>NC_047069.1:8784834-9093271 GCF_902459465.1 Asterias rubens | reverse complement strand
CTATAACTAGTAGACCTGTGGGTACAACTATGTGTAAATATCTTTGGGGAGGAGTGTTGGCTCTGGAAAGAGTAATTGTGTGGTCTCAACATTTCAAACGGTATACTCTGCTGTCTCTTGAGGAGGTCTCAACATTTCAAACGGTATACTCTGCTGTCTCTTGAGGAGGCCTCAACATTTCAAACGGTATACTCTGCTGTCTCTTGAGGAGGTCTCAACATTTCAAACGGTATACTCTGCTGTCTCTTGAGGAGGCCTCAACATTTCAAACGGTATACTCTGCTGTCTCTTGAGGAGGCCTCAACATTTCAAACGGTATACTCTGCTGTCTCTTGAGGAGGTCTCAAGATTTCAAACGGTATACTCTGCTGTCTCTTGAGGAGGTCTCAACATTTCAAACGGTATACTCTGCTGTCTCTTGAGGATGCACAGAATATTTCTGGGATGCACAACTACTTTTCAACTATTTAATTTTTTAGTTTTAAAAACAAGCGGCTCTATGAAATTGGACCCCAGCAGGCATAAAACAGTCTAATAAAAAAGTCTAAACTCAGATGAAAGTCTGACATATTTAATCCCAGATGACAATGTGAAGCACATAGCGAACATGAACTTGTATGAATCTCACCTTTCTTCTTTCCGAGTTTGTTCTCAATGAGGGCCACACATGAGCTGCATGTCATCCCAGTAACATGGAGATAGCACTTCTCAATGTCACCGTCCGTCAAGCTTACAATAGCCATCTCATCTCCAGTCTGGGCCGGCTTGAAGGTCACATGAGCACCTTGTTGCCGGCTTGGAGGCATGAGTGTTTTACTGGGAAGAGCCTCTGTTTGATTGATGTCAGATCAAAACAACAATTTATAAGGTTTCAGAATTTGACTTATAGTTCATAACTCGTAAGCTACAATGTAGAGAGTCATGAATGATGGCGAGACTGTCTATTGCACCGAACTCAAGCTCAGGTGGTGAAGTCATTGGGGTGTGGGTTCAAATCCTGGTCCTTAAGCAGGATGTTTCTTTCTTCTCTTTATCTAGGGGTATAAATGGGTAAATGCGAGGGCAGAGTGTTTGAAAAAGCCTGTAATGCGCCACAGTAGCTGAGAATAGGAGACTTTCCAACGCTAGGTGGCAGCAGACATACCGGGTAAGTTTCCGTGGTTTACGTAGTTCTGAACATGCGCATAATTCTGAGAACAATGGATTTACCCGGTAAGTCTGCTGCCCTCTATCGTCCCAGAAAGTCTCCCATTCCATCGCAAGAATGTTATTGGCATAATGACCAGGGCATTTATGTAGAGCACTGTTGTTATTGCAACAACAAAAAAAAGCTTCAATATAAAATGCATTTTCCTTTGGCTAATTAGGGAAAAAAACTAAGCTTGTAAAGCAAAAGCTTCACTTCAACTCTTATTGGTTGGTACAGTAAGAAAGTGTATTCTATGCACTGCATTTACTAGAGTGGGACTTGTTTTTGCCACCTCAGGGTTAACAAGCTAGTGCTCTAGCCATTATATTGGTGTTTAAATGAGATTGCTTAAAACCCATATTTTCAATTTTGTTTGTTTATTTTCAGTCACGTATATTATAGCAAAAATATTAATGTCTTTTTTGGCGCATTGAAGCGTTGATAACAGTTTGATAACACATTTTGAACAATCAAAACTTTACTGTCACCAAAAGTAACTACACTCTCAATATTACATTTCAATTTGAAACAAAAATGCCAACATGTTTTTGTTTTAATTTAGTTTCTAAAACATTGAACTTTGAATAAATCATTTTTCTATCCAATCAACAAATTGGGTCCATATCAAACTCCTTACCTTGTAAGGAAGCCTCAAACCCCATATCGTCAATGGCTTCCACCAGCTGGCTAGGCGTCATTACTACAGGATCATACTCAACAGTCCCGGAACTATTAGCAAGAGAGACCTTAATCAACTTCACCCCGCCTTTCTGTCCGATTTCCCCCTCAATGGACTTCACACACGAGTTGCAGGTCATCCCCACGATATTAATGGTGACGATTTCAAACCGGGTCTCACGTTTAGTTTCCGATGGAATGAAGCATTCAAACCCCATATCATCAATAGCATCTCGCAGAGTCTCTGGGCTAGTTTGAGACGATGTGTAGGTAATTGTTGCATTTTCTTCCTGAAGGGATACCTTGATAACTTGCACACCGGGCTGTGTCGAGATCATTCCTTCAATGTTTCGGACGCACGAATTACAAGTCATTCCCTTCACCCCTAAGGTGACTGTTTTAGTTGAGCTGCTGCTCAAATCAACCAAAAAGAAGCTCGAAGGAAGAGTGGCATCGAACCCCATATCTTCAATTCCTACCCGTAATGTTTCAGAGGTGGTCTTCTTAGAGTCAAACTCAATCATGGCTTCTTTCTTGTCGAGAGAAACATTAATTTTGTTGACACCATCAAATGTTGATATCATCCCTTCGATAGAGCGGACACAGGAGTTGCAGGTCATTCCTTCAACGTGGATTGAAACCGATGTCAGTGAAACCCCAGTGTCTTTAAGAGTTGCCTCGAATCCCATATCATCAATGGCATCTCTGAGGGTTTCAGCAGAGACCTTTGAAGATATGTAATGTATACGCCCAAGTTTCTCCTCCAGCAACACTTGGATCCTCTCCACCCCATCCATGTCAGATATCTGCCCTTCGATAGATCTCACACACGACTTGCATGTCATCCCACTGATGTTAATCACAACTTCTTTTAATTTCTCCATTTTGTTGTCCTCCTCAATTGTAGCATCAAAACCCATATCTTCTATTTCACTGCATAGTTGTTTCGGTGTTATGACCACTGGCCGGTACCAAATTTCACCACGTTTTGCATCCAAGGTAACTGTTATCCCACAAACACCGCTAACAGTGGCAATTCTTCCCTCAATAGACTTGACACAAGACTGACACGTCATCCCTTCAATCTTAACGACCATCATTTGGACACCGGTCTGAAGTGACATGTCTGGAAGTGAAGCCTCAAATCCCATGTCGTCGATTCTGTCCCTCAGCTTTGTTTGATTTGTTTTTGTCGGGTCGAAGATTATGAGAGCTTGTTTTTCTTCAAGTGATACCTGTACAAAAAAAAAAAGAACAACAATAATCAGAAACAATAAAACCACATGTAAACATCCTGAGACAAAACTAATTTTGACACAACTTGTTTTTACTCCATAAGACATCACAATAACACGTATCTTTTGTACAACTTCCAGTGACATTATGCCCCATCAAAATTCCATACTCATTTTAGTATCAATCAGATAAGTCATGACAAGTCCATCTGAAATTGGAGAAAGCTTCCACTAAAAACTGACTGGCTTAATAAAGAAAGAAATGATATGAAAAAAAAAAAAAAAAAAAGGAAACCAAATTCAGGATGGGACTCTAATTATTAACCCAGCACCAAACCATCTGCTGATAAATAACAATTATTGCTGGGTACAATAAATGTGAATTTTTCGTTAATTAAACATTTGAGCCACATTCCTCAGTTCACTTTCAAGTGATAATTCACTCAATTATGTTGACTGCATTTATTAGTGAATAGCTGGAGGGTAGATAAGCCAGGCTGAAAGCATATTATTATTAACCAAACAAAAATTAAAGGCCAATACGTACGTGCAACTAATTTACATTTTAGCTCACACATAATAAATGCAGAGTGTGAACTTACTTAAAATGTACAGTAATTTGTGGTTTATACATCAACAATGTGTTTCACTTTGTAAAAAATGCTGTAAAAGAGAAGTTTAAAATTTGTAGACATTTAAAATGTATTTAAAATGGTTAAAAAATGTGCACACAACAAACTGGAATAAGCCTGTACTGGTCCGTTTACATTTTTGCTGTTAATTTTTGCTGGTAATCGCAAAAAATTAATAATAATAATAATAAAGACGCATAATGGGCACAAGCAGTCATACAGTTTCAAACTTACAGGTTTTTTACTTTGCACTATTGCCGTTTTCAGAACAATGCGAAATCTGAGAGCTACATAAACCATCCGTTGGTGAAATAAACCAGAACGTCTCCAGTTGACATAACCCTACAGTATTTTGATGCAAACTTATAGAGCATGTACAGAAGTACTGTGTGCACAATATGTTCTAGCTCTACCTGTTTTGTATGTAAACCTTTTGTCCCACCAGGATGTAAGCAACAAAATGGCTTGCCCTTTACACCTGTCTGCCTTGTACAGAATATCAAATCAAATGATTTCTACGAACCGCTATTTCCTTGTTAGATCATTTGCATACTCCAGTTCCTTCTTGTGAGCTCACCTAGCCCACCCACCCCAAGTCACAAACAAAGGCACGGATGTATGATGAAAAAGTATGCTTCAATTGCAGGGTACAACTTTTGTTTTCACTGGTAACTTTTAAAGCTGCTTGTAGCTGAATGCCAACAAAAACACCAACAACAATTGAGAAACCTGAGAGTTAAGAAAACTCAAACTCAATCAAGAGTTGCCTATACTTTTTATCTTCAAGAATCCTCAATTCTGATGAGTCGTTAACATACCAACAACAAGTGTGATGTTATATTATTGCTTGGTCCATATCAGCCACTCTGCGTATTGTGCTATAAGCTGTTCGCAAAGGTTAATTGAAGATAAATTTATAGAAACATAGCGTGTCTGCATCCCATAATCAAATCGGCATTTGATTATGTTCCACCATATTCTATCAAATAAGAAATTAATACACACCTTCTCTACTGTTGCAAAAGCTAACATATGGGTGATGAAACTATCTGAATGCAGGGCCAATATTAAATTTAATTGATTAATTTTTAAATTCATAATTAGACATTCAAAGTCCTTTCTGAAAGTCTAGATAAGAGATTACCATAAATTCTATTTTGTATAATTACATCTATCCAACTATTTTTGTTAATGGTTGACGACTGACTAATTATTTCTACAGTCAACTGAAAACATGGTTGATATTGTTTTGAGGCACTGCATGTGGTGGCCGAGTGGGCTAGTGCATCAGACTCAAGTTCTTAGAAATACCTCTTAAAAAAAGGGTTCATAATTGTCACTATCCCTAATTGAGATAGTTACATGTAGTTCTAAAAAACACTGCCCTGCACATTCCTACACCTTTTTACATATGCCTAAAGCAGAGTAGATTTAAAATAGCGGATCATGGGTACTTCTTGTAATTATTGTCGCTATCCCGAGAGATAGGCCCCCTATAAATTTAGTATCAACATTTTGACTAGACTGCTCTAGTCTCCTGACAATGACGACAATAATGCATAGTACAAATGACTAGTTAAATCTCATTCAATTTCTTGCTGCAATCAACTTTTAAGTTGATTAAAATGATCAAGACACTGCCTTTATCTCACAGGAAATAATGGATTTTTTTCAGAATCACAGTGGAGTTATAATTAATGTCTTTCTTGCATGGTGCACCTGCGTCTTAGCCTACGCCTCAGGCAGGCGTCAAGTACATCGTTAAGGGAACAATCCAAATAAAAACTGTATTTCATCATACATGTACATGATCTAAAAACTGATATACTGTGGTCTGTGTTAGTAAAAGCCCAGTGAAACAGCTGCTCATTACAGGGGTCTCAATTCTTTCTGTGGCCACCTTAACAGATTGTCAATGTTGTTAATATTGTTCCCTCGAAGCCAACACCCCTCCTCCAAAGAGATTTAAACCTGGTTGCACCCAGGGTTCTCCCCAGAATTGTTTTATACTGTGTGGCACTATAGATGGAAATTTTGGTTGAAGTTTGGCCTTTTGCGGGTTAGATTTCCATAATGTCTGGTACAATGACTTGCTTGATAACATTAGCTATAACTAATTAACTCAAATTCATCAGACTATAAAGTTGTTACGTCACATCATGATTTGGGGCAAGCTGTTGCATGTAGTTAGGGTAACCTCATCTGGAGGTTGCTGTCATACAAAAGCTTGGCCTAAACCAGTTGACTATACGTACATGTACATGTAGCAACTGTCTCTATAGACTGAGGAATTCAAAAATTAGATGGTAACTTGTGATATCTCACTTGCAAATGTCTTATTAAAACAAGGTCCTTGGAAAGCTTTCTACCGGGCATTTGTCTTGGTTTAAAAAGCCCTATTGTGCAATTCTGGAACTGTCTAGAATGTTTTATCATGATGATTTTTGTGAATTTGATCTGGTTAATAAAAATATATTTATTGTTGTTATTTTTCAATATCAGCAATTCAATTCAATATAATCAACATTTATTTTCGTATTGGTAAAAAAGGAGAATAATAAACATTTTAAGTAGCCTACAATTTAAAAGTATCACTTATTGTCAAAACCACTTTACACAATTGCCAAATTGAAAATTAAATTATTTGTTGTTCTGTGACACATCAAATCATGACACATTTATTTGCTAGTTCACAGAGCCAGTCTTTTGATCTCGTGTTAATACACTGGAATTGCCAACCAGTGTGAATAAACTATCCAATGTATTAATTTGTGCTTTTTAGACTCATGGTCAATCCATTTTATTGCTATCATCATGCTCACTTTGTGCGCAAGGATGTTTTTAAACACTATTGCATCCAAGAATTTGTTTATAAATTTGATACATTTTTTGTTATCATTTTGAACTTAAACCTGATTAAAATGGGTATTATGGTCACATAATTAAATGCTGCTTTTTAAGAAATTTTATTTTCTGGCCTCAGCTGAAAGTTCTGTTCAAAAAAGAAATCCCCAAACCCATTATATAAGACTTCAATGTGAAGTTTTGCACGATCCTGTTAGTCAGAGTTGGTCATGAATCCAGGTAAACCACTGTAATAAGAGTCCAACAGTTTGGGTTGGGTGCCAGGTTTCAAGACTCATTTTCACTAAACTTCAGATTTAATTAAATTGAGCTCAATGAAAGATTTAATCATTAATTGAAGTTAGCATCTAGAGCATGGATACGGCTTCAGAAGTTACACTAACCTTTAAATGCTGGACTCCTTCCACATCTCCCACTTGCTCCTGGATGTTTCTCACACAAGACCCACATGTCATCCCTTCAACACTGACAATAACGCAGTGATAGTGCTCGTCAAATATGTCCATCTTCATAGAGCTGGTATAAACTTTTGAGAGAAAAATTATTTTAATTATAGGTGGTGTTTCCACAACAGCTGACGTACAAGTGGAAAGGCGTTTTTGATTGCTTATAGTGGCTCCTTGGGCTGTTGGGATGTGTGAAGCCTTTGTTCTATCACCTTGTAATATTCAGTCCACGATCACTTAGTCTCAAGAGTCCGACACCCAGACTTCAGGCCTGGAATTGAATAAACATGATCTGCAAGTTAAAGGGACACTCTGCAAGTTAAAGGGACACTCTCCAATAGAACTTAGAAACTTTACAACAGGCATGATACTTCACAGAGGCAATGGGCCATCAGCTATCTCTGTTGTTAAGTTTTGTGGATCTCATTTGAGGGCAAGCACTTTGCTGGGATTCAAACCCACAACCATTACCCTAGACCAGGGTATAAATTAACATGGCTCTACATGTACAAAGTCCAATTGGAACAGCTCCGCGCTGTTGACCTATGGCGACCACACTCTGAAACGCTATGCAAACTTTGTGGAATATAAGTCCAGGAGGGAATGCACAGTAGAATTACACCAAAGCCAGTTGAACGGTAACTTTCAGTGTGGCATCAGAAGAAAAAGTCAGATGGGACCATGACTTAAGCCTCAGTTGCCTTGTAAATGCCTCTTTAACCCCCTTGCGTCTGCTGCCATGTTGGAGCCTTTGAAAAGTTCCAATAGATACCACATTCCACCAATGTGTGTGTTCGGGCTCAGGGCTCAATTTCATAAAAGCTGCCAATCATCGAGAAATATTGCTCAACAGAAACAGGTTACCCCAGTCAAGTTAACATTGAATGTGACTGGTGCTGCACTCATTTTTTGCTTCAAGCAGAAAAATTAGCTCAACGGTGTCTTTTGTTAGACAATGTTCAGCTCTATGAAATTTGGCACATGTTTGCCCCTGGTGTGTCTGGCATGGTTGGCACTGGCAGCATATTTCAGCGAATCAAATTGTAACATCATGATCAGTTTGAGGTGCTACAGAGTCTTTTAACTCAATCTTCACTGCAAAGAAAGTGCATTTCTTTTGTAACAATAACAAGCACTTGTGTTTTACTATTAGTAATACACCAGGTTTGTGTCCGTATCCTGCCACCACTTTCTCATTTGTTACGAACTAAAATAATTTTACTCAAATGAGATAAGTTTTAATTTTTTGTAAGAAAAGTGGTGGCAGGATACGCAAAGTTTCCCGAAGTTTTTTAAAAATCTAAGTTAATTACTCTAAGTCTAACTTCTAAGCAGTAATTTCCAATCGCCTCAAAGACATAAATAGCCATTTCCCTGCCCTGTGAGTGATCTAGCCAGGTGGTGTAGGAGTCCAACCTGGGCTATACCCTGTCCCTGCCATCCAAACCAAGGCCATCCAACATATGTCCAAGCCCCTCACCAAACCCATTTGCATACCAGCCCCAACCATTCCTTACACAAGCCCATTTTAAACCATAGTCCAATTCCCATATCCAGCCAATTCCATACCTCCCTCCCCCTCTCCACTCACCCCAGGTTTTTTCCTTCCCCGCCCATTCCCCGCCCCCCTTATTATAAAAGGAAGATGACTCTACTTTGCGTGTTGTATTAGGCAGTTTCAGTGAAATTTAATGCAGGTGATTTTTTCGCTGACAAGATGTGGTCTGTTAAGGTGTATTCTAAGGAGTAAAAATCAATTTAAAATTTTGAAATCGGATGTTTGGTTGCAGAGATATACCATTTTTAATGGGCGTGGATCGTGCAAAAAACGTACTGTGTTCAAGTTCAATTGTTATGTTTTTCTTCATATCGGCTACGGCCAAGTTTAATGCACAGCCTATGGCAATAGAGGGCGCACTATATTACGAGCGCCCTCTACCAATGGGGAGGTTTACAGACTGTGCTGCGCGGCGCTAGTATGATTTTTATGAACGGCAATCAGTGATATTTTGTGAATCAAACTGAGGAGCAGCATTGTGGGGGAAATTGTTAACTATAAATATTAAATATGTGTTAAGTTTTGCAGGTGTTTGTGTGAATATTCTTTATTAACTATGTCAACAAATAGCATTATTAAATTAACCAGAATGGAATAAAATTGAAGAGTTTATGACTGGAATGTTTTCTTTAATTTAAGATCAGTTGATCCTTGTAGTAATTATTGTAGTATTAAATAAAGTAAACATTTAGAACAATCTTTAAAAAAATTGAGGATGAAGGCATTGGTACACATCAATTATTGTTGTTATATTTACAAAGACACATTCTAAAAACTAGTGGCTACAATAAATACAATCATTTTGTGTTCTACTTTCGTTTCAATTAGTAGGCCTTAAAAAATAGATAATAAATACTAGTTTCTTTTGACTCGAGATGAGCAGTCTGTTATTATCAATTCAGAACGTGGAAATTACCAAAAGCAAGATCGGTCAGCTTTCCCCCAACCAAGACGAAACATAATTAGAGCCCCGGCCTATCAAACTTATTGTAACACACGCCCTCTTGTGGTGGCACATAACGGAAACACGAAGATGTACGACGTACATGTACATTCGTGCGTATTTAGGACAACTTTGCAAGAAATGGTTGAACAAAACCTCTTGGAGGTAGAAGAATACATAATCAAATTACACCAAATTTTCACAAGTTAATCTTAAAAGTATGGGAATTAGCACTGACAAAGTCGCATTCAATTTTGAATGAGACCTGCCTGGAATTTGCACTAATTTTCCTGGTGGCTATTTGTTGAGAACTGATGTGAGCTCCACTTTACAAAAAGGGCCATCTCATTGAGGTAAATTAGATAATATGTTATTTCATATCGAATGAAAAAGTGGTGGCGCCATACGGAAATGTTTCCCTCCTGCCTGCCGTCAAGTCTCATAGTTGTGAGTTGTACAAAATGTGAGTTATGATTTAATACATTTCGTTCTTTTTTTTCGGGGCTGTGTGTGTGTGTATGAGGGGCCGTTTATGACTAAATGAGCAAACCCATATATATAGGAGCAAACCCATATATATAAGAGCAAACCCATATATATAAGAGCAAACCCATATATATAGGAGCAAAACCATATATATAGGAGCAAAACCATATATATAGGAGCAAAACCATATATATAGGAGCAAACCAGCAAAACCATATAAATTTTTATATAAGAGCAAAACCATATATATAAGAGCAAAACCATATATATATAGGAGCAAACAATTTATATAAAAGACCACCGAAAATATATATAAAGATCAACGGCAAATATATAATCGATGCAAAAATAAATATAAAGGATAAAAAACTCAAATATAAAAGATAAACACAAATATGTTTAACAGCGCCCTCTATATTGGACGTAGTTTCATATATATAAGACATGTGCACCCATATATATAATACATAAAAGTCTCATACAAAGGACGTCAAATCACCGAGCCGTAAATTCAGCCTTTGTCTGGCACTTGGTAATCATTGCGCACGTTTCGCTGGGAATGGGAAAGGGAGAGGGGGAAAGGGAGAGGGGGACCGGAGATTCGGGGGAACGACACGTCGCGACGGCGTGACTTTAATTGTAATTAATTTGTTTAATATAATTGAATGAGATATTTTATTTATTTAGCACGGCATACTAGCTTCTGAATATTAAATAAAATACCATCCTGGCCATCACATTAGGGTTGTTTTTATAATTTCCTGTGCCCTTATTGTTTTTCTTGCTTTACTTTTGTACATGTACTTATATTTGACATACTGTCTGCTTGTATTTGTAACTGTTTAATGGCAAAATAAAGAATAAGAATAAGAATAAGAACCAATGAAAGTAATGAAAACAGACGTCGTTCCAATGTCGTCCATACATTAGCAAAGTAAATGGCGGACTATCTCTCGTCAAGTTCTTCCTTTAAAGTGCTGCTTCAGAAAATTTGAAGATTACCTCACAGCGAAACCAGAACTTTTAATATTTCGAACACACGGTGTAAAAAGGTTGGATAGTTGATTTATAGTTTTTGATTGTGAACAATTTTCCTATTATCCTAATTTTTTTTTACACTATAGTATCATGGAGATAGTATTGAAGAGAGGAATCGCTGTCGGTGTACGTGCAGCATGCACACTGATCAGATCGGATCGGCTGCCCATTTCCAGCTAGCCCGAGTGCTAGCGTCGGTCAGTCACGCCGTCGCGACGTGTCGGTCCCCCTCTCCCTTTCCCATTCCCAGCGAAACATGCGCAATGATTACCAAGTGTCAGACAAAGGCTGAATTTACGGTTCGATGATTTTCGTTCCCGATTTTAACCTTTGACGGCTGTCGACGTCCTTTGTATGAGACTTTTATGTATTATATATATGGGTGCACATGTCTTATATATATGAAACTACGTCCAATATAGAGGGCGCTGTTAAATATATTTGTGTCTGTCATTTATATTTGAGGTTTTTGGTCCTTTATATATATTTGCCGTTGATCCTTTATATATTTTCGGTGGTCTTCTATATATTTGTTTTGATCATTATATATTTATTATTTTGCTCTTACATGTAAATATATTGGTTTGCTCTTATATATGCTTTTGCTCCTATTTATACGGGTTTGCTCCTTTATATGGGTTTGCTCTTATATATATGGGTTTACTCCTATATATGGGTTTGCTCCTATATATGTGGGTTTGCTCCTATATATATGGTTTTGCTCCTATATATATGGGTTTGCTCCTATATATATGGGTTTACTCCTATATATGGGTTTGCTCCTATATATGTGGGTTTGCTCCTATATATATGGGTTTGCTCCTATATATATGGGTTTGCTCCTATATATTATATATGGGTTTGCTCCTATATATATATGGTTTTGCTCCTTTATATATAGTTTTGCTCCTATATATATGGTTTTGCTCTTATATATATGGGTTTGCTCTTATTATATATACTTTTGCTCTTATATATATGGGTTTGCTCATTTAGTCATAAACGGCCCCTCATATGTGTGTGTGTTGGTACACGTGAAATCAACTTGATGAAACTGCCTATTTGTATTGTAGTAGTGCATACCATCCTCCTAGCCCACCTACCTTGTTGAACTGTAAATTACTCTCCCTTAACATCGGTCTCATCACAGTCGCTATTACAGACTGTGGTGAGACAGATAGAGCCATTTTTAAATGTACAGCTCAATAATACAAGTTTAAGTTACGGCTCCCAAGCAAAACAAGATGAAGGTGGGCTAGATGTTCATTGCACAACTCCAATCTAATCTGAAACTCCATGCATGCCTACCTTTTCTCAGTCAGGAAGATCAATTTTACAGTATCAAATCAGCCAGACTGCACCTGGGATTACATGTCTCCCATGTCTAGTCGAAGTCCATTCAACCTGTTTTTGTAACTAACACTAAATTTAAAAGCAGCAGAAGTGTAACTGTTGTTAGATCACATTGTCAACAAAAAGTCCAATTCCATCTTCCTTCCGCACGTAGCTCGTTTAGTCAGATACCTCAACAACTAATGTATTTTTCCGTTTAAATAGTTAACAAGAACACTAGGAGTCTGTCTTGTCTTGTACCCGGACGTCTCATAGCTGATTTATCATAAGTTAGGAATTTAGTCTGGTATCAAGAATATTTTACGACAAAATCACCATGGCTGCTACAGAAGAAGGTCTAATCGTTGTGAGAGAGGGGGTAAGATCATGAAGAAAAATCTCTAAGTATCTTCACTCCAACTCCAGTCAAATTTTGAGGGTCTTATCAAATGCGACAAATGGACGTGTGAAAATATTGTTGCTATTTAGTATTCGACACTTACGACGGTTTTTGGTTGAGTTGTGTTTTACTTTTTTACCTGAACGTTTTTGATTTGCTTGCTGAAATCTGAATCATCATGACATTACGTCATTTCGGAAAACCCCCGTGGACGTACGTGGTGTGAAGCAACTGAAATATAGATTTAAACGTATCCTGGTGTCATGTGTTTTCAGTAGGATAACAGGAAAATTGTTCACAATCAAAAACTAAACGATTAAAAAAAAATCATCTATCCAACTTGTTTACAATCTGACTTAAAGCCATTGGACCCTTTCGGTTCAGAAAAAAAAATAAAAGTTCACAGATTTACAAATAACTTACACTTTACAGGGTTTACAGAAGGCAATGGTGAAAGACTTCTCTTGAAATATTATTCCATGAAATGCTTTACTTTTTTAGAAAACAACAAAACAATATAAATTCTCGTTAACGAGAATTACGGATATATTTTAAACACATGTCATGACACGGCGAAACGCACGGAAACAAGGGTGGGTTTTTCCGTTGTTTTCTCCCGACTCCGATGACCGATTGAGCCTAAATTTGCACAGGTTTGTTATTTGATATAGAAGTTGTGGTACACAAAGTGTGGGCCTTGGACAACACTGTTTACCGAAAGGGTTCAATGGCTTTAACTTAACTTAATCTTGTGTTGAAATCTTAAAAGTTTTGTTTTTCTGTTGGGACTTTTAGGAGAGTAGAGATAATCCACTATTTACAGTGCCAATGCATGTACGACATTGGAGGGACGTCATATGTTTTCAAACCTTTCATTTTGGTATTTTATTGAATATTCAGAAGCTAGCAGTAGCATGGCATGCAAAATAATAGTTGTGATAACGTAACCCTCCTGCCGACGGCGGAATGAAACTTAATCTAGCAAATGATAATTTTGTTTTGAAATTTAGAGGTTGAGGATGATGTTTCTTAGACTCATTTAATTGTTGGCATAATAATGCATAGTAGTGATTTATACCAAAAATTCATCATTTTATTCATGTTTGAGCATAACCTTCAACAGGATTCAGGAAACTTTATTCTCAGCATGATTAAGCCTGACGAAAATACAGACCGTGAGTAAACAGCAAAGCTTCTGTCACCGGTGGAGCTTGCACAGTCTCGCGGTAAACGGGAATCAAAGTTTGGGTTTGAAAACAAATGAGGGTTGATAACATATGACGCTACAATATAATTATTGCTCTCAAATATTATGTGTTTAAAAATCAATTGAAATGCGAGAGCCCAAATTCATCGATAAATTATAGGCCTACCTAACTAAAGTAAAAACATTGATGATTGATTAATGATTGAAACACTAAAAACAGTTCTAGAATCTAGGCCTAGCTAGGCCCCTGTATCATTCATGTATGCAATTACAAGAAAAACTACTACTTCATACCATAAGCGGATGGTTACGTCATTCAGTATAGTTACGACTAAAATTATATAGCTTGCCAGCCAGCAGATCGTCCTGTGTCAACTAGACTGCTAGAGCTAGAGTAGAGGTCGCGATTCCTCAAGAATCCATAACATTTAGTTAGGGCTCAGGGGGATAAACAGGTAGGGGGGCCTAGTTTCTAGAAGTATGCAGTTTCTAGAAGAGTACGCAGATAGCCCCATTTGGGGCCAACCTCCAATTGCCAATGCTACATTCTCATAATAACGTTTTTACGGTTTACCTCAACGTAATAAGGACAACGACACAATCAATTGCTACAGACTGATTTAGTCGGAGGAGGCGCCGCAGCCGGCAATTTTTTTTGCAGCACACACACCGACTATGGAGTAAAGAGATTTGGAAGAACAGCCTTTCCCTTTACTGTTGACTGTATTGACAAAATATGCTGCAGAAAATAATTGTATTGCTTTTTCTTGTAAATCTTTGATGTGCAATTTTTTAATACATGTTTGTGTTTTTTCATGTTTGCTGGCAAATAAAATGAAATGAAAAATGAAATGAAATGGTGGGCACGATCAAGGTGTATCACTCATGTTCCCCTGAGCACATTGCTTAAATGGTTCTTGACCAATAAAATCTATTTACCGTGATACAACAAATGTTGCCAAGTAGGATTTAAATATTTTATTCAGAGTGTAATGTGATTGAGAGCACATTTTAACTAAGCTCTACCCTGCCCCTCCAATGTAGACGCACGTTTTTTGGCTTCTGCTTATCCCTTCGTGTAGGGTGTCTTGGCTGAGCGGAAAAGAGCACCGAACTCAAGCTCTTGTGATTCTGTGCAGTAGAGTCTGGGTTCGGGAACCATGACACTTATGTCCATGAGCAAGACACTCAACTACATTCTCTCTCCACCAGGTGTATGGGTACCTGTGAGGGCAGAGATGGTTCTTGTGATTGATTAAGTCGAGTAGCACATTTATTAGTTACACAGGCTGTATACTCCCCAGGGAGCTGAGATGGTTTAAGGAATGAATTAAGGCCCAATGACCAGGGGTAATAAAGTTTGAAGCGCTTTGAGTCGCCCTTCGGGTTTGAAAAGCGCTATATAACAACTGTATATTATATTCTTATTATATTACATGAAAAGGAAACAATGACGTGCTCACTGTGAAAACACCCAGATACCTCTGAGTGAATGTCTTGGTTTCACTCAGTGCAGGTGTTTCAGTGGGTATGTCTGCTCCCACACAACCATGTTATGTAATGAGATACTTTATACCGTGCATATTGTGTATGACTTCTACTTCAGACATTAGGATAGTTCTGTGGGTTGAATGTCCTGTATGCACTTTGCACACAAACCTCAAGCGATTAAATAAATAAACATTTGTCTACTTATGTAATACACCAATCTGTAAAGGCTGATTAACAAAAAGTGTTGACGATAAGGCCGTGCATTATACATTATTGGCTTTTAAATGTTGTTGGAAACAACATTTGTTGTCAAGCTCAGTATAACCCCCTTCTTCATTCTATGCAAGGTTTGTTTGATCAAAATATGAAATCAATTACATAGACTGATAACAGACGGATTATAAGAGATAACAATGGTAAAACTTCCTCTTTTGGTGTTTCATTGCATAGGCAAATGGAGATCCTGAATTGGGTCTTACAAACAATCTACCCCCTCCCCCTGATTATGGGACCAGTGTGAATATTTCATCTCCAAACGAGAATGAAGCACCACCTCCAAGGTACGAAGATGTTGCCAAAGGTAAGTAGACTCGCTTAAAATTTACAAACTAATGTATATTGTAGCACCAGTCCAGGGCAAGACTTGCAAAGCAGGGCCTAATTTTATGGCCCTGTTAACCACTTAATTTTGCGCTTACAGGGCACGTTACGTGCACAATTCTGTATTGTAAGTGCTAAATGCCAAAGTAAGCAGGGCCATCACACGTCTTGGCCTTACGACCCTTAAAGATAAGATACATGATGGCAATGGTATATAAACAAAATTCTGGTAATAATGAAAATTAATATTGTTAACCTTGGACCCTAATCCCCATAGGCTGAAGGGGTGTTGTCATTGTGTTGTCTGGATTATGACCGGATGAATGGCTAGGCACCTTTGTGTCCGGTCTGTAACTTTAGTTAGAATTGCAACTTGGGTGGGGTTGCCGTTTGGTAGAAGGAAACTTGGGGCTTATGGCAGTTTGGATTGCTTTAGGGTGAATAGGTCAAAGGTCAACATCATGGTGGTGAGTGAAACCAATGGGAGACTTTTTGAAAGCTCTGCCACTAGAGGGCAGCAGACCTACCAGGTAAGGGTGCACAACTCCTATAGCAAACAATGGTAAATGCTAAAAATTCAAAAAATACTCACAAAATATTAAGAAGTCTCTCAGCCTCTTGAAAATTAAATCAGATACATTGTCATACAACTAATCTTCAGATTTCTTTGGTAGGTCAGCATTTTGGAATTTTTGCTAATTACCCTAGAAGAAACACTCGCAAAAACTCATGCACACCGCTTGTTATCCTTGGGGAACTCGTGTCCAGTACGTCCTGTTCAAGAATAATTTGGTTCATGCTGGCATTGTGTATACAAAATACAGTTTGGCTAAATCTAAAATACAAAATCAAAAACACGCAAAACACAAGGTATTTGCTGTCAGTGACCGTCACTCATGCTTCTCCTACTCCTAAGTTGTTGACATTACCTGGTGAAGAGTGCCCTCTCTTGGTGATTGGCAGATAGTCTAAAGTTTCCCATTGATTTCCTGTCCAATTAGAAGTGACATTCGTAATGTACATTGTCATTGGGGGGGGGGGGGGAGGTCGCCCTTGAGGAAAGGAAACTTGACATTCATTCTGAGGTCATAAGTCTATGTCACATTGGTGTGTTATTGCGCATTTTCTGTATCATTAATGTACCGCAAAGATAAGGTTGCTGCACATGGCAACCCCCCATGCGATCAGTGTCTCTAATTTGTGGCTCAACGAGCAGAAAAGCCAGTCACAGCAGGGCACACTCGAGACGTTTTAAAACAAAACCATTGATCAAGAGGGGCCATAATCAAGTCTGTTGATATAAAAAGTAATAATATTATACACATAATGAATGTTTATGAGTGCAATGGTGCGAATATGTTCATGAGTTGAAAGATGGAATGTTCTATTCAACGAGGCGGAGCCGAGTTGAATGGAACATTCCAGCTTTCAACGAATGAACATATTCGCACCATTGCACGAATGAAAAACATTCATTATTTGTTTTATATAACATCCAAGTAGAACTTTGTCATTTTGATTGAAAGAAACAACTGTCAAAACAAAAAATTTCAACTGTAGAAGCCGAATGCTAGTAATTTTACTATGCCTTCTTGCAGTAACACCTGCTGCGTTACCAAAGACACGCGCACGCAGTGATGTTTTTACTCAGCTTTTTCGTTCCATCCGAAAAGTACCATTGCACGCTGGCAGCGTGCCAGCGTGCAATGGTACTTTTCGGATGGAACGAAAAAGCACGGTGAGTGACTCAGCGTGCAATGGTACTTTTATTTGCTATCACGTGACGGACAATCCTCCAATCAAATGGCAAGGATCTGCTTGGGTGTTATATAAAAAATAATAATGTTTTTATCAATTATTGTTTAACTGTAATTTTCAACTTTATATATATATATAGTGACATAGTGATTAAACGGGCTGACAAGGGGTCCGCAGTTGTAGTCATGAACACACATGACTACATTGCTGAGGGCCTTAGACAGCTCAGTAACACTGATCATTACATTGAATGTGCTTCTGATCCCACTGAATCTTTCTCCCAAGATATCAGCGACACCCTGGTTAAGATTTATAATGCCAATGATATTGAGAAAGATACATTTAACTATCTCCTCCCACATGACCCCCGTACAGCAAGGTTCTACCTTCTACCTAAGATACACAAGCCCAATAACCCGGGGAGACCTATTGTATCTGGGAATGGTAGCCCCACAGAGCGCATTTCTGAGTTTGTCGATAGCTTCCTCAAACCCTTAGTCTGCCGTATTCCTTCCTTCATCAAGGATACCAAAGACTTTCTCCACAAACTAGATGAGGTCAAGCACCAAATACCTGACTCTGCTATTTTGGTTACTTTTGATGTTTCATCACTGTATACTAACATACCCCATCATGAAGGCATGAGTGCATGTGTCTCTGCCCTCAATGCTAGTAATCAGTCCCGCCCCTCAGTGAGTCATATTAAGGAACTCATGAGCCACATTCTAATGAAGAATAATTTCACATTTTCTGACAGGCATTTTCTACAGGTACAGGGTACTGCCATGGGTACCAAAATGGCACCCTCATATGCTAACATATTCATGTCTCAGTTGGAGGACAGACTCCTGTCCTCCGCCCCCAACCGACCACTAGTTTGGTGGAGATTTATTGATGATATTTTCTCCATCTGGTGTGGTGACCAAGACAGCTTGGATGAGTTTATTGACCATATCAACTCATTTCACCCCACCATAAAGTTCACTACCGAACAATCTCTCACCAGTGTGAACTTTCTAGATGTGACAATAACCAAGTCTCCTAATGGCCTTGTCACAGATGTTTACAGTAAACCCACCGACACCCACCAGTACCTTCTCTCCAATAGCTGTCACCCTAGTCACTGTAAGAAGGCAATTGCTTATAGTCAGGCCTTACGTATCAGGCGTATCTGTTCCACAGATACCCTGTACAAGAGGCGCTCATCAGAGCTAAGGAAACACCTTGTATCTAGGGGACACAGCGAACGTAGGGTCCAACTTGCTATCAACAGGGCTCTCAACGTACCTCGTCATACTCTGTTGACTAACACGGGAGCTAAAAAAGCTCCTACCAATAGAGTTGCTTTGGTCACCACTTTCCACCCCAAACTACCCAAACTTCCCTCAATTCTCAATAATAACATGCCTATACTTCACTCCTCCAGCAGGTTACACTCAGCAATCACTGAGGTTCCCATGGTTGCATTCCGCCGCCCTAAGAACCTTGGTGACATACTAGTCAGGGCCAAACTTCCCCCAGGTACAGTCCAAACACAACCCCCGACAGATATACTGGGCTGTCACAAATGTACCCGTTCCAAATGCAAAACGTGTCTGCACATTAAGCCCTCACTTAAGGTGAAGAGTCATACCACTGGCTCTTCATACAACATCAAGACAGACTCTGAATGCAGCACGTCTAATGTAGTCTATGTCATATCATGTAAGAGATGTGGGCTACAATATGTGGGAGAGACTAAGACCAAACTTAGTCTTCGCTTTGCGAATCATGTCTCTTCCATAAAGACTAAGAAACCGTACCCAGTCTCTATCCACTTCAACAGCCCCAATCATAGTGTCATTGATGTTGAACTTCTGGTGATTGAAGCTTGCAATGGTGATGACACACACCGCAAGAATAGAGAATCACACTGGATTCACCAACTCAAGACAGTCAAACCCTTTGGACTTAACATAAACACTGGTGTTAAATAACTTCTCATTACCCTCCACTTCACTTCTGCCTAAGAACTTATATGTTGTATATATTCTGTACATAAAGTATAAATTAACCTAGTTTAAAGTTGTTTTTATTAAATTCATCACTGTAACTATCTGATGTAAGTAACCCCCCCCCCCTTTTTCCACAGGTCCCTCATACCTTTTTTTAAAAATCATCATACCTTTGATCTTGCTATTCTTATTAATTGACCATTGTTAGTTGCATCATGATGCAACTTGCTCTCTAATCCTACCCTTTCATGTCTCCCTGCATTGTTGTCGAACAATACTTTTACCACTTTTATGGTCCAGTAACCCTTCCTTTCATTCTAAACATCCTTTGTCCTCGCCACTCCACTCCTATTGGTTCATAGCCACCAATATTGTTTCTGAAATAGGAACTTTGATTGGCTGTTATTTTCCCGCTTCTTTCTGGATCCTTTCCTTAATCCCTTTCCCCCTCTCTTTTTCTATAAATGGATATGTATTTGTTTGTACTTGTTTTATGCCTCTGAAGAAGGTCCGGATTGGATCGAAAGCTAAGGCCATCTACCCTATTCATTATATATATATATATATATATATATAATGAATAGGGTAGATGGCCTTAGCTTTCCGGACCTTCTTCAGAGGCATAAAACAAGTACAAACAAATACATATCCATTATATATATATATTTATACATAGTTTTATCTGTTTTTAATAATACCTGTATGTGGCGTCCATCTGCTGTTGGATATCAACAACAAATAAATAAAGATAAAAATATAGCAGTGGTATAAACACACATCTCCCAACACTTGTTTTTTAAATTAAGTTTATTTGTTTTGTTTTTCTTTCTTGATATGCAGAGGCCCCTCCTTCTTATCAAGACATATTTGGGCAGATGCAAGATGCCAAGAAGTCTTCTTCCACACCCATGGAATTTATTGCCAGAATCATCAGCATCTTGTTAAACACACGTAAGTATTTCAGAAGCTATTTGTTTCTTATTCTACCTGGACCATCCCCACTGCAGTAAGAGTAGTATGCAAAAAGTTTATCAATTTGTTGACTCTTTGATTTCAAGTAGCTAGTGAAATTGGTTCACAAGGTTTTTTTGTCCTTTTAAAGGATGTCATGAACCTCCAGAGAAATGATTTCATCCAAAACACTGAATGTTGTGTCAAAGTCAAGAGAATGGTATTTGAAGACCGCTCATACCATCATTGCTTAGTTCTCAAGTAATACAATAATGCAATTTCCCCTTTAAAGATAAAGTACCTCCAGAGATATGATTTCATCCGAAACACTGAACACTGTCAAAGTCAAGAAGATACATGTAGCATTCTATTACAGCAATGAACAGCAATAACAATCAGAATGATTAGAATGTGCGAGGATTTTGGACAATGGAGTACAGTAATGTATATTTGGTTTGCGGTAACACCATGTGTGTATCTACTTGCCAAGTAGAGTTTTGTTCTGAGAGAACTGTCTTGCTTTATTCTACTGCCGGGGAGTATAATCGGAGGTTCAAGAGACTTCTCAGTTCTGAAAAGAACTGTCCTGCTTTTTAACTATTACCAGGGCGGATGGTATAGAAAATAGACTGGACTACTACTTTAGCTTATAGGATTGTAATTAACTGTACTGCCGCGGAGTCGGTTCTAAATTGGTCTCAACAGTTTGACTAGCTTGCTCTAGTCATCGTCAGGAGACTGAGAAGTCTCCCGGACCTCCGATTATCTACTCCGCGACAGTAGAATAAAGCAAGACAGTTCTCTAAGATCAAAACTCTACTTGGCAAGTAGATACACACATGGTGTTACCGCAAACCAAGTATACATTGATACCTCACCATGCAATGCCTCAAATCCTATATGGAATACAGTAGTCGCCTATTACCATGATAACAGGGCAAAGGAAAAAAAAGGAACTCGAGCAGTTTAACCACCAACAAATAAACATCATTCAAGACACTTGATGGGAAAATATTGAATTGATGTCTCTTTGTTTTTTCTTTAAACAGTCTTGGTCACCATTGTCATTGCAATAATGCTGGCCATTCCCATTGCCATGATTGTACTTGGTAAGTATTAAATTGATTAACAACAATACATAATGAAACCCTAAAAAAATTCACCAGCATCAAATATACAGTGGCTCAGCAGCAAACCCTGTGGACTGTAAGAAAAATTTATATGACTGGCCAAAGAATCAACAAGCAATGCATGTAGGCAATTGTTTGATGCCTCAAGGCATCTGTTGGATGCCTCAAAGCATATTTTGGATGTTTTGAGGCAACTGTTGGTTGCCTCAGGTATTTATATACCTCATAGATTCCTCTAATCTGACTGGTTAAACAATGAGTCAATGAGTCTATCAAGATGACGTCATAGTTAACTATCATAGTTGACTACATGGTTTTGACATCACCTTGGGCCTATAATTTTAAATGTGCCCCTCACAGCAGTCAATATTTGTTTGATGCCTTTATCATCTGTTTGATGCCCCCAAGGTATCTGTTGGATGCCTCAAAGCATCTTTTGAATTCCTTGCTTTAAGTCATCTGTTGGATGTGTCTTTATGTGCCTCAAGGCATTCGCTGGCAGCCGCATACCTAATAGAACTAACCACCAAGTACTAGTTTCAAATATTTCCCTTAGCCCCTAAATGCTAGTTCTAGTTAGTTGACCTATATGACCTGACCACCATGAGCTATTTCCAGATAGTTGACCTAACTGATCAAGCTACCAAGCTCTAGGTTCAAGTTGATTGACCTTATTGACCACCAACACTGAGTGACGGCAACACTGTAGAATCAGTCATGATAATTGATTATTTATTTATTTCAGTTACAGTTCGTAAACTCTAAACAAAAAGGAAATACAACTTTGACATTCCAACCCCCCCTCCCCACACCACACCAGCTTTCACTCATAATTCCACTAGTGGATTCCTATACATGTGTGTGTAGTTCCTAAAGTATTTCCGTCCAAGTAAATCCTTTATTTTGTTCAAACTCACAGGTGCTGTTTATATGAAGGAATGCCCCGTTGAACCTAAAATCCCTGTGTACCTGGTAGTGACCGGCTCCTTCTATATCCTGAAATCCTTTATTGATCTCATCACGAGGTGTCAGAAGAGAAATCAAAACGAAGGAGAGGCGTCTGATGAAACCATAAACAAGAAAAACAATTTTAGCCGTCTCATAGGATGTTTTCTCTTTGCATTTTTTATCGCAGGTGAGTTTTCTTGTTCACATCTTGTGCAGTTTTCTTTGCAAAGTAAGCGGCTTTATTGGAGGTTTTATTCATGTATGTGTGCAAGGGCAAGCCACAACTATAAACCAGTATTGTGCATTTTGGCTCACTGAGAATGCTGTTTGAGCTTACACTCTCGCACATGCTTTCATAATGAGGTCTAATAATGAAACTGTACAAGTTCTGGCCAATTACATCTTTGAACTACTAATGTACCTGTTGACTTTTTGGGCCACTGTTAAGGCTTACCCCCTTGCACATGAGGCCATAGTGAGGTCTGATAATTACAGCTATGACACTAGTAATGTGTCTTTTGACTTG
Source organism: Asterias rubens (assembly GCF_902459465.1). NCBI lineage: Eukaryota > Metazoa > Echinodermata > Asteroidea > Forcipulatida > Asteriidae > Asterias > Asterias rubens. The sequence continues at coordinate 9,069,864 of NC_047069.1, read as the reverse complement.
TTCAGGGCACTGCTAAGGTTTACTCCCTTGAACATGAGGCCATAGTGAGGTCTGATAGTTAACCTGCGCACATGCACCAGCCAATTAAAACTGTTAAGAACCAGTAATGTACCTTCTTTTGACTTGTTGGGGGTGCTGTTTAAGCTTACCCCTTGCCCATGAGGTTATATATAGTGAGGTCGGATAGTTCAATTTGCGCTCATGTACCGACCAGTTACAACTGTTAAGAACCAGTAATGTACCTTCTTTTGACTTGTTGGGGGTGCTGTTTAAGCTTACCCCCTTGCCCATAAGGTTATATATAGTGAGGTCGGATAGTTCAATTTGCGCTCATGTACCGACCAGTTACAACTGTTAAGAACCAGTAATGTACCTTCTTTTGACTTGTTGGGGGTGCTGTTTAAGCTTACCCCCTTGCCCATGAGGTTATATATAGTGAGGTCGGATAGTTCAATTTGCGCTCATGTACCGACCAGTTACAACTGTTAAGAACCAGTAATGTACCTTCTTTTGACTTGTTGGGGGTACTGTTTAAGCTTACCTCCTTGCCCATGAGGTTATAGTGAGGTCGGATAGTTCAATTTGCGCTCATGTACCGACCAATAATGTGTACCTTCTTTGACTTGTTGTTGAAGCCCCTGTTTAAGTCTTAAAAGAAGTCACACAAAGTAATTTACAAAGTCCTCTAAACCATTTTCATTTCAGGAAACGTGTGGGTTTACAGTAACTACCCTCCAAGTGCTAATCCAGATGACCCCAAGTACTGTTTCGGACCCCTGTACTATTTTGCATTTTGGATAATTACAAGTTGTTATATTCTGGTGGCATGTGGATGCTTGTGTGTTTGCTGCGCTGCTGGAGTTACCTCCGCTGTAAGCGAATAGATTGTAAGTAAGGCAATATCTGAATTGGCGTCTACGGCAAAGGTTAGACAGCATCATCATGCATCGAAGTTTAGGATGTCTTTAGCTGCACCCTTTTGCAACAGTGAGAGTCATGACTGTAGTCGCCAATTTGGATACGGCCTAAGATTTGGGCGAAGGGTACAGGAGCTTTAGTAGAAAAAGTTTTTGGTGTAATAACATGATTATTCTATGTGAACAATTTTATTGTGGAGGATTGATATGGCTCTTGAGTGTAGTGTAGAGGTATAGATGCACATCCTTGGGTAGTATATACAATGTATCTCAGTATCTCCTGGGTTCTTACTGTATAAATCTCAAAAACAGGGGCGTAGCGAGTTGGGGGGGGTAATTCCTAAAAAAAGTACTTCTCAGTGAGCATTGTTGAGCTTCGCTCGCAATTGAAGCACTAATTTTAGTAAAACAAGGGCATCCAGACTGAAAGTCACTTGCCAAGTTGAGTCGGTTGTATATAGTGGGTCCCTTGCTGAGCCGAATAGCCTTTCTTGAAGTAGATGGAGAATGTTGGCACATTTTACCCCCTCCCCCACCCCTGTTGGCATACAGGCTTCCTTAATCCCTTCCAAAAAAAAGTCCCCTTGCTATACGCACCTACTCACGAGGAACACACGAGTGATGAGTTTTTTGTTCATATACTGGCGTTTTGTTAGATATTTCCTGCTAAACCGCTCTTGTAATAAAATCGCTCCAAGATCCTTTATTGGTTGAGCTGCTAAGCGCATCAATTTTATTTTAGTCTTCGTAGTCCTTGGAGTTTGAATGCTGCGAGACTTGCACAGTCTATTAGGCTGAGAATAGATTAATTCAAGTCTTTGAATTTGATGGCTTTTTGATTTGAGTTTGATCTTCACACTGTACTCAGAGCATGTATTTTTCGTATTTGATAAAGGTCAATTTGAAAAAGGACCAATTTGGGGATGCTAACCATCTCTTTCTTTTATATGGCCTTGATGAATCTGCCAAGTGCAGTTTGTTTCATTTTCCCCCAAAAATTACTCATATAGATAAAGATATCTTAGATATCTTAAACAAATTAGTGTGATATATATATGGTGTTTTCAAATTATAGATTTTATTTTTGTTTCTTTTTCCAAAGATATATTTAATTCTTTCAATAATGCCTTACGGCAACATTATGATCAGAAGGTGCAACAATTATTTGTGACTGATTTTGTACTGCATATTAGAAAGTTTACATAACACTTTGCTCATGATGAGCAAAAACTGTTTGACTCTTGACTGTTTATGAAACGTTGTATGATGACAACGTCGATGATTATGTTCTATATGGGTAATGATAGATTTGTTTATTCAAGTGGTGTTATATTTTGATTATACACCACACACAAATCCTTGTTATTTGATTGGTGGAACATGACTCATTTCTTCCATTAATTTGCTATGCATCTACTGCTGCAAGGCTCCAAACTTTAATTGTCCCCAAATAGTTGTTCCCCACCCTTTTGATTTAAATGAGGCAAGGTCGTTTGCCATAGGAATAAGGTTGGTGTCTTTATGGAGTCAATATTCATCCTTGCTGTATAAAACAAAAAGATTCTCTCTCAAAAGAAAATAATTTTTAGGGTTTGCTAAACACAGTTTGGGATTTCCATGTCCATTTTGTGTGTGTTGTGAACTTTTTTCAAATGACTAGAGTAGAGTCTATGTGTGTGTTATATAAAACAAATATTTAATGCATTTCATTTGTACATTGTCGTAGAATACAATCACTCGGTGAAATCAGGCTCTTCCGTTTCATTTGGCTTCGCCTCATCCAGATTTTACCTCTTGATTATGTTCTATAGCAATGCACTCATCTGTACCCAGTGTTTGTGTAATTTTGGGCAACAAATTCAGTTTAATTTGTAATATGTATTTTGAGTGATTTATACATTCTGCGTATTAACAAAAAAAGCTGGAGCTACTTGGGATGGATTCAAATTCAAACTATCCTCATTTTGTAGTTGATATTTTGGCCACTGAGTTTGCCTTGCAACAAGTTTGACACTCTTTTAAAAATACAACTATTAACAACTTTTCCCTTTTTTCGAAAGTATTAATCACTGTGACTTAATATCCCCAACATATCGTGATGTTAAATATTTAAAAGAAATTAATTCTGCTTAGCTGCTCTAAAAAAAAAAAGGGAGCTAATTTTTGGTCACAGTCGTCATTACACTGGTTGCAACATTGGAGAATAGATAGCTATCCTTTGAAAAACATTGTGACATGAATCACTCTTAAGAGTCACCTCATTTTCAACCCCACCATGCAAAAGCAGCGGATAATCTCAGCGTCTCAACTTTTTTTGAGAATAAAAATGTTTATTAATATGGCCGACCCCGTCGCACTTTTTATGATATTACCAGTTTCATACTTGTAATTTTTGTATTGCTTATGCATGCATAAAAATATTCAAGTTCAACGATTTGATACCCATTTGGATATTTTTGTAAGTAGTTGGTGTTTGTATATATTTAATCTCTGTATGTTTAAATGCAGTTGTTACTACCCGGAGAAAAAAATATATAATAAGGTCGTTAAAGACACTGGACACTATTTGTAACTGTCAAACGCGAGTCTGCTCACTTGGTGGATCTCAACATATGCATAAGATAACAAACCTGTGAACATTTGAGCTCAATTGGTCGTCGAAGTTGCGAGAAAATTACTTCTTTCTCGAAAACTATAATACTTCAGAGGGAGCCGTTTCTCATAATGTTTTATACTATTAACAGCTCTCCATTACTTGTAACCAAGTAAGTTTTTACGCTAAAAATTATTTTGAGTAATTACTAATAGTGTCCACTGCCTTTAAACGCCCATTGCTCGAGTCCCTTCTCTAGGATGAGATATAATACATTTTTATACAATTTTGATGTAATTTCTAGAGTGAAGTACTAAAGAAATGAAGAAACTTAAATTTTATTTTATAAAGACCGCAATATACGTTACTTGTGTAGATCTTAAAACGAGTCGTTCATTTTATTCTGCATTGACTCTTTTGTACTTCTTTATTTACTTTCAAAGACCTGTTTGGTTTGTTTTCATACTTGAAAATGTCCCAATAAATATAAAAAGAGGAAACAAAACAAGCAACAAAGCACACTGATTAAACTATAGAAAAGTTGAAAAGAAACTTGATTCCATGTTGCAATAGCAGTAATCAATATCACCCATTAGGCCTATACTTAAACAGGATTTGGTTTGCTTATTTTGATTCAGGTAAAAATACTTATTGATAAATTAATATATAAGCAGATGAATCGACCAAAATTAATAAATAGAGGCCTAAACGAAAATCGATCACAATTTTTTTGAAATTTGTATACATTCCTCGATTACTTATAGATTATTACGCAGGATTTGTGGAACTGACAAAGTATAAAGTCACAGACAGTGTTCTTGCGTGTTATCAACTGTAGGCCAGATGAACTTCATATTAACTCAATTAAATGTTTCATTGCAATCAACATTTATTTCCATATTGGTCAAAAGGGCGATTTATTATCAACTTCAATTATTTAAGTTAAGAGACAGTCAAGAACAGATCAAGAAAAGAAGAAACGAACATGAAATGAAAAAATATATGTAATGGGTACGACGTATAGCAAACCAATATTGGGGCTTTTACAGTTTATTTCCTAAAGGCTTGTTTTGAATAACGGTAGGCTTTCAGACTGGAATTAAACAATTGTGTTTTTTCATCCTTGCCAATCCTGCATAATTCCCAACCTTTGTATAAGCAAACGAAACAGACATGCCGTTCTGGTGATGAATAACATCCAAACAAAAAGGTGTTGACACAAACGCCTTTGGGCTTCAATGAAAACGACGGGTTCATCTTTTCCCTTCTTTATGAAAAATTCCATCGTCGGTTCTAATGTTCGTTAGTACGTTTCCCATGTGACACACCCATCAAGCTGTCGGTCATCGTAGTTTGGTCACGCATCGCTGTTCTGCCCCGCCCACCTTGAGACCTTTTAAAGCCGTGGCACAAGGGCACACAGATCGCATCACTGTCACACGACTGTTCCCTCTTGACGTCATTTCACACTCTGCTGCTTTTAAGGAATCAACATGGACGTCAACACAGACCAGGTAAATCAAAATGTTTATCCCCATTCCGAAAAAAAAGTGTATGATTTTATTGCAAGATTAATAACCAAGACCTCATAAAACTGATGCCTTGCGAGGTAGTTTGCACTACATTCATACACATACGTGTGGTAGTGCACTACATTCATACACATACGTGTGGTAGTAGATTTAAAGTTTGTTCTTGTCTGCCCTAGTGCATGTTGAGCACCTTGGGGATAAGTTTCTGCGCCTTACAAATAACTATTGTTGTTAAAGTGACACTATACCTGTTTCATCAAGGTGTGCCGTATTTTTGCGTGATCGTTTATCTTACAATATTGCCGACACTTATTGGAGAAAGTGGAAGGGAAGAAGTTTCGTATATAGGCATGGAGGTATAATATATATTTCTGAATAACCTGCTTATCTGATCAGTTTGCTATTATGTCTCAATTATCACTTCAGAAACCACAACCCCCTAAAGTTACTATTACAACACGTAACCTTAAATCTATTGATGTTCATGTTTTCCGCAATGATCTGATTGAGTTACTCTCTGACTTTGATATGACTTCTACCAATCTTGACGCTTGTGTGCAGAATAATGAGGATATCCTTAGTGGTCTTTTGAATAAGCATGCGCCAGCTCGGACTAGGTCTTCCTCCATGGTTCGTGTAAGACCTCATAGTCCTTGGTTTAATGTTGCTATACGGACTGCTAGAAAACTGCGCAGGGTTCATGAGAGAAAATGGAGGCACGCAAGGCTAGAGATTGATAGACAGTTACATTGTAATCAAAGGAAAAAAGTTAATGAATTAATTATTGTCGCTAAAATTGAATATTACTCCTCTCAAATTACGGATTGTTCAGGCGATCAGAAAAAGTTATTTAAAGTCGTAAATGGGTTACTACATCAAGCCAAGAAAACGCCTGTCTTGCCCAGTAGTGTATCAGATGCGGTTTTGGCTGATAGTTTTTCTCGCTATTTCAGTAACATAATTCTTAATATTCGTAGCATTTTCCCTGTATCAACTAGCTCTACTATGTCGCAAACTAACCATTTCCCTGTGTGTGCTCAGGAATTAAATATTTCCCAGTTTGCATCCGCTACTGTGTTTGAGGTCAAGAAGTTGATAAGAAGTTCTCCTTCTAAATCATGTGAACTGGACCCCATACCTACTGATCTTTTAAAAAAGTGTATTGATGTTGCAGCACCTCTTATTACTACTATTGTGAACAAGTCTTTTGAGCAGGGTAGTTTCCCAGACAGTCTTAAGACAGCTTACATTCGTCCCCTTATCAAGAAGCCATGTTTAGATGTTGAGACTTTGTCTAACTACCGACCGGTGTCTAATTTGAAGTTTATTGGCAAGACCATCGAGCGCATTGTTGCATCCAGATTGAATACTGTTGTCTCTGACTCTGATGGCCTTGCAGATAAATTTCAGTCAGCATACAGGTGCAAATATAGCACTGAATCGGCACTCATGGAGTGCAAAATGACATTCTATGTGCTATGGATAACGGCTATGTGACTGCCCTGATTCTGCTTGATTTGAGTGCGGCTTTTGACACTGTGGATCACACTATTTTGCTCAAGAGACTTCGTGATATTATTGGTTTACAAGGTAATGCCCTTAAATGGTGCCAATCCTATTTGCAAAACAGACCACAACATGTTCGCATGGCAATTCCACATCGGACCCAGTTGTTCATGATTTTTCGGTCCCTCAGGGGTCAGCTCTTGGACCGCTGTGGTTTACACTTTACACCAACCCAGTTCATAGCATCATCACGAAACACAATCTAAATTATCATGTATATGCTGATGACACTCAGTTATATTTATCTTTTAAACCATCACAAATTTCTGCTGATGAGAGCATTAATCGTATTGAAACATGTGTTTCTGAAATTCGTGTTTAGATGCAGGACAACTTCCTTAAGCTAAATGATCACAAGACAGAATTTCTTATACTCGGTTCACGGCAACAACTTTCTAAAATGACTATTCCCCACATTAATATTGGTGACTCCGAAGTCACCGCTGCTGCAAAATCTCGCAATCTTGGTGTTATATTCGACTCTTCCATGACACTTAGTTCACATATTTCTAGTATTTCACGCTCTACAACATTACATATCCGTAATATAGGCAAAGTCAGGAAATATTTGACACAAAATGCAACTGAGCAGAAAGTCCACTCTGTTGTAGTTTCTAGACTGGATATGTGCAATTCACTTCTATATGGCCTTCCTTGTACTCAAATTGAACGTCTTCAACGTATTCAAAACTATGCTGCTCGTGTTATTACCTTAACTAAAAAGTCCTCCCATATAACGCCGATTTTAAAAGAATTACACATGGTTACCAGTAAGCAGTAGGATTAAGTATAGCCTTTTGCTTTTCGTGTATAAATCGCTCACCAGTAATGCCCCTGCATATATTGATGATCTTCTCAGCTCATACAATCCTCCTCGAAAACTCCGGTCTTATAATTCTAGCCTCCTTCTTGAGCCCATTTCCAAACATTCATGGGGAGACCGATCTTTTTCACATGCTGCCCCTCGTCTATGGAACAAACTGCCTGCACTAGTAAAATCATCCGTTTCTTTGACCCAATTTAAAAAACAACTGAAAACACATCTCTTCAAACAGGCATTTGATTCAATGGTTTAATTATTGTTATTTTTGTTACCTTTTAGGATGTTTTTTCTTAAATATTGCATTTGTATTATTGTTTTCTATACCACATGTTCTAGATTTCTCTCAACTTAGGTTTACATTTTAATTTGTGTTGTTGTTATTGTATATTAATTAATGCTATTGTTTATAATTTTAGCGCCATGAGCACTTCTGTGGATTTGTGCGCTTTATAAGTTTTCATTATTATTATTATTATTATTTATAGGAACGGACGATTTGATAAGCATTACTGCGGTAACGCCTCTTTTAGTAAATTTGTTGGTGATAAAAAAATTTTTTTTTCCCAGTGCTTCAAATTGAAATGTTTATCAAAGTGTGTTTTAACTATATCCAAAGCTGATGTACCACTTCAGTTTGTATTATCATTAATTGCAAGAGTAATTATCAAACCATGTTCAAACGGTTGCAGACCCTTTTGTGAGATGCATTGGCAGCATAAACATTTGAGGACATTAAAACATAATGACGATTTTTAACTGACAAAAGTCCATTCACAAAGTTCATAAAATGTACTTTTCTAACTGTAAACCTGTGAATTTAAATAAGCTTTTTTGAACGCAAAGCTGTATTCAGAAAACGAAACTAGAGGAACCCCGTGGCCTTGTATATACAATCCAGAGGGTGTAGGGGTGTTTGCTGAAAGCTCAGCATTGAGGTTGAAAGCAGGCTGGTGCTCATCCGCAGCGCACACTTATGTTACGTAACACTTCGCCTACAAACATAATTAGCCCCCATGGTAACATGCGGTTAACAGCGTAGGCGTTTCATCAGACGCGGAAAATTCCACCTTCCATTGCTCATAATTACTTCCAACTTCCGATTGTAGGCCTAATTGTTTTTGTAGGAAAAGCTGCAATAGTTGTTTTGAACATGACAATATGTATTTGACAGTCATTCATACTTTTCAATAACCCGCCGTGTCAGTCAATAATAGTTGTATGGTTTTCTCAGCATCATCAAGCACAAAAACACACACACAAATGTTTTCAAAATATGAAAATGAAACACTAAACGCCATTACTTGCCAAAGACATTATTAGGTCACCGCAGCATTGTCACAAAAGGTTTTAAATACGCTACCTTACTTTATTCACTGTTATGTTTAATGGGGAAAGCATCCCACAAATTACCAAGAATAGAGAAGCATTTCTCTTACGAATCGGCAAACACTTTGCAACATTAAGTTTATGGTTATTTTCACTTATATAGTGGAGTTTGCTCAAATCCATATCACTGATAACATATTCAAGGCTTATGCCCTCGTAATCAAAGAGAAATTATTTGTTTATAATCAAGTTCTGAGAAATTTAATACCAATCCCTTTTAATGTGCATTTTTAAACTCTGTTCGCAGTCGAATCGATCCCGACTTCCGAGTGAACGCGTTTTAAACTACAGCCATGTGTCTCCATTTTGTGGAACCACATCCATCGTATGATGCGCATTAGTTAAAAAGGCTGGCCAAGATAGACACATGCATATTGTATACCTTTGGTTTTGGGAACCGTTCGATTGTTTTGTATCTTGTATAAATCTATAGAGTATGCAATATAATTAACTTGGTACAAATTTAATTTTAAAAGGTCGCGATTTTTACAAAATTGCAGAAACTCCAGAGCGAAATGTCAGTGCAGGAATAATAATCCCTACTCTAAAGGAGCATTACCGCGATAACGCTTCTCATATTCAAATTTGTGATGAAAAAGTGATATTTTTATTCACAATTGTGTTCTTCGAAATGTATCTCAAAATATACTATTAAAGCTGGTGTAGGCCTACTTCTTTTCACAAGCTTTTATTACCATTACGTAAAGGAACACATTGCCTTGGATCGGCCGAGTTGGTCTTTGAAAAGCGTCCTGTAACCGTTTGTTATAAGATTGATATGGTTAGAAAGACATTGTAAAAGTAGAATACAATGATCTACACAAATATGCCTCGAAACTGCGTGGTTTTCGTTTTACCTCGTCGACTAACACGGTCGGCCATTTATGGGAGTCAAAACTTTGACTCCCATAATGGCCGACCGTGTTAGTTCGCGACGTAAAGTGAAAACCGTGCAATTTAGAGTGATACTTGTGTGGATGATTATATTCTACTTTTAAAACATCTTTCTAACCATATGCATTGCATAACAAACGGGTTCAAACGCTTTTCATAGACCAACTCGTCCGATCCAAGGCAACGTGTTCCTATACAGACACTTAAACGGACCCAATATTCGAAAACTACGAACGGTTGTTCTAATCTCTTTATTAACCTTGATGAGCGTAACGAAAACGGACAGTTTTAAAGTTCAAAATCACATTTAGCGACCATCAGTCTGCTTAGAAAAATTAATATAAATAAGACAGTATAATATAGATTTTCTGTTTGCATTTTGTTTTGTTTACCTGTAAACTACAAATGGTATTGCAAATTATAGGCATATAGGCCTACACGTGTATATTCTTGTAGAAGGGTCTTCTTACTTGTAGTAAAAAAAGAACTTTCTTCCGCTTGTCCCCAGACACACACACCCATAAAACTATCTACGCAACTTGGAATATACAACAAGCATCATTTCTTTGTTGTTTGAATAGTACACACTGCAACATAGTATTACCGAGCCCCAAATGCACGCCCGTTGTTGTGATGCGACCCCCGTTGTTGTGATGCAACCCTTCAAAATCAGCCATTAGTATACTTAATTGTTCGAAATGTTTACTTTCCTGCGAAACGTTCTTCAAACCCCACGAACCAGGTTTCTTCCATTAACTTTCGATATGCCTGTTTGTATGGAAAGTTTATTTATGCAAAATAGGAGCTGTAACCTTCACTGTACAGCACTTAAAGCGCCTTTGTTAACTGTTGAGTTTGCTTTATTTGTACATTCCTTTCAGATTAAAATGACTGCTACGAGTTCTACGCAGCTAACGAGCTCGAAGGGATCCAAATCAGGTAATCTCCGACTTAAGTCACATGTCACAGTTATATTTTGCCTACCTTTCCAGTGTAATCATTAAAAAAAGATACTTCATATAACTTCATCATTTTACACTTTGTATTTATTATAGTTATAAATGTGATTTGTTTTGCTCGGATGGCTTTCTAGGGAATATACTAACTTTCAACTAAATGGTATTTTTTCGGCATGATAATAGGAATGTGTTCTGTTAAAGGCAGTGGACACTATGCCTCCCTCTGAAGTGACATAGTTTTCGAGAAAGAAGTAATTTTCCGCGATTTGATTTCGAGACCTCAGATTTAGAATTAATTGAGGTCTCGAAATCAAGCATGAAAGGACACAACTTCGTGTGAAAAGGGTGTTTTTTCTTTCATTATTATCTCGCAACTTCGATGACCAATATTGAGCTCAAATTTACACAGGTTTGTTGTTTTATGCATATAAAGTGAGAAGACTGGTCTTTGACAATTACCAATAGTGTCCGGGATCTTTAAGTGATAACTTTTCTGGGTGGCTCGATCGTTTTTTGTACGTTTACAGAGTGTCTAAAGGTCCATATCATGGTATTTTGTATCAAGCACGCAACTTTCTCAGCATCCTGGATATTTTAAGCATTGGGGTTTGGGAATTTTTAGTTCTGTTCATTTAATGATGGCCTAAAACAAAACAAAAGTGAGAAAGGCGCAACTGCTTATACATACAAAAAAAAACAAGAAGAAGAAGAAGTAGAAGATATCTTTAAACATGTACATGTTATTTTCATCTCCTTCCTATGGAAGGGATATGTTTCAGGTCTGCTGAAACAAAATGTATACCCTAGTGATTTTGGTCTATAAACTGTAACTTAATAAGGCTTGTTATCAACGTCATTTTTATTTCTACAGGCTCCCCAAATGTGCCTATGTTCCAGCAAATTCAAGATGCAAAGACAGAGTCTGAGAACAACGCAAAATACGCCGCCAAAGCTGCCAAAATAGTGGGTAGCTCACGTAAGAACACCATTCTATATCCTCTATAAAGACTATCTAAAGCCCGGTTCATACTTCCTGCGAATGCTATATCGTATGACGTCACATATGGCTGTTTTCGTAGCGAATGTTTCGCAGGAGTTGCCCAAAGTTCAGCTGTGACGAATTATTTGCAAATTTTGTGACGTCAAAATTCGTATCGCGTTCGCATGCTTAAGCGTTAAGCCCGGTTAAGCATGCGAATGCGAATGCGAAGCGAATTTGACGTAAATTTGATGTCATAACCTTCCTTTCGCAGCGATATTCGCAAGAGAGTTGAGCAAAGTTGCTCTGCTGCGAATTATTCGTTGCGAATTTGTGACGTCAACATTCGCTTCGCATTCGCATTCGCAGGAAGTATGAACCGGGCTTTATCCGTGAATATCTCCGGACCTCGCATTTGAAACAACACCATGAACAAATTAATAATTTTAAATCAATGTGGAGGGGGGGGGGGGGGGGTGGGGGGCTACTTATGTACGTTCTGCTGTCACCCTTCGCTCTCCACAAGTTTGGCCTTATTAACAATGTGAGTGACTAGCCAAAACGAAGCTTGATATGACTAGTCCGTCAGTTCATTTTAAAAACGAACCTCAGTATACTGCTGACGTCTTCTATAATATAATGATTTCGTTCTATTCTCGCTCATAGGTGTGATTTTATACTTAATGCCATCTATGTTGGCTCTACCACTAGCTATGCTCATCAATGGTAAGTATTAAACAATACAATGCATGATGACTATATGGGTGCAGGCACAGAGCAGTTGAATCGGACTTGATTATTTTTCAGTGATTTGAAAATAGTTTTCCTTAGCACAGAATGCGGCAAATTTCTTCTCATTTAAAAAAAAATTCCGATAGCCCATTCCACGACACGCAGCTCATTTGTACGTCCGTGCATGCTCCGCTTTTTGTGAGTAAAATGTTTACATAAAGGGTCGTTCAATGTGTTTTTGTGGTATTGTGTATGGGCACAATGTTAGATATAAAGATAGATGGAATTGTCCATTCAAAAGCAAAACTACACCATTTTGTTTTAAAAACCATTTATACACATTGAAATTAAATAAAGGGTCAATACAAACAGAGTAACAATATATAGCTATTGATAAGCAGATTAGAGTGCACTTGGATTATTACAACATTAAAAAATAGAGTAAAATGGCTTGTGCTGAAACTTGCATCACAGCTATTAGAGTTGCTTTAAACGAAAGCGTATTGCCGCCACATGAATATCGTGTACATACACGATAAATTATTGTGTACGTACACGATAAATCCAAACAACTATAACTTATCATGTACGTGCACGATAAGTCCAAACTTATCGTGTATGTACACGATAAATCCAAACTTATCGTGTACGTACACAACAACTTATCATGTTAATGTCACTGAAAACCATCCAAAGTAAAGTAAGAAAAAAGGAATTACGGAAAATATGTATAGTTTGCATAAATCAAAAATTGCCATATTCGCCTCTTCTTTCACTAATATATGTGTGCACACGCCCTGATAGTTGTAGAATTGATGATTTCATATCAAATTTTTATGCAAATGTCTCTTGGAACCAGGGAATCTTCCGCAACAATGTATTAACTATTCAAAGTATCAAGGTGCCAATATGTTTTAATTAAATTTGTTTAATTAAAGTTACGTGCGTATTATGCACTATTGACTGGTGTGTAACGCCTTGGACTGGGTACCTCTAGGTCAGGAGATATTCAGGGAGGTTCAAAACTTTACAAAATTGATATGCCTAGCCCGGTCATGAGGATTCCAGTATTTCTCTTTGACTCATTACTACACGGAAATAAACCACGGTCTTTTCCTCAACATCACATAATTTTTAGCAAACGCCTAATTACCGACCCGAGATTATTAATTAATTGACTGAGCAATGCGCAGCTAGAAATACGTTCCTGAAAACGGAACAGATGGTGAAAATTATCGTGTACGCACACGATAAGTTAAGTTTGGATTTATTGTGTACGTACATGACAAGATCATGTCAAAATGTACGTGTATGAAAAGTTTGGATTTATCGTGTACGTACACAATAAGTTATCGTGTACGGTACGACAACTTTGGATTGTACGTACACGTTAAGGTTTTTAGACTTATCATGTACGTACACGATAAGCTTGGATTTATTGTGAACGTACATAATAAGTTATCGCATACGTACACGATAAGGGAGAAGAATTTTTTTCCATGTGGCGGCAATACGCTTCCGTACTTTAAACCCGGATTTTGTTTCATAATTTTGGCAATAAAATCATTACTGGGCTATTTTGATACCGTTTTCTTCTGCAACAATGTGTTCGGACGCATACTTTACATATACTGTAGGCCTTGATTTGTAATGTAACTCTTGATTTGCAATGTAACTTATCCAACTTGGTCCAACTTCATGGATCTGCTAACAATATCTGCTTAAGTTATCATACGGTGTCCGGTAAAGCACACACTAGATAAGCACGAAGTATGCCGTGCAGATACCGTTTATTCTCTTCAACGTGGCCATTTTGAAATTGTTTTGCACCTATAGGCGCTGTTCGATTGGATGAATGCCCCGTCGAGCCTTACATCCCTATCTACATGGTTGTGGCTGGAAGTTTCTCCGTACTCAAACTCATCATTGAATATACCTTGCGAATGAAGAGGTACTGTGAGAAGAGGGGACCATTGGATGAAGCCACCACAGTTGAAAAGGTGGTTGATGCCATCAACTCTTTGATTGGGTTGTTCACCTTCGCTTTCTTTATTGCTGGTAAGTTCAATCATTGTTGATTTGCTTTCTGGGTCCAAGAGCACTAGATCTTGGTGGACTTAAGTAATAGCACTATATATAAAATGGGCCTCTTGTCATATTATGTCATTAGCGCGTGATTCGCGGTTAGCGATTGATAACTCGATTTTTGTCGTCAGCGATTGTAAACTTACACAGAACTGTTTTTTGTTCAAAACGAGCTAAATTCTGAGAGCGGTATCAGGAGATCACTTTGGTATGATATTTGAGTCTTTGGGCTAAAGTTCTGGTTTCTCATAGATCCGCCGTTTGGTGTGTAAGCATGAACCCGTGCGAAGGGCTTTGAACTGATTAGTATGAATTGTTCTTACTTTCTTTCTTTGTTTCTTTCTCAAGGCAATGTATGGGTGTTTCGTGTGTATACTCCGAATTTTGACGACCCAACAGCCGCGAATTACTGCCAACACACTATATATTGGTTTGCATTCGCCTCGATCGTAGCAGTGTATGGTCTCGCAGCACTCGGTATCTTCCTGTGTTGCTGCTGTTGCTGCTGTGCGGCTGCTTACGCTGCAGGGAAGGCGGCTGGAAACTCTCAAGATAAGAGTTAAACGACTTGAGCCAAGACTACCACTTCCGAGTGACACTATACAACCATTGAGAACTGTGAAAAAACATCTCTATTTTCGCTCATTCAAATCAGTTTGCCCCCAGGCGTTGAGCATCAACGCCTGCACTCATAGGCTGCGATTAGTGATATTGGTATTAAATCCGATTAAAATACAGTAAACTGTGCGCAATTATTAATTTAAACCGTGTCAATTCCCGGGTACCACTACTTGGAATTCGGTTAACCAGTCTATCAAAGCTTCATCCTCAGTGTGGTTAGGTTCAAAACATTTTATAAAAAGATCATTATTTCCTATTATGATAGCATTAGTTTCTATACTTTTCTTTTAAGTTTTTGCGTACTTTGTCATTGTCCGTCTGGCCGTCTGTTATTGTCCTAAGAATTTACCTTTGTTTATGTATTTTGAGCAATGTATTATGTATTATGTAAAGGCAAGTCGCTACAGCTAGCTGACTTATATTTGGGGCCTTGCCTCCACGCGCTCTCCCGATATTTTTATTCTTAATAAAATGTGAGTTGGGTTGAGGGTATATAGCTTCGTACTCCAATAATTCCTTTTATCACCATAAAGGATAAAAGGCCTTATACTCAGCGCAACCTTCATTGTACTTGGCATGTTCCCAGCTTTATACACAGGGCATAATAATATATACTAGCGGGATGCCGCGCTTCGCGCGGCACCCCGCTAGATGAGGAGGATTCTAGTATACAAAATAATGTTGTAAAAGGTAATGTGGGGGCAAGGGAGGTATTCTTACAGGTAAGAATAATTCAGTTACACTTGGCAAAATGTACATCCTGAGTCCCGCCCAAACTGCTTTCATTATAGTTACGAACTTTGTGAAACATTTGCCTTGTTATTTTGAGGGTCTGTACATCCAGTTTGGTTAATTTATATGGAGATGGGCCAACCGGACAATGTATAACACGCTGAATTCGGAATCAGCAGTGGTATTTGGTTCCCTTAGCAACAAATCCATAGTCACCGATAGCCACGGATTTGAGTGGTCTAAGACTGGTCTCCCCCCCTCATCACTTATCACCGCTGCTAATAGCAGAGGAGAAATCCGACTAAAAAGGCTTGTATGAAAGTGGTACCCTCTTTTAAAACAAACTCATAATCACAGCCACTAATAGCCGCGGAGTTTATCTGACTGAAAAGGAAGCTTCGAAGAAGTTCTGGTATACAGCAGATTAAAAAAAACGCGCCAGTTGGTATGGACTTTAACGACAAAGTCAATTTCTGCAAAATTGTATTGAAAATAAATATATTTAATGTTTGGTTGCTATAACTGTTGAATGATTTTTGCTTTGTTTCCAATGACGTGTACACGATTTTAGAATCTAAGGCGTACGTCCAACGACGCATACAGTTTTCTGAGCACCAAATAAAGCGAGTTTTCGGAACATGCTGTGCAACATCTTATCTACTGTTTTTACCACCGCTTTTGGGAGTAACAGAGCGTCGGCCTCATTAATTTTTAGTTTATTCTCATATCAATTAATTCTCATGTAAACTTTCTGGTCAACATCCGCCGGGGCGCGCGCCCCGCGTGACGAAGTCCCCTGATAAAACATCCAATTTGTATATGTTATCATAATTATCTGTGGAACCCTATACAAACTAAAATAATAGAAACGGTAATTTTATTGGTCTTTAATAACTACTCCTACATTCTCTCACTTATTTGAGGGTTTGTATGCCAGCTACCCCTACATCCTCTCACTTAATTCACTTTCAGAAAACATTTGCCTTGTTGTTTTAAGGGTTTGTAGGCCAGTTTGGTTAATTTTGTATGGAGAAATTCGTAAAAAGTACCCGATTCAGCTGCACATGAGGGCTCTTTCGATAACAAAACCTGACGGCCGATTGCTTAATACAAAACGGATTTGGCAAAATCTACATCCTGAGTCCGGACCAAACTGCGTTCTAACAATTTTGTTGCTTCAGAGCTTTGAATAGAATGTTCGTTTACAGCTTCAAAACAGCCGTTGATGTTTCACAAAGTTCGTAACTATGAAAGCATACTATTCTTAAACGGTGATTTCATGTACTCTTTTGTAGGTTTAACTGGCAAAATCTGTACAATGTATATGAAAAGAATCAGTAATGCATTTACTTTCTTTTTGAAAATGTTTCAACTTTTGCGTGTATACGTTCTGTGTGTGGGGGATGACATATTTTTGGGGTCAAATTGAACCCGTGTTCGGGTGCAAGTGCATCCTGGTTTTTGGGTCTGTTAAACCCAGGTTTGGGTGCAAGTGCATCCTGGTATAGGGGTCAGGTGTACCCCGCTTGTTTTCCTGTGTCCGGTGTGCCCAATTCGGTATCCGGCACAATTATGTTTATTCTTCATTTTCAATTGTACGTTTTCTTTTTGTGTGGGCGCCTTGATCAGTTTTCTGATAAGTGCGCATTTTAAATCCGTATTAAAGTCAGTGGTCTTCAGACTGTGGCAGTATTCCAACAATTGTGTCTTGTTTATTTTATTGGAGTCCGAGTATAACCTCTCGTTGTACCCTGTTATTACAGTACTCCTAACAATGTATTTAATATAATGGTATTGTTATTATTCGCACAAAAGTCCGCAAGTGCAATCGGTGCTTTATTTTGGAAAGTAGTTTTAGTTTTTAGTTTTATTTTCAAGAGCAGTTGTTTTTAATATTAAGATGAAAACTATAAATGGTGCTCTTGAAATAACAAAATTAGGGAGTTAAAAAAAGTCTTAAAAATATCAATAACTGGTGCTCTAAAAAATAAAATATCAACGGGCACTAACGGACTCTCGTTATTTCGTGTATGTTTATTATAATTGTATTTTACATAAAGTCAGCTTTAAACCATACTAAACTTTAGTTAACAGTTAAAAGAAGCGTGTATTCCATTTTGCAATAGCAGTGATCAATATCAGTGATCAATATCTCCCATTCAAATGAAACAGGATCGAAATTGTGCTCCCCGCACCTTGGTTTTTTTATATTTGTTATTCAGCTACAAATAATAAGTAATGAATTTGTATGCAAATGGATCATACAAATAAATCAATCAATCAATTATAATATTAACTGTTCAATCAAGTTATAAAGGTTTAATACACACAGCAGAAGTAAACACTTAAAATATGATATTGTTAGAGCTGACAGACATAGGGCCTACAGTTTTCTTGATTTCTCGGATTTCCTCTTATTCAGAAGAAAATTATTTCACACATGGTTATAGCAGGCCTATATGATCCATAATCAGTAAGCTTTCAGATTAAAACTGAGCAGCGTGGTTTTTATCATTATACATGTACATGTATACCTTTGAATAATACGGAAACAAACACTCTGCCACTCTGCTGATGATGAATAACATCCATACAAGATGAATGTTGCCATAAACACCTTTGTGCTTCAATGAAAACGACGGAGGCATATTATGGAAAATTCCATCTTCAGAATCAGATTGTCAGGCAACATTAATCTTTTGTGGATGTTAGTCATCAGCAGCAGAGTGGATCGTTTGTTTCCGTATATTCTCTTATTCAAGGTACATGTATAATGATATGGTCACGCCTCACTGACCCTTGTCCCTTTATTATAAAAGCGCATGTCAGTCAACAGACGGCATTATATTTAGCGACCGTTGTATTCGCGTTGTCGTCATTTCACATTCTGCTGCTCACTGTATTAAGAACAACAACCCAATCCAGCCATCACACAGCCACAGCAAAACAATCAACATGGACGGAAACAAAGAAAAGGTAAATAACATCATTATCTCCATTCCGAAAATATATATTTGATTATAGTTTGCATTGGCACTATAGAACTTACGTGTGGTCTAGATTTAGAGTAAACTTCCTTTTTTTTTTGCAATGACTTCAATACGTGTGCCGCAGTTCAGTCGGTGCTAAGGGTACACTGGGGGAAGATGTGACACGGGGTAAGATGAGACATTGGCTAATCAATAAGTTATACATTTAACAAAATCATTTGTGGCAAACCCATCCTAAATGCATAACAGTTTCGTCCATTTCTGATTTATGAAACTAGGATTAACCCAAACAGATAAGCCAATTTCACAATTCGCTGACCCGGCATTGATACAATGCATGCATCCCATCTTACCTCAAATGATAGGGTAAAACGGGACACTAAATTAAATTTTATAAAGTCAAGTTTTAGTATCTGGAAACTGTCAAAAGCTATTGAAATTTCATTAAAATGTGAAAATATAAACAACCTTTAGTATCAGTGAGCACATGTGACAATTTTTTTTTTATGATAAATTTTAATTATCAAAAAACTGTTTATGTCCAATCTTCCCCCACTGTAGCCTTATCTGTTATCTTACAAAATTGCCGAAAAATTCATACACAATATCTGAAGTTATTGGAGAAAGTAGAAGGAAAGAACTTTCGTATCCAGCTGTCACTTATCATAGCAATAAAATCTGTCGATTTTTCATTTGAGATACAGTTTTTGTTTTTGTTTTGTTTTTTGAAAGACTATTTTTATTTATTTCCCTTTGGATGGAAAACATAATTTGTTGTATAAAAGTCATCCCGAATTAGTACGAGGTAGAAAAATAGTCGAATTGTCTTGTCTCGTGTCCAAAATCACTTCGTACCTTGCAAAGGGTACGAAGTGTCCATATATACGAAGTGTCCTGACACCCAAATTATAGAATAGCAACACTGGCTAAGCATATTTCGATGGTAGAATCTACATGCAGGTAATATTTCGCTGGAAAATAAATTTGGCAGAAGTATGAAGATAACCGTTGTAACAGTTTTGTTTCTGAACATACAGGCTACCAGCCTTTCTTTAATGCCCAATATGGCAGACCCATTGCATGTAGTTGACAAATAGCAACATGGTAACCAAACGCAAAATGCACACATCGTTGTTACGCAACCAGTTCTTAACTTTGATTGTTTGAAGTGTTTACTTTCCTTGCGAAACGTCCGTCAACCACTACCAGGCTTCCTTTTCCATTAACTTTCACCATAGAGCTAGCTCTTTGCTTTCGCTCTGACTGTTTGCCCATTGTCTGGAATGTTTACTTACGCAAAGTAGTAGCAAAGAGGAGGTCTGACATCCACATACTTGAAGCACATCTTCTATCTTTGAGTTTGCTTTATATATTCCTTTCAGAATACGAGTTCTATGCAGTTAGCAAGCAAGGATGAATGCAATTCAGGTATATATATAGTTATATTTGACAAAGGTCACACGTCCCATATTATGTTCTTGTTTTAACAGTGAGGGAATTTGTTTCGGGTCTTGAGAACTTTGTGGGGGTGGATCGGCCTTTGTATACGAGGGTGTCTCAAGGTCCCCCATCATTGTATCATGGAGCTAGTATAGGACCTAGCTCTATGATTGTATCAAAAGCATTCTCACTAGGACTTGGAGATGTGGGCAAATACATGGGGAAAAGGTGAGCATGGGGCTACCCTATGACACTGAAAGCATAACAAAACGGATCCAATTTGACAGAGATAAAGTTTTCAGATTCACTTTGTATAAAAAACAGCTTCTATAAACAAAAACAAAAATGGGGGGGGGGGGTTTAGAGAAAAAAATGAAATGCAAACAAAAACAGAACAAGAGAAGTCCTCAAATGTTGGGGTGAGACAAAAGTGTGCGTACGTGTTGAGAGCATTATTTGTTGTTTCATTAGATGTATTTTATAAATATATTTTATAATGGAAAATGTGGCTTTATAAATCATTATACATTATTGATGTAAATGAAAAGTCTGCAATACGGCACCTAATTTAGCCAAAGACCACAAGCCCTAACCGCACCCCTGTTGGATAATTCTGGTGGACAAACCAAATGTTTTTACTGAACAAAGTAGGGACCTCCCCTTAAAATCATCATAAGAAGTTTTGAGATTCCCAGAAGTTCCAGAACACAACAGATAAAGATACATTGTGGTGGTGTGTGCATTTATTGAGCTCAAAATGCCTTTCTTAAATCCGTTCCACGATAGCAACAACAAAACAATATTGGTGTACACATTTTCAATTCCATTTTAAAAGTCTTCCCTGCCGAGTTCCTTGCACCGATTCGCTTTCTTTAGGATTTGCCGATTTCGGAAAACAGTTCCGTTTATTTAATTATAGGGCCTATAACACAATCACAGGAGAAAGGGGCAAATAATTTACTTTAACAAAATGATATCTCTAAACATTATGTCCCCTTCACGTTTTGTCCCCCTTCACATCTGGTCCTGCAAACACATATATTGACACACAGGTGAAATTGGTTCTATAACACGTTTATAACTTAACAATGCTTGTTATTATAATGTAATTTTTTATTTTTGCAGGCCCCACCAAAAAGCCTATTTTCCTGCAAATTCAAGATGCAAAGACCGAGTCTGATAACAACGCAAAATACGCCGGCAATGCTGCCAAGATCATGGGCTCACGTAAGAACACCATTCTATGTCTAAGTGTTTACCGTGACTATCTCCAAGCATCAACATTACCCCCATTAATTTTTTTAATTAAATTGTACCTTTGTTACGGAAATTTCTTTTTGCTTTGCTCTACACGTGTTTGGCCTTATACAATTGTCAGTGACTAGCCAGCAGGAAGGTTCATAATAACATAGTCCATCAACTCACTTTGAAAAGGGACGCTTTACGACTATAGACCTTATGCATTGACGTCATCCAGCGGCCATCTTAGTGGAAAAACAGTGACGAAACAATCGAAACGCACAGATTTGTACACGCGGCGCACAGGATTGGCCAATGAACCACCTCCTTTTGACCTCTAGGTGAGGGCGCCCTACTGAAATGACGTCATGTGCATAAGGTCTATTGCGGACTTTTTAGCCGTAGGACACTCTGTGGAAAAAATGGTTCATACATGAAAAGTCAAGGGCTTTTGACAATTTCATCTATATTATGACGAACACAAGTAGCCGGTGTCCTACGTGGCTGCCCCAGTTTCGGTAAATAATAATGGCTGGAGGAGTTTGTACGAATGTGGCGTATAATCACGATGTTCCTACTCAAATCGCCATAACAATGGGGAAAAGAATATGAAAACAATGGAGAGGGAGTTTGGGAGTTCCAACCTTTGGCCTGCTGGGCTCCTTCATAAAGTTTGGAGCAGTGTACAAGCATTTTCCAATATCAACCGAAGCCCGTAGCCGGGGAAAAAACCCACGACGTCATAAGTACAGCAGTGAAGACACCAGTATCTATGACGCCTGTAAATAATAATTGATTTGATTCTACTCTCGCTCGCTCATTTGTTACAGATGCGGTTATTTTACTGCCATTTTTTGTGGGACTTCCAATAGCTATGCTCATCAATGGTAAGTATTGAACACTATAATTCATGACGATTGTGAGTGCATTTTAGTGACAACATTTTTGTGGGTTGAATATGATGGAAATGTAGCACAAAAGCAATTTTTACATTTACAGACTCTATACTAAAGGGCAGAATGGAATAAACCACTAATCATTGAACCAAAAAACAAGTTTATTAAAGGAACAATTAAAAAAGTTAACACAAAGTCGAGTAACAATTGTATAAGCAGATAATTGTGTGTAGGCCTATTTATTAAAAACAAACATTGAACAAAATATAAGTAACATAGCCTTGATCTAAACGTGTATCACATGCAGCTAGTGTTGCTTGGCAACCGGGGCTTTGTTCTATAATTGTTATTATCGGATTTATAATAATCGGACTATTTTGATACCGTTTCTGCAAATTGGTGATTAGTTGGACGCATACTTGAAATACAAGTAGGCAATATAATAGGCCTACTCTTGATTTGCAATGTTGTGACGTCATGTACGGAGTGCACTGGCCAGTTTGTAACATATCCAACTTGGTCAAATGTCATGGATCTGCTTACCACGAACGCGTTCGAACGGTGCCTGGTAAAGCTTTAAGCAAAAGCCACGACAGATAGATAGGCCGTGCAGATTTTGTTCATTCACTTTTAACAATTTTGACGGTTTTCCCACCGATAGGCGCTATTCATTTGGATGAATGCCCCGTCGAGCCATACATCCCCATCTACATGATTGTGCAAGGAAGTTTATGCACACTCCAAATCATGATTACTCATTCCTTGCGAATTAAGAGGTGCTGTGAGAAGAGGGGTCAAAATTTAATGGAAGAGCGCACCACAGTTGAAAAGGTGATTGGCGGCATCAACTCTTTGATTGGGTTGGTCATCTTCGCGTTCTTCATTGCTGGTAAGTTCAATCATTGCTGGATTGCTTTCTGGATCCAAAAGCATGAATCCACTGCTGGTGGCAAGCACTATTAACCTATACTTGTCAAATTATGTCATGTGTACGCAGTTTGCAGTAAGCGAGTAATAGGCCTACCTCAACTTTTGGCGTCTGACGTCGAAAATTTAGTTATTAAACGCTTAGCCAAAAATTGAGCTATTAATCGCTTACTGTAAACTACATATTAAGTGCTGTTTGGGTTCATAGAGAGCTAAACTCTGAGAACGGCATCGACCGATCCAAGGCAGCATGTCCCTTTAAAGGGAAAATACACTTTTGGCAATTTTCAAAGACCAGTGTTCTCACTTGGTGTATCTCAACATATTATGCATAAAATAACAAACCTGTGAACATTGAGCTCAATTGGTCATCGGAGTTGGGAGAAAATGATGAAAGAAAAAACACCCTTGTTGGATGAATTTGTGTGCTGTCAGACATGAATAAAAGACTTCTAGCTAGAAGTCTTTTATTATTTAAGTGAGAAATTACCTCTATTTCAAAATCTATGCTACTTCAGAGGGAGCCGTTTCTCACTATGTTTTATACTATCAACAGCTCTCCAATGCTCGTTACCAAGTCAGTTTTTAAGTTGATATTTGTTTTGAGTAATTATCAATAGTGTACCTTTCCATTAAAGCATAATGTACCGACCGGATTTTATTATAACAAGCAGAAGATGGGCCGAAGGTTCACTCTAGATAAATCCTGGTCAGAATTGAATTGGGGCACCTGACCCATTTATGGACCATATGGACCAGACTGATCCGAGAAGTGGTCAAAAGGTGGGACTTTTAACTATGATTCCCTGTAAAATAAATATAACTGCTCTCAAATATAACTGCTCTCAAACAATGAAATAGCGATGCCACATACATGTATAACTTTTGTTATTTCGTGTCTGTAAAATTAACTCAGAATTTTTTATTTTACCTATTATATCAACTCTTTAACCGTATTAAAATGTTCTTACATTATGTACAACAATTCCCACTTGAAATACTTGTGGTAGTTCAAAGCCCTAAATTTATAGTGGTTTTATTTTTAGTGCAAAAAAAGAAAAAAAAAAGATTTAATCTCTTTGTAAATATTTAGAATGAGTTAGAGCTGTGTTGAATGTTAAATTTGTAGAATAAGCAACACATGATGAATGAATAACTATATAAAATTCAAGAACAATTCATTAAAAATTATAATTCGGAAGTTGTTATATTTTATAACGACAATTATACTTCACAAATAAATACTGTATAGCCTACAGGTTCAAAATCCAGAAGAATTAACGGTTTTGAAGTGTATATAGTTCGAATCCAACCCGAGTGATTTGCTTGTGGATTTGGTGGTTTTTTTACAGACTCGGGGAAGGTACTGAGTACAATACAGTGCTTTATAATATCGGTAAAGGGTAAACATTATTCAAGATATTTTTTTTAGCATCTTGTTCTCTGATCATACTCGTTCTCTTCACATTGTACAAAATCTTTTTAATCTCAAAAATTTGAAGTTTGGATTTTTTGGTTTATACGACGTAGTTAAAATGTTTAGTGCTGTTTGGGTTCATAGAGAGCTAAACTCTGAGAACGGCATCGACCGTTTGTAAGCATTCAACCAAACTGTCACTTTGGTATGAATGGTGCTTTGCTTGGTGTGGAGAACAAGAAGTAACCGTATTGTAAAGTTGTGGGTACGATCATGATTGTATAATATCTCTTTTGAGGTAGTGTTGGCCCTGAAAAGAGACGCCGTCTCAGGGAATTCTGTCCGCTGGAGATTCGGTCCCCCAATGGGAAACTAACATGGGTTGAGATGTTGATTCAAAAGAGGGTGTATCAGAAGAAGTTTGTACATAGTTTGTTTGCCGTGGGGGGGGGGGGGGGGGGGGGGGGCGGATGCCGAATCTCTGGGGGGGGGGGGCACACAGAATCTCCTCCCACACCGTGTATAGACGCTTTGTTGGCTCTGAAAAGAACCGGACCGGGTGTGGTCTCGACGTTTCGAAGTACTCGGCTTGTCTCCTTAAGACGCGGGCTTCTGGCACGGGCTGACAGGGCTGCTTCAAAGCTGTGTTACTGTATACCTACATTGTATGTGAAATAAGTCTTATTAATTTCCCACTTTGCATTATTATGAAATAATATTAATGAGTGCTATGGGACGCGGCTCTTCGGAGTGTGAAGCGCTTGGAGCTGAATATTGTTCTTACTTTTCTTCTTTGTTTCTCTCTCAAGGCAACATATGGGTGTTTCGTGTGTTGACTCCGAATACTACCGACCCAACAGCCGTGACTTACTGTCGGCACTCTATATATTGGTTTACCTTCGGCACGATTGTAGCAGTGTACGGTCTCGTAGCACTCGGAATCGTCCTGTGCTGCTGCTGTTGCTGTGTGGCTGCCTTCAAAGTAGGGAAGACTCCAGAGATGTACAACCATTAGCATTTTCTTGAAGAAAGTAAGCTTTTACACGGAGTGGTGTAACCAGTGGGTGGTATAGGGGGCGGGGTCTGTTATCGGAAGCCTCCCCCATTGTTTAATTTGCTACCACAGGCCCCAAATGAAAATGTCTGTGACGCCACTTCTTGATAACAATGTTTGAGCCAAATGCTGTTAACTTCGATAACAAATTAGTATATAGAATCAGATTCTTTTTAGATTGTCTTTCTGGCAGGCTTTTAACTTGAATTTATTTTCGCTTATGTCTTTTAAAAAGTGACATATTGAATTATTTCTTTCTTTCTCAGACAACCGGGATTTGGTTACATTTTATACATGTCAGATGCATTGACTGCATGTTAAAGGAACATGTTGCCTCGGATCAGTCGAGTTGATCCATGAAAAGCGTTTGAAACCGTTTGTTGCTATGAAACTGATATGGTAAGAAAGATATTTTAAAAGTAGAATATAATTATCAACACATATTTATGCCTCGAAATTGCGTGGTTATCCTTTTACTTATAGCGAACTAACACGATCGGCCATTTCATGGAATCAACCACAAAATGGCGTGCCGTATTAGTTTGCATAATGAAAACCATGCAATTTTGAGGCATGTTTGTGTGGATCATTATATTCTACTTTTACAACATTTTTCTTACCTCATGCATTTTGGACCAACTCGACCGATCCAAGGCAGCATGTCCCTTTAAAGGGAAGGTACACTATTGGCAATTATCAAAGACCAGTGTTCTCACTTGGTGTATCTCAACATATTATGCATAAAATAGCAAACCTGTGAACATTGAGCTCAATTGGTTATCGGAGTTGAGAGAAAATGATGAAAGAAAAAACACCCTTGTTGGATGAATTTGTGTGCTTTCAGACATGAACAAAAGACTTCTAGCTAGAAGTCTTTTATTATTTAAGTGAGAAATTACCTGTATCTCAAAATCTATGCTACTTCAGAGGGAGCCGTTTCTCACAATGTTTTATACTATCAACAGCTCTCCAATGCTCGTTACCAAGTCAGTTTTTAAGTTGATGTTTGTTTTGAGTAATTACCAAATGTGTACCTTCCCATTAAAGCATAATGTACCGACCGGATTTTATTATAACAATCAGAAGATGGGCCGAAGGTTCACTATAGATAAATCCTGGTCAGAATTGACTTGGGGCACCTGACCCATTTATGGGCCAGACTGACCTGAGAAGTGGTCAAAAGGTGGGACTTTTAACTCGGATTCCCTGTAAAATAAATATAACTGCTCTCAAATATAACTGCTCTCAAAAAAATGAAATAGCAATGCCACATACTAAAGACACTTAACTATTATTGCTTCTCTCCACCCAGGGGTAAATGGGTACCTGTGAGGGCAGAGATGGTTCTTGTGATTGATTTAGCCGAGTAGCGCATTTGTTGCACGAGACTGTATACTCCCCAGGGAGCTGAGATGGTTTAAGGAGTGAATTAAGGCCCAG
Source organism: Asterias rubens (assembly GCF_902459465.1). Taxonomy (NCBI): domain Eukaryota; kingdom Metazoa; phylum Echinodermata; class Asteroidea; order Forcipulatida; family Asteriidae; genus Asterias; species Asterias rubens. The sequence continues at coordinate 9,042,642 of NC_047069.1, read as the reverse complement.
TGACCAGGGATAATATCTTGAAGCGCTTTGAGACACCCGTATAGGGAGTGAAAAAGCGCTATATAAAAACTCAATATTATTATTATTGTTATTATTATTATTATTATTATTATTATTATTATTATTATTATTATTATTATTATTATTATTATTATTATTATTATTATTATTATTATTATTATTATTATTATTATTATTATTATTATTATTATTATTATTATTATTATTATTATTATTATTATTATTATTAATATAATTGGACTTTTGTTATTTCGTGTCTGTAAAATTAACTCAATTACTCTAATTTTATTTTACCTATTATATCACTTCTTTAACCGTATTAAAATGTTCTTACATTATGTACAACAATTCCCACTTGAAATACTTGTGGTAGTTCAAAGCCCTAAATTTATAGTGGTTTATTTTTGGAAAAGAAAGAAAAAAAAAGAAGAAAAAATTAATCTCTTTGTAAATGTTTAGAATGAGTTAGAGCTGTGTTGAATGAACACATGATGAATGAATAACTACATAAAGTTCATTAAAATTATCATTCGGAAGTTGTTATATTATTTTATAACGACAATTATACTTCACAAATAAATACTGTAGCCTACAGGTACAAAATCCAGAAGAATTAACGGTTTTGAAGTGTATAGGGCTGTAATAGTAGTTCGAATCTCACCCGAGTGATTTGCTTGTGGATTGGGTCGGTTTTTTTTTTTACAGACCCGGGGAAGGTACCGAGTACAATACAGTGCTTTATAATATCGGTAAAGGGTAAACATTATTCAAGATATTATTTTGTTTAGCATCTTGTTCTCTGATCATACTCGTTCTCTTCACATTGTACAAAATCTTTTTAATCTCGAAAATTTGAAGTTTGGATTTTTTGGTTTATACGACGTAGTTAGAATGTTTGGACATAGTATAACATTTTGTAAGAAAATAAGTATTACCGTATGTTTGACTCTGATGTTGTAGAAATCACCTGAAAGTGACGCTTTTACAAATGTAATGATGACCAATAAATGAATTGATGACAGTTCGGTGAAATGCTTACGCCAGTAAGGAACACTCAGTGTCTAAATGAAAAGGTTAACCTGGTCTTCTGCCTCCATGACTTGGTAAAGGGAATGAACACCGAAGGGAAAAACAATGGTCACGTTCGGTCTCTTTCGTAATTTCTAATCAATTTATAATAACTTGATTGGTTACTTACACTTCAAAATTCATTTACATGTAGTTCATTAGAAAATACATTTAGATTCATTTTTAGTTAACCATTGTTAATTTTGTTATGTTTATAAAAGCAAGCGAAGAAAGGCAAACATCATGATTATTTTAACTTGATTGTTATTTACACTTATAAAATTCATCTACATTTAGTTCATTAACGATACATTTAGATTCATTTTTAGATAACAATTATTAATGTTGTTAGATTAAACATACAAAAAGCATGCACAATCCTCCATGGCGAAGAGAAGCAAACACGATTTAATCATGTTTGCTTCTCTTCGCCATAATAACATAATATGTTGCATTTAATAATAAAATAATGTCATTGGCATTTTATTATTGGCCTACTTCTTAGCAGAACACAGTTGTACTGTTTTATTTTGTCCGACATTAAACTCATTGGTGGAGATAAGCAATCGTTGTAAATTATGTTTATGCTCTATTTACAATCTGTCGATGTCATTGGTGGTGGATGTTTTTTATATTCATGTTATGCAAGTCACCAGACACACAGTCACTAATAAACACTTTACAGCCCCGCCCTGCCCCGCCCCATTTTGGTTTTATACTGGAAGTGATCCCCGCCTTCGCCAATTAAAATAATTATCAAACTAAGGTGCTTCACATGATGGAAAACCATGGAGTCCATGATGAGCTCTTTGTTCTTTGAGCTTTGATAAAAATAAATAAGCGGTTACAAAGTGAGAAAAGTTACTGGGCCCAATTTCATGGCGCTGCTTACCACAGAATTCTGCGCTTACGGAACCCTCGTAGCACACGACGTTGCACAGAATTTTTTATCCAGTGGGGGCGCATTTCGAGCCTCGAAGTGTGACGTCGATGTTGAGGCTAGGCAGTAGAGGGCTCACTTCTAAAAAATAATGGTCCATGCGATTCGGACAACAACGGGGATCGGACGGACAGTACATGTGTGGTAGTACACGCCATTGCCATAGCATGCTACGTACACCGGCCCTTCTTGCAGTAAAGAACCTTCACAGCGTAGTTTACAAAGTGATAGGGTGAGGTCTCTGGGTTTTGTTTTACCGATGAAAACTATCTCACAGGTGAGGTGAGTAACATAACATAGTGGCACTTTCTCCTAAGTAGAAAGAGACCTCAGTCAAGTCTGATCTGATTCTGAACAGTGAAGTCATGGTTTCAATGAATGCCAGTCCTCACGTGTCGCCCCATGGCAAAGTCGCCCCTACAAAGTTGCCCCCACCCCGACACAGTCGCCCCCCCCCCCGACACAGTCGCCCCCCCGACACAGTCACCCCCCCCCCCCCCGACACAGTCGCCCCCTGTTCACTGTTTACCGAAAGTGTCCAATGGCTTTAAAGTGTGGAGATCAAATAGATAAAACCATGTTTGTTTTGGTTTTTGAATGATAGATAAGACCGATGTTTAAAAGAGAGCCATAATACTAATAATACAGACAGCCCGGAGGTTGGCTACTATACTAATTAGTACTTAATTAGCCTACTCCTCATATCATAGTCATTTAGAACTATGATATGAGATTGAGAGGTACGTTCAGCTATCATCTCCACACTCATTCTATGTCGTCTGCACGTTTGTTCCGTTGTCGTCTTAAACTTAAAGCCTACTCCTTGTGCCAATGCACCGACTATGCGACCAGTACAACGCGGGAGTCCAACCTTGGCGACAGTCCCCATGTACTTTGTAGTACATTGTAAACAATGGCAAAAGAACCCAGATCGCAGGTGAATTGTATTCTTTACTGCTTTAGTTGCTATATATAATATGTATAGCCTGTACACATCTTAATTCTATTTTTTCCCCGCAGCTAAATTTTTGTTTGCAAAATGCAAGTATTGACTTAGCCCAGGGTGGACTCCTCATTTGACTGTACTTTGTGAAATGGCCGAATAAATGATAACAACAATAATAAAAGTTTGTGGAAAAAATGTATGTATTCTGCCAACACTTGTTCACTTATTTTTACCAATTTGAATTTTTTAGGCCAATGGGACTAAAACTTTTGTGTTGGATTTTGTTTTGTCACACATACAATGATTGAAGACCATGTAACAATTGTGACATACCATGTTTACAAAAGAGCCACAGCTGAGCCACATCTCTGCGAAGTTGTTTGACGCACCCTCTTTTCACTCAATCTGCTCGTGGATATCTCGCTGTGTATACACGCTTAAAACATGGCCACCGGATCTCCATGCAATAAATCAAAATACACTAAATGTTAGAGGTGTTCAAATTTGTTTGTTTTTTCAACTGCAGACGATGGCTTTCAAAGCAGTGATCTTTGACATTGGGGGCGTCCTTCTTGAAAGCCCCATCAAGTACCTGATGGAGTTTGCAACTAAACATGGCTTGCCACCGTAAGTAATCAGTGAGTGCCATTTGTACAGTGTGAATCTTGTACTAGTTATGTTTGTACAGGGTTTAATCGTAAAACATCCTCAATCAAGAGTGCAGGAGTGGCGGGTAGAGGGAAAGTGCCCAATATGAAATCAGGGCTCAAATATTTTGGGAAAATCTGCAAGACTGCAGAGCTTGACCTGGTGCCCCTTGAAATGCTCAATTAGAAATTCAAATTGTCCTTATAGAGGTGCTCTTTATTTAAAGCCGTTGGACACTTTCGGAACAGAAAAAAAAAAAGTTCACAGATTTACAAATAACTTGCAGGGTTTACAGAAGGTAGTGGTGAAAGACTTCTCTTGAAATATTATTCCATGAAATGCTTTACTTTTTGAGAAAACATTAAAACAATTATCAATTCTCGATATCGAGAATTACGGATTTATTTTAAACACATGTGATGACACGGCGCAACGTGCGTAAACAAGGGTGGGCTTTCCCGTTATTTTCTCCCGACTCCAATGACCGATTGAGCCTAAATTTTCACAAGTTTGTTATTTTATATATAAGTTGTGATACACGAAGTGCGGGCCTTTGGACAATACTGTTTACCTAAAGTGTCCAATGGCTTTAAGAAAGCTGCATTGCATTGGCTTTACAAGACTGAGGTATCAGGCTCGGTATAACATAGCTTTTTGAGCCAATTAACTAGTGGGCCAAGCCACTTGGATAACCATAAGGTCTTCAAAGCCGTAGCTCTGCATACATTGCAGGAAAAATATTAAGCTTTGAAACAACCTTTGGATGTGACACCGCACTGTATTGTTGGTAGTAGTGGTTCAAAACCTGGCCATAGCAGTCATGTTCTTTGGCAGGATACTTTGCCTCAAAGTGGTTGCCTCTATTCACCCTGCAGGTAATGGGTGTCTGTCAGGGCAGAGATGGTTCTTGTAATTGTCTAAGCTCGATGTTTTAAAAACATGATAGGCTGCACTTCTGGACAGGGAGCTGAGATGGTTTACATTAAATGACTTGGCATCAACAAGTGCTATACAAATCATTAATTAATCTCTAGATATTTTGTATTCTTTGTTTTATGATGTGAACATGTAGGACTTTCATGCTGGATGAAATGAGAAAAGGTGCACCAAATAATGCTATGTGCCAATGTGAAAGAGGCCAACTTGCAGTCTCACAGGTATGTCAAAACTAGACGTGTGATTACTTAACACTTTTTCGGATTTCATGATTTTCTCAAAATCCCCTGGAACCTCCAAACTTTTCTTGTAAGAAGTAAAGCAGTTGAATTAACAATATAAATAAACTTTTTGTTGTATAGCTCGTTGAGGAACTGCACAAAGGTGCCACTGAGTCTGCCAAAAAGCAAAATCTCTCCATCCCCAGTGCATTCAGCGTCACTGAAATGATGAAGGGTCTTCTTTGTGACCTCCGACCCCAGAGAGAGATGTTCAATGCAGCTATTAATTTAAAGAACAACGGTAATATAGCAATAATACTTGGTTCTTCTACAGTTCACATTATATCATTGTAGCTAGATCAACTATCCCTTTTGATCAGGTATGCTTTTAGACCACTCTTTATTTCTTGGGTTAAGGGAAGAATAATGTAGTCAATGTGTGCTGCAATTAATTAGATCAAAGCTTTTAAAACACTAAAATAACGCATGCACAAAATTACACAAAATCTTTTTCTTTTTTAAGAACTCACTTAAAAATGTGGTTGCCAAGATTTATGAAACCTCTAACGGTTTTGTTATATGGTTTCACAGCTAGACCATTGGTAGTTTATTGAAATGGTTGTTTTGTGTTTTCTCTGTCCACTAAACTGAATGCCAAGATTTTCTATGTGCAACAGGTACTTTGTTGTAAATAGTTTCGTCAGGTGTGCAAATGCTACTGTGCAGCAGCTGTATTTGTAATGCAAGTACAAAGGCATTGCTAAGGTATGTTTCTTTTGTTCTGTGGGCGTAGTCCCCCAGGAATGTCTTGGGAATGTCACTGGTGTCCAGTGAGTGAACAGAGTGGTTAGTGTGGGATATAAAGTTCTTCCCTGCATCCTGCGGCACAGTTGTGTCGGATCTTAGGGAACAATTTTGTACACTGAATGCTAATATTGAGTAGCAAATCCTGTTTTTGAGTAGCAATTGAAGCATTTTGTGTAGCACTTTGCTCTGCTTTACAAGGAAAATCACTTGCTGGATCTGGTGATACACATAGGGGAGCTTGGCATGTCACGGCCCTACCCGAATAGTATAGTTTAAATTTTAAATGACTGGACCCTCCTGGTGTGAGTATTGCGTCATCAAGCCAACACTGCGCTGATGTGAACCTCAGCTTTGAAGCATGTATAGAGAGGTATTATTTTCTTCAATGGGCTGGATCAACTGATTTTTATGAGCAAACTGTACTTGGTAACCGATGACTGGAAAACTTAATTACATTTCTTGTTGTGGTTTTCAGGTTTTAAAATCGGCGTTGTGACTAATGACTTCACTGTAGACTTGCCAACTATGAACAGCCCGCCAGAGTGTTTCCGTTCTCTTAACATTGTATTTGATGATTTGGTTGAGTCGTGTCGTACTGGCCTGCGTAAACCAGAGCCAGAGATTTACGATCTTGCCTGCAAGAGGTTGGGCGTTGCTCCTCAAGAGGTAAGCCTTAAGTTTGCATTGGTGATAAAGATGACTATTTATGTTTCACCCCTACAGAGATGTGTGTTAAGCACTGTATCATTTCCCAAGTCCTGTGGAAAAAAAAAAAAATAATAATAGGCACATTGTGTGGGTGGGATTCAAACCAATGAACTTAAAAAAAAAAATTTGTTATGCAAATCGCCAGACACACAAAGCCTGAAGGCCACTTCAAGGTGTGGGCTACAATTATTTTTGTCCAGAGGCCGTTGCCACCTATTCCTAGGGCTGAAACAGGGTTACCCCTTTTACAAAGGTAGGTTACTGGTCCTAACTCGAGATAGGATTTATCCTAGCGTTTCGTGAAATCGGCTGCAGATGTCTTACTACAAGACCAACATGCTTTTTCGGTAGCTAGAGGAAGTTTGAATTCTATATTTGTTCAATACTTTAAATATTTAGAGATGAGTGCTTTTATACATGCAACTTTAGATCAACCCATGGCTGTAAGCTGACGGCTCCTTTTATAGCATTTCAAAAGCGTGTCCCAAATAAACAAAGTGTATTATTGTGTATAACCCTAATGTGTGATAAGCAATGTAGACTCAGTGCTTTTCTAGGCTGCTCAGGTGCAACCTCGCTACCATGGGCAGCGCGCGGTATCACCCGTTAGCTCTGTGTACGTCTCTAACCCCTGGGAGGGAAACATTCCGATCCGTGTATTTGATTGGCTATCATATACGCGCAAAATATGAAACGCCGAGTGTCTTCAAAAAGCTCTATACCCCGAAACACATGCGTATAAAGATGTACGTATTCACGTTTTATGTCACGCAACACTGAACGTCAAGGCAAGTTTATGACTTTTATTACACACAGCGCATCCAGCGTGTGCGCGACTAACGCCCAACACAGAACGGATCAAAACCACAGGACTAATTGTAATATTTGGGTATTTTAGAGTTACACTTCCAGGGGTTATGATCGAGCAAGGCATGCTGGGAAAAAATGGCGGGTTGAGATCGATCACCCCTGGGAACGAGGTTGGCTCAGGTGGGATTCAAACTCGCAACTCCTCTTTTCTAAAGCAGCTGTCTTGACTGCTAGACAAGGGCCTAATTTTATAGCTCTTCTGCGCGTAGGGCCCATAGAACTATGTGCTTTACAGGCGCTGAAGCACACAATTCTGTAGTAAGCAGGATGCCTGGTGGTGACAGGAGGTCAGTTCAAATCCTGGATATTGCTATGGGTACAGACAAAAAAGTAATAGACACAAACAAAAAATATCAGATAGCCAAAATAAGGCTATTAATATTATAACTGAGATGTAATATTCTTTGGGGATCATTTTGTTATTCAGTTGTTACCATTGCTATCCCATTATGTTGTACTATTTCCCTAGACTATCTTCGTGGATGATCTTGGTGGTAATTTGAAGGGGGCTAATTCTTTGGGCATCACCACTGTGCTGTTCAAAGATGCACAGTCCACTCTCAAGAAGCTTCAAGAACTTACAGGTGTTGATGTGAGTATGGACTATCTATCATTGGGCACACAGGTTGGCTAAGTGGTTTCTTCCACCGCCATTCATATCTTTGGACCCTGGGCTGAATCAATCAATCAATCATAAGTAAATAATTTATATATAGCATCAAAACTCTGGAGGTCGTAGGTTAAAGTCTGGCTCTAGTAAATTTCTCTTTGTTTAACTCAACTGTAGTTGTTATTGTGCCGTCTGGGTTTTACCAATTTATTTTTTTACAAAGTATGTAATATTTACTTCTTGTTTATCTCCTTTTTGTTAATTTTTATTTGATTAATTTTTTAACATATTTGATGTTGGCATGTGCAATTCAGTCGTTAACTGCGATTCATGTTAAACCATTTTCTGAATTTAATTGAATGACATTATTATAAATTGTTGTATACAATGATAATAAATATTATGATGAATCTGAATCCATATTTTAAATTATTATTGTACATTTGACTTCAGGTTTATCAGGAGGCTGACCCAATCTCAGTTGACACAGATAGAGTCTGTCATGGATTAGTAACTACTAAGGTATGTTTCTCGCTAAGGTCATCCATTAATCTCAAAATATCGAGCTAAAAAAAAAAATCCCACAAATTATCTTGCAATTATGTGCTATATTTCCTTTAGGTCAAATTTTTCTCATACAGATGTAATAAGTTAATCTCGCAATTTGACAAGCCCCGCCTTGGAAGTAGGAAACTTTGCCATTCGTTTGCACAAACTAGTCGAACAGCATTAGGTCCATAACCTCAGAAATTCTCAGCAACTAGATATTCCCAAAACCAGAACCTTCAGTTATAAACATGAATCCATCCCTTGTATGATTATAAAGCCATTTACATGCAGCTCCCTCTAATTGTGCATTATTCTGTGTAAGCTCATCCCTTTTTAAGTCTTGTCAACCGCTTTTTCTTGAATTTTTATTTGGAGACCTTAGGCGGTCCTTTTTTCACTGCATGCGCGAGCACACTCGGAACCCCAGTATAGGACCGTTATGTCTGCTGCCACCAGAGTCTCAAAAGTCTCCTATTGTATGTGACTAATTTTTTATCTCTAATTCAATTTCATTGACATCACTTGTTTATTATGTCACTCTTTGTAAACTGAGTACCATTTAGTCTTTGGACATGTTTTTTACTATTTTTAATAACGAACGAATGAATGAATGAATAATCGTTTTGCAATGTTAAAGTGTTAGATTTGATTTTCTTTTTCCATTGAGCAGAGTACAAGTTGAGTGTGCACAATATCCTGGCTTGATGTTCCTTTTAAACATGAAATGTATTCAAAATGCCTTGTTGTTGCCAGTTTGAAATTAATTTGGCATACAATGTGATTTATAGTGTCATTAGCAATGTTGTCTGGACACTAGAAAATGTGTACAATGTGTAGTTGTTGCCTAATTTTGCACATTCTTTATATTTGCTTCACCCATTTGTATACTTTTGGATCTTTTGAACTTGCTGACTTTATAATTTGTTTGGAATGTTCTGTAATTTCTTGTTAACTGTTATTTGATTCGGTAATTTCCAATAATTCCTGTGTTAGGTGAGATTTGAAGTTTTGCATGGTGCTATTATCATTTGCTTTCAAAAATGTGTATTATTGTTGTTTTCTATTTGAGTGAAGCATTATGTAGCCAATTATACTTTTAAGTAGAATATTAAAAAATCTCAGGTCCTCAGAATGTTATACTTGGTGTTTATATTTGGTTTTAAAAGCCCTTAGTCATGCACAATCTTCGGCATTCTGAATGGTTGTATCTATATTAATTTACAACTTGATGGAAAGCCCTCCCCCACCCCCCAAAAAACCCTAAAAGAAATTCCGTGTTATCAGCCGCAATTTGTGTGATCTGCTTGATTCGCTATTTTTGGTATGGGAATAACCATGCTTGCATTTCTTGTTAACATGCATTCGGATGATTTTGATTATTTAGGAAGGTGTTCGGTTGCACTATGTGGAGATGGGAGAGGGGCCTGCTATTATCCTTTGTCATGGCTTCCCAGAATCCTGGTATTCATGGAGGAAACAGGTTAGTTCCATTCATCGATAAATGTATCTATGAGGCTATGAGTATTCGGTTCTCGATCAGGAATAACAAAAATTTCAAGAGTTTGAACCTTAGAGGTTTCTTCCAAAACTAATGAAACACCTCCCCCCTTATGCTAAAGAAGGTTTTAATTAGAGTGACTAATAAATAAAGCCCGGTTCATACTTCCTGCGAATGCGAATGCGATACAAATTTTGACGTCACAAATTCGCAACAAAAAATTCACATCAGTTAACTTGTGCTCAACTCCTGCGAAACATTCGCTGCGAAAACAGCCGTGTGACGCAAAAATTTGCTTCGTATTCACAGGAAGTATGAACTAGGCTTTAATGGAGATGTGCATCTCGATGTACCGTAATTTTCGGATTATAAACCGCGGTTTATATGTTGATTTTGACATTTTTTTGAACTCCTGCGGTTTATTCTCCGGGCGGCTTGTAAGCCGACGTATAAATATTTAAGAGAAAAACGGCATTTTTAAAAAGAAAGATCGTTTGTAAAATATTCTAAATAATGTTTTTTTTTTCTTAAACGAGAACAAAAACCTGCCTGTGTGATGACAAAAACCTGTTGAAAATCCCACCACAATTGTATTCCATGTTTCCTTTGTAAAACGTTTAACAGCCGCCCTCAGCTTGCTAGCTCCCCCCGCTCAGCGCAACTCGGGTTAGACTAGACGTTTCCAAACTGCCCTGATTGTTGAGTCCAGTAACATTGGGAATTTTATTTCCAGGCGGCGCAAATGCGAGGGCGTAGCGCAATCCGTCAGCGAACATCGCTCAGTACGGTGCAGCCAACATCTGTTGTGCAATCTCGAGATTGAGCAGCGCAATTAACAGATTGCTAGCTTTACGAACTCGCATGTGTGTACATGTGCTTAATGTGCACGCTGCATGATACATTACTGCATACACACACGCTACGTCCGTCCGCCCGTCCGTCGTTGCAATAATCTGTTGTGTGGATCCTCGTTGTGGGACTACAATAAAAGGGAGGGAGAAACACCGGCCAACCAAAAAAAAAAAAAAAACCCAAAAGAATGCTATCCTATAATAGATCATTTCAATTACGATCAATAGTGTAAACTTTAATACATTTCCACTTTAATTACGACGCAACTCCACATTGCGGCCAACTATACAAGACTGAGTGATGTGCCGCCCGCCTGTCACTGCACATCGCCACACGGGGACCGCAAACAAGCACGGCCCCTATGTGTTCACGCATGCGGTGATTGGCCGTTTGATGATTGGCCGTTGTTGATTGGCCGGTGATAGTTCCATTCATAAAATCTTGGCTAGACTTCGGACGGATCGAGTAGAGCGGCTGCCCATTGTACAACGGGGAGCTTGAACGTCTGACCCACGCTTTGAGGCTCGGGGCCCAGTCTAATCAAACGTGAACAACTTTTGTCAACAGAGGGCGATGCGATGCAGGGCAAAGTTCAACTATTTCTCGGTGTGCGTTGTAGACCGATCTTTGATTCACGGAGATTGTTGCCAAAGAAGTTCACAAAACATATGGTCAACACAACCGATCATCAAATCGCAAATTCTTGAAAAGGGTTGTTGATGGAAACAAAATATAACTCAGGACTGATAGTGTGAGATAAAAAATCACCCGTAACGCGGCAGGTTTGCGTACTTCACTTCCGTGTTTTGAGGTTAGTTTTTTCATGTCTTTTTTTTATTTTGATCGCGGTTTATACGCCGCGCGGCATATACGCCGACATCTAAATATTTTTTGTATATTTTGAGGAAGTGCGGTTTATACGCCGCGCGGTTTATAATCCGAAAATTACGGTATATATATATATATACAATAGATGAATGCTACATGTATGTAAACTTATGTTCCTTTTAGATTCCTGCACTTGCTATGGCGGGGTACCGAGTGATTGCCCTTGATCAACGAGGCTATGGAGATTCTTCATCACCACCTGGTAAGTAATCGACCGCATCAAACAACCCGTTAGTTGCTATGGAAGCGGCCATCTTGTAGGGCAGGTCATATGCGCGTCTAAATACGTACATCAACGAAGCACGCAGCCTGCAGCATTCCCGGTTGCACCAACACGCAGACATTTACAGACGCTATGTTGTAGGGCAGGTGTTTGAATGGTGACTTCATATTCGATAAGGTCTATACACAGTGTCGCACCAAGGGCATCTTAAAAGCGCTCATTATTCTTTTCTACAAGGTATGTGGAGCTGTATGTTCGAGTTATAAAGACTAGTTTCTTTACATTATCACCATGTGATGGTTTACAAGGTCCTGTGGCACAATCTGCAGGATTGCCGGAAAATAAGCCTAAGATATTGGCTTTTTGGGGTTATCTTTGGATAATTTTGTGCAGTATTTCTGTCTTGTGTTCTTTTTTGGTTTATCTTATTTCACTTTCTTTTCTCCTGCTGTTGTGTATGTATTTTTGCCATGTTCTTGCTGTATTTTTATCCGAACAAATTCAATCAATCAATCATTCAAACCAGGAACACTGGGCAAACCCTTCTCTTATCAATGTACTGGGTTCTTTAAGGTGCATTACACAACACACTGGACCTTCCGCTTTACATTCCATCCAAAGGACAAAGAAGTAATGGTTGTGCGTCTTGCTTAAGGACACATGGTGTCTTGAACACACACTTTGCTTGTCAAAAACACCACATTCGAGCTTGAGTCAAGCACGCTTAACTGTTCGGCCACGACAGGCCACATTGTAACGTTCCCCATGTTAAAACACTTTCTAATTTGAACTTGAATGAAGTAGTGACACGATCCGCTTACAGTAGTACACTAAGTGGAATATTTTATGTTTTTTGTTTTGTACAGATATTAAAGCTTACAGTCATGATCATTTATGCAAGGTGAGCACTCATACCTTTCAATGTAAATTAGTTCAATGTATTTTTACATTTGAAATGTGCTTTCTAGATGATTTTAATGGCAGCTATAAAACAAAAATTACACCAGCATTGTCAAATTGTTCCCAATCATCAGCTACTGACCCAATTCACCTAGGAGTCGAGGTCCCCTTGTGGTATACAGTGTTGTGCGTTTTTAGGCGATGCTACATTTACACACTTAATTGCACCATATTTTTTGCATTGAATTTGACTCCCAAAATGACGAGTATGGCAAGAGAGGAGCCATTTGTGACATTAGTGCAAGGGGTCAATGTACTTACTTTAAGTTTATACATATAATAATAATAAGTAAGTCTAGTATATACATTTTTATGCAGAAAGAGAGGTTATTGATGGTTATGAATTCTAAAACCCAATTATGTAGCACCTTAAAAAGGTTTACAAGGTGCTACGGCGCATACAGCAGCCACAGCCAGGAACACCTGGGCGAACCCCTTCTCTTTTCAATTGGTGCACTGGGTTCTTTTACATGCATTACTCAACATATGGGACCAACGGTTTTACATCCCATATAATTCTAATGAAGTAATTCAACTCTTTGTTTTCTCTCTTTTATTTCAACAGGATGTCATAGCAGTTATGGATTCCTTGGTGAGTTATCACAGACAGTCAGGCCAAGTCTGAAACGGCGACTTTAGTTACAGCTACGGCTAGATCAGCATGTCTGCCATTGTCAAAGAACATAGCCGTAGCTGTAGCCGAAGTCGCCATTTCAGACATGGCCTTAGTTTCCGTATCTTAGGGCCTGTTCCAAACCTCGGCTCTGGCTCCAGGCTCCATATGATGCTGAAACACCCTGCACAATGCAGACCCAGCAGCACAGACAATTTCAGTTCCTGTTTTTGCCCATCTTGTGAATGCTTGTCCGCTTTAATTAGAGGACCGTTCCTCTTTCCTCCCCACTCATATACTGGGCACAGGCCTACCCTGTCTATACCTGACTAAGGGAATTAAAGGATAGCAACGAGTTCTTAAACGGTTGTTTAAAACCAGCAGGGTCGTTGCTGGTCATTATCAACCACTTCAACACCCTCATGTGATGCGCTCTCCACCAATAGGAATAGCAAAACTGTCTGAGGTATTTATGACTGATAGTTAAATTAGTACACAAAATGTACACCAAAATTACTAATACAACTATTAAGGAAATTAATTAAAAATGTTAATCTTTGTTACTTCAGAATATCCCAATGGCTACTTTTATCGGGCATGATTGGGGCGGTGCGATAGTTTGGAAGCTGGCAATTGGCTACCCGGAACGTACAAGGTATGACTCGGCTCTTCATTTTTGTGGTTTTGCTTTTCAGTTGATCGCTTTGAGAAATGGAACAATTTCTCCACAGTAACTCGTACTGTAACTCTGCTGTGTCGAGAAATCCTTTGAAAACATTTTGTTTTGTATGTAGGTTGAAATTACCTTTGGAATTATTGCTTGACAAAAGATTTGAGGTTGGGAATAAAAACAGATCAGGGAACATTCTTTATGTATGAATTAAATGTTCACCAGGTGAAACGTTGTGCACACAAACTTTCTCAGGTGTATATCTCAAAGAAAATTTAAAAAAAAAAGTGAATGAAATCAAGTGTAATCTACCTTTTGGAATTAAAAAACTGAGTGTCTTTGTTACCAACAGATACCTAAAACTTTTATAAAAATCTCTTCAAATCATGATATTCTGTGTGTAAAACAATCTCTTCAAATTATTTTTGTATGTGAACTATTTTTGTATAAATTGTAATCTTTACTGTAATTTGGTCATAGGCCACAAGTGTAAAAACAACAAAATAATCTATCTATCTATCTATCTATATATCATGATATTCTGTGTGCAAAAACACTGTATGTTTATCCCGAACCAATTGCAAGCAATCAATGCTGTATATTATGGTTTCTTATTCAGAGGTGTTGTTGGTGTCAACACTCCATACTTCCCCCCGAACCCCAACTCTAATCCTCTGGAGCAAATGCACAAGAAGCCAGGGGTGTTTGACTACCAGCTTTACTTTCAGACACCGGTAAGTTTTCTGTTACTTAATGATATTTTTGCTTACTCCGTAGTACATGTAATTGTCGATATTTTTCATGGAAGTATGGAACTAGATGCGTATTTGAATTGAATTGAATTGAATAAGTCAATCAACGATTGGGTACATATTAAAAATAGCTTTAAAACGGGCGTGCATTCTCGGGATTTCTTTTTACTGATTTCAGGATTTCCATTCAAAAAAACTTCAAGCTTGAGATTTTCTTGAAAGGAGTAAAGCAGTCACCCAAGGGCAAAACAAATGGTCTACATTGTAATAGCCCTGTGTACTTTCCCAATAGGATTGGAACCCACAACCTTTGCAGTTCTAGAGCAGTGTCTTCCCCATCGAGATTGACCGGTAGCTAGAGGGCAGTTAGAGTCCTATGTTTTAGCAGTGGGTACTGTAACGATTTCATAGATGTTAAATTTGCATCGGGATAAAGATTATTAATTTGGTTTTACCCTTACAGCGATGTGTGTTAGCTCTATACTCTGTACATGGAGTGGTCTAAAACAGTGCTGTTAAGACCCCTTGCATTGGCCGCCAGTAGTGATGAAACCTGCATGCTGAGAGTGATGCACAGCACATACAGGCGTGCACTGTTCCATTGTCGTCATCAAAGATGGCGGTCAGTGGCGTCATGTGCAATCAATTTATAACAACCGTTTTGTTTGTTATTTTTTTATTTTAATAAAATCTGGTGTCCCCTTTGTTTCTTTGCTCTACTTACTTAGGGTGTGGCAGAGGCTGAATTAGAGAGCAATTTGGAGAAGCTGTTCAAGTATTTCTTCCGAGCGCCAACAAGGCAGGTGAGCTGATTTGATTTTGACTTGTTTTAAAGATCTACCTTCCATTTTGGGGTGAACAAAGAAAAGTTGATGAGATCAGGATTTTAACCAGTGACCTCCATTTATATTGTATTTTATTGTCCTACAATTGATGGTAGATTTTGTACTGAATCATCTGTATGTTTAAGTATGAATGGAAATATAAAGACAAACAATTAAACAAACAAACAAACAAACAAACATACATTGAGGTGTGTAGCAGAGATCATGGAGAGTGTATGGTGCGTGCAATGCTTTATTTATGTATACATGTATGTACATTCCATGATGGCTACTTTATACAATGTCATTAGCCATATTAAAACATGACCTGATCTTATTGAATCAAAAGAGGTCACCATCAGATGATTGCGCACACCATTCAAATTTTGAGGCCAAATCTGAGTTGGGAGGGCGCATGTTTGGCATGCAAGTATGAAACTTAAGCACCTTAGTTCAAAACTTGCGAGTAACGCTATTTAGCACTCAAGAGATGCACAGAAATTCAACAAAGAGTCTAGTCGAGGCGAACTGAGGCTTAACTGTCAGATTTGTTTATAATAACTTTCAAAGGTTTTGGGTGTTTTTAAAAGATGTCATCTTAATACCACATCTGCTCTTTTATTCCCTACTTATTTTATTGTAGGACTACTTTCCAGGAAGGGAGAAGTTAGGAGTCCATAATGTGAGGGAAAGAGGTAACACAACATTTTGGCTCTTATTTATTTTATTTTTTAAGCACAATCACTTAGTCAGCGCTATGAAGTGGCCCATAACACGGACGCACGCGAATGGGCAGTCGCGTTTGTAAGCACGCACGCCGTTCCATAGTCAAGCACCACATCAAACATGTCTGCGCCCAGAGTTAGCGCTCTAGTCAATATATGTAGCTCTATGTTAAAAACATGTTGATGGTTGATTCCCAGGTGGATTGTTGGCTGGTGTTCCTGATGATCTTACCATGCCATCCCTGATCACAGAGAAAGAACTGGCCTTTTATGTGAAGGAGTTTAAGAAATCAGGATTCAGGTTAGTAACTCACAACATGTATACCTATACAGATGCTTCGGAATGGGAAAATGTCTACGAACCCATCCCTACGTTTTACAAGATGTGTAGCAAAGTACGCCGTGAACCATTCAATTGTTTTAATCGTGGATTTATATAAACAATAAAACTAATATGTGAACAAATTTCACTTCAAAAGGTTGTTGCATTTTTTAGATATCGCTGAAAATCCGGAGGGTATATGTCCATGCAGGAAGTATAACCCCTGATTTGAAAACACAATCTGAGAAGCCTTTCTGCTTCTCAGATTCAAATTTTGGGACTATAAAACTGCTATAATTTTACTAGCCACATTACTTGAAATTGAAATGTATCTCAAAAAGCTTTATACTACTGAAAGCTGCTTTAGGCTTCTAACAAATATTTGTTATTAATTTTAACAGTGATTACCAAATGTGTACCTTCCCTTTAGCAATTCAATATGTTTTTTAATGTGTTAAAAGAAATTCTGTCCTTTATAAAAACACTATATTTGTCTGTCCTTTTGCTAAGATGTGTTTATCTCCTTAACTTTTATAAAATGTGCTTGAATATTCTGTGACCTTGGGTAAAATGTGTGACTTTGCAAATTGTGTTTTAACAGTTCAATATCCTTGATGCAATGTGCGACTAAATATTTTTAAACTTTTGTGTTTGTATGTGAATTCATATTGTTTTGATATAATTTTTTCATTGTTGTATTTGATGTAATGTGTTTAACAATTTCCATATCCATGAATGAAATATGTGTGTATTATTTTATTATTTTTTTGTCAAATGTGTAGTTTTGGTAGAATGTGTATTAGCATTTATATTATCTTGCTATATTTGTCTGAATAATCATTGCCATATTTGCTTATAATCTTTGAACATAAACATGCATTGTTGAGAAGTAAGTGACTGTTGGATTAATTTAACTGGTGTCCTGTTGGTTTATTTTACGTTCAGGGGCCCACTGAATTGGTACAGAAATATTGAAGAAAACTGGAGAAACTCGCTGAAGTTTGCTGGCCGAAAGGTGACTATTTCTTTTATTAGTGAAAACATTTTTGGGGTTGAATTTGAACCCTGTGATTCATGATGCTTTCACCTACTGGTCCTCCAACCCCACTTTTTGACTCGCACCATACTGCTGTATCTAATCCCTTTGTAAATGTGTCCCTCGTAGATCTATGCTCCAGCCTTGATGGTCACAGCAGAGAAGGATCTTGTTCTAACTCCAGCTAGTAGCCGCTTCATGGAACCGTGGGTATGTAGCACTCATTCAGAAGTATCATGATGATGTCTAGCGGAACATTCTGGTGGTCCAATAGATTGCAGGCATTTGCTCTCTGGAACATTCTTATGTGCTGAGAACATACCAAACTTGGATGCTCCCAAAATGTTAACAGAGAATAATACTGCTGTGCAATTTGAGTTTGACATGCATCCTAAAAGTAAACTTTGCCTCTCTTTCAGGTACCTAATTTGTCTCGCTTACACATCAAGAATTGCGGTCATTGGACTCAGATAGAAAGGTGAGATGATTAGAAATGGCTTCCCAGGCCTTCAAATCCCAGGCCGAACAACCCTCCCATCCCAAGACCTTCCTGTCCACCCTCCCCTTTGCCAGGCCTTCCACCCTCCCCTTTGCCAGGCCTTCCACCCTCCCCTTTGCCAGGCCTTCCACCCTCCCCTTTGCCAGGCCTTCCACCCTCCCCTTTGCCAGGCCTTCCACCCTCCCCCAGGCCTTCCACCCTCCCCTTTGCCAGGCCTTCCACCCTCCCCTTTGCCAGGCCTTCCACCCTCCCCCAGGCCTTCCACCCTCCCCTTTGCCAGGCCTTCCACCCTCCCCTTTGCCAGGCCTTCCACCCTCCCCTTTGCCAGGCCTTCCACCCTCCCCTTTGCCAGGCCTTCCACCCTCCCCTTTGCCAGGCCTTCCACCCTCCCCTTTGCCAGGCCTTCCACCCTCCCCTTTGCCAGGCCTTCCACCCTCCCCTTTGCCAGGCCTTCCCCCCTCCCCTTTGCCAGGCCTTC
This sequence comes from Asterias rubens, assembly GCF_902459465.1. Taxonomy (NCBI): domain Eukaryota; kingdom Metazoa; phylum Echinodermata; class Asteroidea; order Forcipulatida; family Asteriidae; genus Asterias; species Asterias rubens. The sequence goes on along the minus strand of NC_047069.1, from coordinate 9,023,978 downwards.
CACCCTCCCCTTTGCCAGGCCTTCCACCCTCCCCTTTGCCAGGCCTTCCACCCTCCCCTTTGCCAGGCCTTCCACCCTCCCCTTTGCCAGGCCTTCCACCCTCCCCCAGGCCTTCCACCCTCCCCTTTGCCAGGCCTTCCACCCTCCCCCAGGCCTTCCACTATCCTGGGCCTTCCACCATCCCTACCCCTAGACCGAGGTTCCCAACTTCCCTTCCCCAAGCTGCCTGAAACAATTTACCATGACCTCTACTTCTCCTTCAATATCACATTTGTTTTTGTACATTACCCCCGAACGTGCCCCTCTATAACATGATCAAGGTCACCAGAATTGCTATTTTCCCTATGCTTTGTATATCCTCATGTTTGATGTGATTATATGATTTCATGTATATTATCCCTTTAGAGACCATAGTTGCTACAAGTGTCTTGTACCTAAATACCCATAGCAGCTGCAAAATTATTTCTGTTGAAATTTTTGCCAAAATCTGAAGGAGTGAAGTAGGATTTGAAACTTTGCATGGTTGAAATACAATAAAGAAAGGTTTGCGGTAAAAACCATGTAGATGGTGAACATTATTAGCAATGTCTGGGCATTTTGTGATGCTTAATACAGAAATGAACGATTGGTCTCTAAAGGGTAAATGTTGCTTTTTTTCTTGATCCGATTATATTGCTCTTTTATGTGTATTTATTTTGTGGTTTTGTAACATGAGTCTTGCTCTGTACATATTTTGATTCATGAACTGCTGTGACATTTGGTTCTCACAAATGAATTAGCCTTTGGTAGTAGCATTAACAGCAGCCGTATTTATGAAATACTATTATTATGTTTCAATATCTTCTATTGTTATGGATATAGTTAAAAGCTAGAGGCCTAAGTAATCTAAGGTAACTTTTAGTGTTTATGGTTATTTATTGTTAACATAACCGTACTTAATTTCTGATAATGATAAGTTACTTTGGGTAATTTGAACTAATGTCAGTTAATGGCATGTGAAGCCTGGACTCGGTTCTGGATTTGTGATCAGCAGAGTGTAGGTTCGAGTCTTGAACCTTGTGTCCTTAAGCAAGACACTTATTAGGGAGGCCAGTGAAACGACTGTTTTCAGATTTATATCTGTAAGCGTGTAAAAAACAAAATTTATAATCAGCGTTTGTTGACCTTTTCATTCATCAAAAGTAGGAATTTAAACAATATTTCAGTAGATGAAAGATTGATCTTTTCATTTGTGTTATTTTTTGTCCCAATGGGTATGGTTTATGAGATGAATTATTTCAAGAAAATCCCGCTTAATCAGCGCTGACTTACCGACGCGTCAACTCTTGGGCGCGGCCATCTTGATTTCTGGTCCTAATGCCAACTCGCGTTTTAGGCTAGATCTCGCGAGATTTAGGGGGGTTTGCATAGATGATGTCATCATTTTGTAGAAGAAAGCAAGCTCTTTCGTTTGATGTGTGACATGCCAACTTTCGCGAATGTGGTGACTCCTTAACAAGACTGTTTGCAAGAGGCCAAAAAAGGTACAGTTTTCTACCATGTTTTTTACTTAAAGAACTCCAAAATACACACATCAGGAGTCGATGAAACTTATATGAAACTATGTTTTTCTGAACACTTATACATTCACCAATAAAGGATACATTTTTTTATTTTTTTTAACGAAGGCGCAAAATGGGCGCATGGGCGATTTTAATGGGGAGGTCTAAAGGCCGGTTTATAGTCGGTCGCGCGATGGTCGCGCGACGGAAATCTTGCGCGCAATCCTAAGACTGAGGCCTAAAAACCGTGTCTTTTTATGATCGCGCGTCCAGATTTCCGACGCCCGACCATCGCGCGACCGACTATAACTCGGCCTTAATGGCAAACGCCAAAAACATCGTTGCAGTTGTGAGTGGAATTTTATTCAGGCTTTGTTGACAACAGTCAACACAGTGCATGTGTTGTAAGGCCTATACTCTTTGTTTACATTGTTTATACCACAATTTCTTTACCATTTAATGACATTGTTGATGATAAACATTTAAATTTAATTCAATAATAAATAAAACAAACTTCAATTTTTCTTATTTATAATTTGTTTTATTTATTTTCTCTAGACTAGAAGAGGATGAATTTGCTTCCCATCTATGGTTTATGATGAACTTTTTCAAGGGCCCTGACAAATCAAGTACAATTAATAATTACCTTTTTTGTACAATTAATATGCAGATATACAGATATTTCGGAGTCAGATATATCAGATGAGGAGCAAGACTCCATGTGGCTAGCATATATATATTGACGAAAATAAAGGCTGGTACAATGTAAGCACACATTCTTGTTTAACAAAATTGTTAAAATAACAATTTTGTTAATAGGTCCCTGGATATCCATCTTGGTTCAACATCAAATATGACGAAGATGAGCAGCTGTACACATACCAATTAATGGAAGATTACAGAAAAGGAGACCTCCAAATTATTTTTTAAGGTAATTTAGTTCATGTATGATGAATTTGAAGTTATTTTTGTTATGGCCACCCAACATACAATTTTGTGATTTTGGATTTGCGTCAGTAAAATCTTACAGACAGAAAACGCCTATTTTTGAACTTTAAATTACCATAACTTCTCTATACTTTCAGCTATGAAGCTGATTTTTACACCATTGCATTTCTCTTTAAATTCTCTTTTCAATGGTACTAAACTTGTGGGGTTCCTTTAAAAAAAAACATGAAAAGTGCCGGCCTCCCTACTTACAGACAGAAAACGCCTATTTTTGAACTTTAAATTACCATAACTTCTCTATACTTTCAGCTATGAAGCTGATTTTTACACCATTGAATTTCTCTTTAAATTCTCTTTACAATGGTACCAAACTTGTGGGGTTCGTAAAAAAAAACATGAAAAGTGCCGGCCTCCCTACACTTATTGCTTTGTCATTCAGGTAGGGCGTAAAGCCCGTGTTTTGGTTAATTAAAGTGAAAGAACCAAGGTAAACTTAAGCATTGAGAGAATGCCCCAGTGTCTCTTGTAGTGGCTGCTGAATTTGCCTATGTAAAAGTTGCTATATAAAAACATGTCTTTAAAATATTAGCAAGCACTTACATAATGTAAATAAAAGGCTACATAAAAATAGTCGTTAGCCTATTACTGCTTTTATTAATGATGTACAGATCCTTGCTGATATCTTTTTTTAATCTTTGACCAGACCCAAAGAGCTGAATGATGGTCTGCTTAACTGGCTGAATGATCTCCATGGGAATGAAACATCAATAAAGAGTCCTGACGCCAAGCTTTAATAATGTGCGCCCACCATCTTACAGACAGTAATTAAAAATTTACTCTAAAAATCGTGCAATAGACCTTTGTCATGATGCCCCCATCTTGGTCATGTTCCTCATATCAAAGAACAATAATGTATGCTAACAATCATTTTGCAAAAAGGAACCAGACTATTTTGTTCTTCCTGCCTGGTTTTGGTTACATTGATATCAATGGGAGAAATTAAAGATGGCTATGATAAAGGTCTATAGGCTCAGGCCTGAGTGTTTTCATTTGTTGCTTCTACAGTCTGGAACAGTCTTCTTGCGTCTCGCCGATCTAGTCTTAATTTCTTAAAACCTGCAAGCATGCTTTTTCAGCTTACAGAGCGGCCATTAGCAGAATTTCTTTTTCCTAAAACACAGTGCTATCCGTAATCAAATTACAGATGAGTGGCGCATCAATGCAAATACATTGTGGATGTGCACACATGTTCGTAAATCTTCGTGATCAGTTGTGAAACACACTTTTTCTTATAAAAATGCACCTTTGCTTACTAATACATACTGGTCTGAAATTAGCTTACCGGTAAAACAATTTGTCCACAATGGATTTGCATTGTTGCATCACTAATTTCATACAGCTGTGCAGCAGTAAAAAATACTGCACAGAAGATTTCTTTGTTCAGCAAAAAATGAGTGGGTACAAGCACAAGTATAAAGTCCAAAAGCCGAGTACCAAGTTCTTGGATCTCCGAGTGGCGAGTACTAGTACTTTAGAAAGAAAGTTACTAGTACCTGCAAAATTACTTATTAATCAATTCATTAGTTTCTCAGGTGACAAAAAGTAGTGTTGCTCCAACAATGTTTTCTCGACCACCTTGTTAACTTTATTTCTGATTTATGCCAACCAAAAATTATGCCAACAAATCCTTAATATAGTATTTTAACGATTTAAATTATTGTTAATTATTTACAGATGTAAATTTAATCAAATTATTTTTTTAAATGACTAGATATGTGAAACTGTTGACAGATTGTTAACATTATGTAATTGTAAATAATTCAAAAGTGTGTGAAGTTAGAATATTGGTGAAATATTAATGAAAAGATGAGATTTTTCAGCAACTTTGTATTTTGCTGAATGGAAAACAAATTGTTTTAAACTTCGCAATTAAAATGTTTTCAATTCTATTTAAACTAGTGAAAAGGAGGTTGTTTTTTTATTAATGACTTGGTTTGTAATATTGGCACTAGTGGGGTGTCGTGGCCAAGAGGATAAGAGCACCGAATTCAAGCTCTGCTAATTATGTTCAGCAGAGTGTGGGTTCGAATCCCGGTCGGGACTTGTGTCCCTGAGCAAGACACTTAACTATTATTGCTTTTCTCCACCCGGGGGTTAATGGGTACCTGTGAGTGCAGAGATGGTTCTTGTGATTGATTTAGCAGAGTAGTGCATTTGTTGCACGAGGCTGTATACGCTCCCCAGGGAGCTGAGATGGTTTAAGGAATGATTTAAGGCCCAGTGACCAGGGTAATAATTTGAAGAGCTTTGGAACAGCCTTCAGGAGTGAAAAAGCGCTGTATACAAACTTTATATTTTTAATATATTTTTAGTCGTTTTAAGTTAACTATTTCAGAGAATTAGAAAGGATGCACCCATTCCAAACCATCGTTTCTTTGGTGGAGTTGATGTGGTGTGCTCTTTCCCTTGCCACTGGCATGTTTTGGAGGGCTTGCTTTGCTTGTTGTTTTGTCTTAGCTGCAGCTGCTGCTGTTTCTAGTAGGCAAGCTGGGCGTGTGTAGCTGGTAGGCAAGCTGGGCCTGAGTAGCTGGTTGGAGGCAAGCTGGGCTTGTGTAGCTGGTAGGCAAGCTGGGCTTGTGCAGCTGGTAGGCAAGCTGGGCTTGTGCAGCTGGTAGGCAAGCTGGGAGTGTGTAGCTGGTAGGCAAGCTGGGCCTGAGTAGCTGGTTGGAGGCAAGCTGGGCTTGTGTAGCTGGTAGGCAAGCTGGGCTTGCGCAGCTGGTAGGCAAGCTGGGCGTGTGTAGCTGGTAGGCAAGCTGGGCTTGCGTAGCTGGTAGGCAAGCTTGGATTGCGCAGCTGGTAGGCAAGCTGGGATGCATGCAAGTGCTTATTGGTGGGCGAGGGGGTCAGTTGAGGCATGTCAGCCTGTAGAGCATTAAAGGAAACAAAATGAATGTAAGCATTCAGGTCGGAGGTCAAAACTTGTTTGGTGGTGAGTTTTTAATCTTTTCCATTCATTCAACAAACTTGTTTGCACACTTAACCACTTTTGTTTTATGCGGCTACTGTATGCAATTCTGATCACATGAAAATCAAAATCAACAAAACTTATTTTAACCCCCCCCCCTGACAAATCAACACCCCTACGACCCCCCAGCTTAGAGCAACGCCCCCCCCCCCCCCCCCCCCCCCACGAAAAAAAGTCAAAGCTCTGATGCTGTTGTGCGATTAGAATAGTGAAGGGTCAGAAATTTTAGATGTGTTGGACAAACTTTTTTGTTTGCCTGCGCTGTATGTCGCCGACTAACTGTGCTGCTGATGAAGACAAGTTCTTTGACTTTATTTAAAAAAAGGAAGTCTATGTGTCCATGCCAGCACACATTTCTGAAGTCGGTTGCTCATGGAGACAGTTTTTATTGTATACGAAGGGACAAGGGAGTATTCATTATGAATGTGATGAAAGCACATGATTAATTAAATTTTGCATAGAATTCAGAACTAATAAGTTAGACTCGTAGTAGAATGAAACTAGAACCCATTCCCTTTTTTTTTATTGTAGGTAGACTATATTCATACTCGTGTAGAACTCTAAACAGAATTAGAAGTTCTTTTTAGAACTTTGATTAGATTCTAAAAAATATTAATATACATTGTGTATGTACTTGCCAAAGTATCCAGCAGCAGCCATTTTGGTCTCAGAGCTTTGTGGTGTCATCTGCCACTTCTATCATTTGGACAAAAGTGTCCTTTTAATTAAATTTAACGATGTTTTTATGTTTTTGTATTATACAAATATAAAGATGATTAACTCCACAGTGAGTGTGTCCTTGTATTTAACGGTCCCTATAAATAGCGCTCTCATTGGCCCGAAGTGTCTTAGTTTAGTTAACGGTCTCCTTATATAGCGCCCTCCCATCTCCTAATGGATCGACTTAAACTGGTCCCCTGCCTGTCTTCAACTGGTATCCAACAGATCAGTACACACAGTGGTGCTATCATTTATTTGGACGCAATGATTTCATTGGATAACGTGCGGTGACGTAAGCTTTCCTGTGTTTTGATTGGTCCGCGCCCTGTGAAGTGGTTAGTCATAGTCAGCACATCTTTTTCTCGTCTGCTTGTTTTGTTATGCAGCGTATGTGTACAATGTTGTATAATTAAACAATTAATGCAGTAAACTTTCAAGTTGTTTGATTGACCACGTAATACATCATGTACATGTTGTCTGTTTACACCCATCAGACGGTACAGCAGTAGTGTCAAACCATGGAGGACTTGTCAAACATACTGTCCGTCAAAAATAATCTGCTCTTACTGATAGCACTTCTTTACGGCCGTAGCATCATGACCTCAATCGCCTGATGTACAGACTAGTACCACCGAGGACAATGCAGGAATGTTGTTAAATTGACCACTGAGTATCTGCATGGAGGATGGTATCTGTGTGTAAATATATTTGTCTGCTTACACCCAAATCAAACGGTGTACTTCTCACAACTCCTCTTCTCTTTACGGTCCGGCGTAGCTATAGCATCACCCCCAAATTGTCGGATGAACAGACTAGTACCAGAGATACGTGACAGTCTCCATGTCAGATTCGGCAATACTGTCTTTTCATTTAACGGTCACCATAAATAGCGCTCTCATTGGTCAGAAGTGTCTTAGTTTATTTAAGGGTCTCCTTACATAGCGCCCTCATATCTTACGGTCACGAAGGGTCAACTTAAACAGGTCCCCTCCCTTGCTTTAACAATACGTATCTAAACGATCAGTGCACACACAGGTTCAATGACTTCTTTGGATGCAATGATTTCGTTGGATAACGTGCGGTGACGTAAGCTTTCCCTGTGTTTTGATTGGTCCGACAGTGATGTATTTTTCAGCAGCCACACACTTTCTTGGTCGTCTGCTTATTTTGGATGCAGCGTGTGCATAATGTTTGTATAACCATGGAGGTAGATCAATGCAGTAAAGTTGTTTAATTTACCGTAGTATATGTGTGTAAATTTGTTTGCTTACACCCAGATCAAACGGTGTGTACTCCTGTATATCCACTATAAATCAACAAGGATATGCTGTAATTTACTAGTACTCTTTACGATAGTAGCATCATTACTTCGGAGGAAGCCGTTTTTCACTTGTTTATATCAGCAGCTCTACATTTTAATGCGTGTTACCAAGTAAGTTTTTATGCTAACAATGATTATTTTGAGTAATTACCTAATAGTGTCCACTGCTTGTAGACATGTGTGTAGTGTTCCCACCCCGCCCCCAAAGATACTCATACATTCCCTTTGTGGGAGTTTGCCGAGTTCCCTCGATGGGAAGATCATTCAAACAATCAAACAAACAAACAAACAAACCAACAAACACTGCAGTGTAATCATCCGCAACACTCTCTTTTTATTTAACGGTCCCCATAAATAGCGCTCTCATTGTTCAGAAGTGTCTTAGTTTAATTAATTCTATTTTCTCAGTTTAATTAACGGTCTCCTTATATAGCGCCCTCCTACGTATAAGGTAGTTTATTTCAGTTAACGGTCTCCTTATATAGCGCCCTCAACGAAGGACGTTAGTCTTTGACTGGTCCCGTATCTTTAACTGGGATCCGCAATGGTAACGACATGCTACAGGCTGAAGAGTTTCCTTGGATGGATGCAAGGATTTCATTGGATTACGTGTATTGACGTAAGCTTTCCATATCTGTGTTGTGATTGGTCTGAGGGACCGGTCAGTGACTTGCACACTTTCGATACTTGCAGCCTCCAGTGCGCATGTGCATCTTATTATAATGAGAACTAAACTACCTTATTCGTAGGGGGCGCTATATAAGGAGACCGTTAACTAAACTAAGACACTTCTGACCAATGAGAGCGCTATTTATGGGGACCGTTAAAAATGATGAAAAGACACGGTTGCCGAAGTTATCCGAGACGTGAGTGTGTATGTGTACGTACGGAACCTGTTCAGGCGACGGGGGAAAGGGGGTTGATGGTTCGCAAGTCGCAAAGGCTTACCGGTGCGGTAGTACTCAGTTTTGGCATAGAGCAATATAGCAAGGACCAGCGGGTGGATATACGTATGGGTGGACGAAAACCAAGCCACTTAAAGAACAAGTAAGACTCCCGCTGTATTATTATAATGTTCTTTTTTATTTATTTTTATTTAGCCTTTTGGGGGAGCAAACTTTTAAAAAAAAATCTGGGCTTTGCAAATTGTTGTTCTAAGTCTAATTATATCAAGACAAAATTATGTTTAAATTCTGTTGTATTCATGTTCAAGGCCACATTTTAGTCTGTGTGAGGTCTGCTGTAAGTAAGACCGTATTTTTATGGACATGTTTATACGCGCGCACCTGTTAGGCCACCTGCTACATCAAAATTTATACATTTTCAGCACGTACGCGCGTGTGATCGGTTTTGACAATCAAAGTCTTTAACAACTGTCGAAGGTATCATTTACTGTCAAAAAATAACTATTTCTATGAAATATATACACAAATTATGCACACCAGCACATCACAAAACACGCAGACGACCGAAAGTGTGTAATTGAAAGCTTACGTCACTGAAATTATCCAATGAAATCATTGCATCCAAAGAAATCATCGAACCTTTGTACTGTCTTGTCTTTTGGTTACCAGTTAAAGATAGGCAGGAGATGTTTTTGACGAGGGGGCCCAGCCAGTGCCTAGTGCATTTTGGATTTTAAATGTATTCTACTCTTCCTGACTCTCATGGGTTCCTATTATTAAATGAAGTCATCAAATCAAACAATTATTAAAAACAAGAAAAGAAATTAGAGTAGCCCGCGGTCTTGGTCCTTACTCAGTATTCTTTTTCTTAGTTGACTGGGTGGGAAACTTTGTTTTTAACTGCACCGATAAAGGCCCGAGCTGCCCGTACAGGTCCAGGTCTCCTGCAAGGTTTCATGCCACTTTGCACCTTTTACCTGTCTGCTTGTTGTTCTACTTCAAAAACCTGTCTCAAATGTTTCTATATCCAGTGCTTTGACTGTCCGAGTACAATAATAATTGGTAGATATGGGGTGTCGTGGCCGAGCGGATAAGAGCACCGAATTCAAGCTCTGATGCTTCTGTTCAGCAGAGTGTGGGTTCGAATCCCGGTCATGACACTTGTGTCCCTGAGCAAGACACTTAACTATAATTGCTTCTCTCCACCCAGGGGTAAATGGGTACCTGTGAGGGCAGAGATGGTTCTTGTGATTGATTTAGCCGAGTAGCGCATATTAATGTTGCACAGGCTGCATACTCCCCACCAGGGAGTTGAGATGGTTTAAGGAGTGAATTAAGGCCCAGTGACCAGGGGTAATAATGTGAAGCGCTTTGGGACGCCCTCCGGGTGTGAAAAGCGCTATATAAAAACGGGTTATTATTATTATTATACGTGTGCAAAAACTCAATCACTCATACATACCATAGCCTAGCCCTAATGTATCATTTTTTAAGTTAGAATTCATTAAAATGTTGAGGGAGCTTATTTTTGTGACTCTGGAGCTTTGACATGATACAATTTATACAAGTCAAAGAGTGTTTCATTTAGAACAAAATGTACTTCAATTTTACAATCAAATAATTTTTAAAATGGGTTCAGGAATGTGTACCTTTTTCGTCATATCAAAAGATTTAAAAAGTACACTGCTATCTGCCAATCAATATCATACTTTTGTACAAAGGGCTACACAAGTCACATTGTCAGATTGTCTATCGTGTCTATCGTATCCAGGAACCGAAGTGGTTGCGTGTAACTTGCTTCGTGTAACATGACCCTAAGAAATCATAAACAGAAAATACGATACACGTTTCGACTCTGATATACTTTAAAGGGTTGGAACAGCTAATAAAACCATTCGTAAAGAACACATAGTTGAATAAGTTTAATCTTGATAAATGGGGTTTTATTCAGTTCTTTTAACAGTTCATACATGTAATTAAGTGCAGTGTTGTTGTGAAGTCGGCGAGAAATGCCCGAATATCAAATGTCTCCTGCAAACAGTTAACAGTTTGTCATGTTTATTTCTGTTGCCACTTTCAATAGACCCCTGAACTGGTCGGAGTTTGTTTACTGCATTGCTTTAGTGCAGTTTTGATTCGTTTGTTCAGATGATATTCCCATCAAGCGAAGTTGGCACACATCAACACAGGGAAAAACACAAAGCTGGCAACAGCCAATCTATCTCATACAAACATATTGGTTCAATGTCTGATTTTGAATTGGCCAATCAAATGGGTACTGCATTGCCGATAGTTGAGCACAAAAAACTAGTTTTTCATTAACCTGCAAATTGTAATGTCATCAGCACTAAGGTCTATTCTGTATATTATAACACCCTGTACAAAGATTCTGCCTTGTGATTGGCTTAGAGTGAGATGTCTTATTTTTTTCTAAAAAAGTTGTTCAAATGTGACGCATCACACAGCAAACAATGTACTGCAGCTACATTTACAACCAATGACCAAAGCTCCATTATGATTCTGGTTAGAGCAGCCAAAACATGGCCATGCCCTAGTTGTGTTTCATATTTTTATTAATCACCTGACAGCGCAGACTTAACACATAATGTGGCGTTCCTTGCCAAACCAGGCACTTCCTGTATAAACTCAAAACTGTGTGTGTTTTTTTTGCTCATCAAATAGATGCGAATAAGAGCTCTCAAATAACACTCATTGAGGCCAGTAACACAAGTGTAGCATTACAAGTCTTATTATTATTATTATTATTATTATTATTATTATTATTATTATTATTATTATTATTATTATTATTATGTAAATAGAATGTTTCAGACGGCACATCACATTTATATCATGGCTGATATTTTGGCTGTCTTCACTTGACAGGGGTAAGATTCATTGCCGACAATAAGTTCTGAAACTAGGACCCAACTTTGCTTACATCACATTCCCCAATAACAATTAGAGTACCGTAATTCTTAAAACATAAATAGGCATTGCCAACCAGACTAGTTTATCTTCCAGCCTCATCCAGCACTGGACACTTTTGGTAATTGCTAAAGACCAGTATTCTCACTTGGTGTATCTCAACAAACATGTATGCATAAAATTGGTCATCGAATTTGCAAGAGAATAATGCAAGAAAAAACACCCTTGTTGCATTACTTTGTGTGCTCCAGATGCATAATAAAAGGCTTTAGTTGAAGGCTTTTATTATTTGGTTGAGAATTAACCTCTTTCTGAAAAACTATATTACTTCAGAGGGAGCCAATTATCACAATGATTTATACTATCAACAGCTCTCCATTGCTCGTTACCAAGTAAGTTTTTATGCTAACAACTATTTTTAGTAATTACCAATAGCGTCAAGTGCCTTTAAGAAAGGTATGGTTTAAAAGGCCTATGTTCCTAAATTCTTATGGATGTTGACAATGACATAGTTTCTGACTATGATGAAGAAGTTATTAACATCTCCTTAGCTTGATGAAGATAAATTGATGCCTAACACGTCGCAGATAATTTACATCGATCTTTAATAACGGATATAACGTCTGCTCGAGATACCTGCTCCTGAAAGATATAAACAGAAATACAAGAATTAATAACATGAACCAAATTTTAAAAATGGTGAACAAAATCACTCAAACCATTATTGACTTTTATCCTAAGTATCAATGCTCAGAAAACCAGCATAAAACCAGTCTGTGCTGGACTGAATGAAGGATTTTTTTCTTCCTGTATTTTCCATTTCCTCATTTGGATCCAGTCCATAGTGTAACATCACACACGGCCGTTATGATTCTTAGGCACGTCGAGGCTTTTCATGAAACTCAAGATTTTTCCCCCGCACTACATCACTGAACATAATGTGGTGTTGTTTAAATTATGAAACAATTGTTCTTAAGTTTTACTAAAGTATATGTAATCATAACACACTTATTAACCTTTCTTAAAAAAAAAAGATTTTAAATGTTAAATTTGTCCAAGTTGATCTTTCACTAATCACCTGCATGTGAATTGCAAATAAACTCTCATAGAAATATTGTTTGAAATTAGGAGGTGTTTAAAAAGATGTTTATGTGTAAAATGATTAGCCGTTGTTGCCCACCTCTTTTCTTGTTTCGGTGTCTCGTATTGTGACCGTGCCGTTCTTTAACTCTGCGTCCCCTATGGCAGCAATGATTGGGATGCCTGAAGTCTCTGCCGTCTGATACTGATTCAGCATCTTTGGATTCTTCTTGTATGCTACCTCTGCCTGCACAACCAAAGAAGAACAAATGATTACTGCAACTCATTAAGATGATGTAAATTGAATCGTGTACGAAAGAACTCAGTTGAAGGGCGACAGGCACAATGTGTGCTTAGTTTTATGCCAGTTTTAAAAAGTCTTCAGTGGAAATTTGCCTGTTTTGAAAAAAATGGAGCATGTTTTTTTTCTTTTTCAAGCATAGGCCCTTAAGACTTTTCTTGCCTCTGGTTCTTCTAAGAACCACCTTTTCTTTCAAGCAGAGACTACTATTGTTACACAGTTGTCTCCAGTTAAGCTCTCACTACCTACACAAAGTAAAGCTTCAAATCTTATTCAAGGCAAATTAATGTATTCACATTGAGACCAGTCATATCCCTTGACCCATCTCATCGTCTCGGCTTCCGTCTTCCCCTTTGTCTCCTCTACTCTTCCTTAACTGTTGATCTTTTTTCAAGGTTTTGTCAGTTTCTTCAACTGACATGACCAAAGTATTTCCATTTCATACTGATGTATAGAGCTCCTGAGTCTGTGTTTGGTAGTAAACATCTGCTTCAAACATGTCCTTCTTTCTTTTGCTCTCCAAGAAATTCTAGTCACATGTAAAGAGTCTTAACTACTTGCCTTAATTCCAGCATCCCACAGTTCCTTACAGAGCTTTAGTCTCTCTTCCAGCATGCCATTTTGAGCAGACGCTACCAGTACCTCCGTCTCAGTGGTTCTTATCTTCATGGCGTTGGCCTTGGCCTCCATGATAGAGAACACTCTCTCAATACCTATGCTAACACCGACACATGGCACCTGCAGATAACACAATGCTCTTATTAGGGTTGGGCTTTTTGGGAAGAAAAACAGCGAAAACAGTTTCTAAATTTCCTAAAACTTTGAACGAAACCAACAATGAATTAAAATTCAAAATGTGAAATTGGGCATTGAGTCTACTCAAACACTTTAATGGAATATGTAAAAGGCTCCTGAAGTTCAGTAAGTGACTAAATAACACCATGTTACTATCAAGAGCTGCAAAGAACCATGGTAACAAAATTAGGAGAAAATTATTTTTGTACTATACCTGTTTACCCTTAGGATCAAACATGCCAACCAGGCCGTCATACCGCCCACCTCCTGCTACTGAGCCAACACCCACCTGTTCCCCAGTCTTGGTGGGTAGGGTCTCCGCACCTTGAAGGAAAAGCAAAACAAACCCACTTGAATGTTTTCCTTCTTCAATAAATTCACTATTTATCATTAACTAATTAGTGTATAAAGATACATGGAAGTGTAGTATTTGAAAACCTGGGTTCAGTTCTAGACCATGGCACTTGTGTCCTTGTGCAAGAAACTTAATTAGAACAACTTCATCTTTTTGTAAAGCCATAAGTCCTGTTTGTTTTGTAATGCTGGTAAAAAAAAAACAGTACACTTTTGTTGTTAAGAGAAGGGATTTGCCCTCAATGCCCTGTTGTTTCTGGCATGGTTAGCTGCAGATTGCACTGCATCACCTTGTCAACCTTTAAAACATGCTATATAAATGGGTGTCATACTCAATCTCATAGTATACATAGCTCTACATATTTGCTGTTAAACCATGTGAGAACTACTTGTTATTATTATTACTAGTACCAGTGATTAAGAAACACATTTTTATTTGTCACGGTGAAACTGACCTTTCAATACGGCCTCATAGATGATTCCAGTGTAGTAGTCCAAACCCCTCGCTAAGCTAAGATCAAATGACACCTGACAAATCAAATAGGAAAATAATGTGTATTTATTGACATTTACCAACTACATGTATAACAAATATGCTGTTATGTGCCGCCGACAATAGTAAAGCATTTGCCTTGTCATTACGCGTGTATGTAGGTATAAACATTGAAACCGAGGACCTACAACAAAAGAGGAAAATAGGGTCCCTGAATGGGCAAGGGTCCCTGGTTGGGCAAAGGTCCCTGATTTGGTTAACATCCCCAGTTAGAAAGTGTGTACAAAACCATGAGAGCTGTTGCAAAAAATTTAAGTACATGTACAACCAAGACGGACAATAGGATTATGTGTTTACACACTGAAACTTGTAGGGTTATGACGATAACAGAATAAATCCCAACTTGCATTTGTATTTTCAGTCTCTATCTGATTGCATGTGTTTTCCCCACTCAGGGTTTTCCTTACACCCATGACAACTGAAAGTCACATTTCTGCATGTTTCCCATGCTACACATTGTTGGCGCTCATGGTGCTGTTGGATGTATCAAAATAAATAATACCTTGTCTCGAATTCCAAAGATGTCGCAATACTTGAGGAGTAACTTCATGGCCTCAAGTCCCTCGAGTGCGGCTTTACTTCCAGTCAAGGGGGAGTCCTTGAGTAGCTGATCAATCAGTTCTGGACCACCCTTCATCTGAACAAACTTGCCGATCTTATCAGCAGCCACTGGGT
This sequence comes from Asterias rubens, assembly GCF_902459465.1. Taxonomy (NCBI): domain Eukaryota; kingdom Metazoa; phylum Echinodermata; class Asteroidea; order Forcipulatida; family Asteriidae; genus Asterias; species Asterias rubens. The sequence goes on along the minus strand of NC_047069.1, from coordinate 9,008,832 downwards.
CCAGACCCTTTTCGTCGATCATTTCGGCACGGACGTCTTCCCAAAATGTCTGCAAAAATGATCACAGTTAAAATTGTCTTCTATGTGAAATAGGTCAACATCTCATTTTCCAAGATTCAAAAATACTTCAGTGTTGAGCCTTGATTGTTCCCAGGCAACTTTATTTCACTTACTAACATGAATTCTTTCTATTTCTGGTACCGGTAATAAATATTCCTTGAAATAAGTGAAATTACTGCAGCTCTCAAGATTTAGAAGTATAGGTAGGCCTACACACAAAGGGTCAACAGTGTAAACGACCATCACTGTAGTTGGCGACACCTTGTGTGGATGTTGCAAGGAGGTTACTCATTGGCCCATCTTGTTCGCCATGCATAAATAGTGGTTGGTTTTCCCATTGTTTCATAATCGTTTTACCTTTATTGATGGTGGCAGGATCATGAAAATGCATTAAGTATGTTTATAGCGTGTCTAAAACCAAACTAAGCCAAACCTTGTCTAATTTGTCGACGGATGAGCATATAGTGCGGAACTTCTCAGCAGGCACGCCGCAGACCTCAAACATCCCATCTAATATCTGTCTGTGGTTGACCTGCATGGGGGAGAAATTAAATTGGAGGTTCACTTTTTACAAGAATTATACATTCTATACAGAAACACTCTGATCAGAAACACCACAGCTTGTGTCCACTGCTCTATAACGCCACAAAACTACCCGCCTGGTTCAAAACAATTGGGAAAAAAGAGACTATAATTTGCTTACCTTGATGACAAAGTCGCCCAACCCCAAGTTAGTCAGTATCTCGTGCACAATCTTAATACACTCTGCATCTGGGATCATTAAGTCATACTGGCCAGCAATATCGAAATCCTGACAGATACAAAATAACAATACAGGCAAAAATTAATTAACCTTTTCTTTTAGAAACAAAACATTGTAAATTTATTTAAATACCTTAAGGTATTTAAATCCTGTCAATGATGTATTATCTGAATTAAATTTAATCTTTTTCCACTTGGTTGCTGCTTCTGTATGTTGTGTCTTGGGAATTTCACTTATTTCAAGTAATTAGCAACAAAGGATACTGAGTTGGTACTTTTCTTAATAGCGAGTTTTCCTCAAAGTGGAATTCGGCAGAAAATGATGCCCTTATAGATTTGCGGTTAAGATTGCCACTTCATTTAGTCTATCTCCGGTCATGAGGAGGTGTTAGGGATTGATAACAAACCCATACTTACACACTGGTAGAACTCCCTGTAACGGCCTCGTGTCATAGCAGGGTTGTCACGACGATACACCTTGGCAATGTGATAACGCTTGATTTTGTTGACCTTATTCATTGCCAAGTACCGCGCAAATGGTACCTTTATGGATTTCTGTTCAGGAAATAAACAACCCAACAATCTGACCATGTCTTTACAAGTGACATGACAAGCCTTGACAAGTCGTGGCGGAGCAATCAAGTGCACTGGACTTAAGTCATAAGCTACAATGGCCAAAGGAATTACAGACAAGGTCTGGACTTCCATTCCAGTTGAATAGAATTGCATCCTAAGTTACAATTCCCAGTGGGCTAGAGTTGGTATTTATGATAAAGGATACGGTCAAATCATATCGCAGTGATAGCATCTCCCCTCCTTGGTCCTTCAAATCGTAGATGAGCTTGGAGTCTTCTCCGTATTTTCCTGTCAGTGTATCCTTGAGCTCAAAGACAGGAGTGTCAATAGTCTCAGCTCCATGGCGTTTGAAGCACTCTACAATCGTCTTGAAGACACCCTCCCTTATGGCCATTTGTTTTGGGTTGTAGTCCCTTGCTCCCTACAGATTTTCAAATAAAGTGAAAAATTTTTGCAGACTTGGTTGTCAAGAAGAGAATAAGAATAATTGATAATGGCAATTGAAAGTGACAGCTGTACTAAGATTAATTTCAAATTTTAGGGCGGAGTGGAACAGATGTATTTTTTTTTTTTTAAACAAATTATGATATGTACTCAAAGGTAAAATATTAAAAATAGTTCTAAAATTACATGCAGTAAAAACAAAATCTTAGAGTATTTTAAACTTGTCATGAGCTGTCTCGAAATTTTTCAATATCGAATTAAAAAAATATTTATTATTTGTAAAAAGTCTTTCGAAATAGCCTTACCTTGGGCGTCTTGAGGACAAATTTTTTTGACTTGCCCTCATCTCCAATTTGAGCTTTCAGCGCAAGAAGCTTTGCGACTTCTTCTGTAATCTATTTTAGGATAAAAGAAAAATTTAACAACTTCCGGTTAGTAAAATATGTTTTTTCAAAAAAATGCACCAGGTAATATTTTTATATGCAGGGTGTGGGAAACAATACTGTTTAGAATTGACCATCCAAGTCATTTGCATATATTGTATGCACCTCTTTGTACAGACCAACATTGCTGAAGGCAAACAATTCAAATATATATGCACTTGTGCACAGACCACACTTAACTCTCAGCAACTGGTACATTAGTAGAAGTTCCTGTCAGGGTACTGTTTAAATTTGCGACTATTATGCAACCCTGGGGTCCTTTGCATTAAAAAGCTTCAGAAAGATTTGACTGCTTATTTTTGAGGATTGTGAATGATTAGAGTTAGAATTTTTTTTAACCGCCGATTTGTAGCTGGAAATGCAATTAATAGCAAAACCAACAACTAACCTGTATATCTTTAACAGCTGTCGAAATGGTAGGATTTAGCTTGTGATTGGAGGGGGGGGGGGGGGATGGAACTTTCTAATCACCTCCTCCGCGGTCAATTAATTTTAAGAATTGTACAATTTTTATTACCTGGTCATTCGAAGTATGACACATATGCCGTTGAGTGGCGGTGCAGCGTAAATGTTGGTATCCAAGGCGATGCAGAAATACAAGTTTGGTCCACGTCAGTGCCATGTTGGGTTCCCAATTAGAAATCAGTTTTTTCCAATCAAAAAGCAAAGCAAGTCCCGTCGTCAAGTGACCAGACAGTTGTTGTTGTATCCAGATTCCAGACAGCCACAGGGAGGGGACACGTTTTAGACATAGAGATGAAAGAAAACCGTGTCAGCAAGTCAGGCTTTAGTAGGTCTAAAAACCAATCACGATGTACAGGGGAAGGGATGGAACAGAGAATAGGCATTACTAATTAAAGGGGGCTTCCAATAACAAGCAATGCTATTGCTAGATTGCTTTTATTAAAGATTTTTTTTTTCTTCAAATAAATGGTGAAAATAGAGTTGAATTAAGTTGTGTACAATAATAAGATTATGAGTAAATTAAAGGGCCTGGCTGTGTCATCATTATCAGCGCTGGCCTGTTATGCCTGTCTGTGGCTGAACACAGTGTTAGAACTCTTCTTGCCCAGTAAATACCTGCGCGAGCCAGCCTTGTCCCTGTAATCAATCAAATACATGGAAACATTTGCAAATGCCGAAACAGGGTGAGACTGATGCTTGCTTTGAATTGATGATGAATTAAGATATAATTTTCCTTTACTTATTGTATACACTATACATACAATATGCCGTGTTATTTTGTTTTTACCACATGATATTCACATTCGGGCAAATTTTGCCCGCCCTTATTTTAATTTAGCCTTGAATTAAACTAGTTGAAGTCAATTTACGCAAATCCCCAGAAACAAAAAACGTCAAGAAATTGGTGGGCGAAATATGGAAACTTTTCCAAAGTCTAGTTTGGTCTACTGTCCTGAGGAGGATCGAATCATCCATATGATCATTGAGGTAGACATGGTAGAAATGAACCAATTCATATGACCCAGTTTCTAAAAATCCTATTCCATGATGATTCTGATTGTCATATTGTTGATTGGTTGAAATTACCTTGTCCTTCTCTGCCTTTTCCGTCTTCAGTGTTCTTACAATTTCACCCTGCTGCTTGATCTGGTCTAGAATAGCTTGTTTGTCGCTCTCTGCCATTATTAATCAGTCTATGATATATGCCCTTATTGAAGAAATGGCATTGACGAGAGAAGCACAACCTTAAAACACAAGTGAAATGGCTGTCTGCTACATTAAAATTGCATCATCACAATTCACAAACACATGGGTTGGGTGAAGGATGGGTAATGGAAAAAAGAGAGCACCCCCTCTATCGGCTATGATTAGCCGTCGACACAACAACTTTGTTCCCAGAGTCATCGATTTCACTGCAGTGACAGTGTAGCATAGAAAACCGAACCTGGGAACGATCATACAGCGGCGATCTCGGATTTGTTGATGCTGAGCGATATTTTGAGACTGCATCGCGGGGTGAAGATGCCGGCGTTTTTTCTACAATTTCGCCTGTCTCCTCCTTGAACGGAACGAAGGATAACATTTTCAAGTCTTGGGCTGCAATGTTGGATGTAACGACAAGTTCGACGATGTAGGAAATCTTATTTGATACTTGCAAAGTAAGATTAATGCACTGTACAGTAATATTTCTACCGGGATTATGTAACATAGCAAGAAGGGATCCGAAGAGTTTTGTATTCTTGTAAAGGGCTCTTTTCTGCCTGCTGCCCACATACACAAACTACGTAGGCCAACATCGCATCATCGCACGCACCAGTTTTTCTGTGAGTGATATGGTGTGCCTGTGCTGTGTGTGTACACGTCCCCACTCTACTCGAGTTACCATGACCTAATTTCGTTTGCCCCATTTCATCCTGTTTCATTAAAAAATTACATATCTCGATTCCTGGTGTCATGTGTTTTCAGTAGGATAACAGGAAAATTGTTCACAATCAAAAACTAAATATTTTTTTTCCGAATCATCTATCCAATTTTTTAACAATAACACTTTCACTTCATGGTGTGTTGAAATTTGTAAAGTTTTGGTTTTACGTTGCGAGAGACGGTCCGCTATTAACAGTGCTTATGCATGCACGACATTGGAGCAACGTCATTTGTTTTCACACCTTTCATTGGTTGGTATTTTATTGAATATTCAGAAGCTAGTATTACTTAACAAATTTAATTACATTTTTGTCCTACGGCATTATGGCTACTATATTACTCAATTAGAATCCAGAGATATCATAAGGCATGAAAGTAAAACACCCCACCCCCCTTGATGCACTCACACTTCATAACAATCCGTTTTCCCCCATTTCAGACCAGTAATGTTTGGTTTCAGGAGATAAGAATCCAATCTATGATATTTTCTCTTTATTGTATACTTAATATTTATTACGCTTATCGGAATTTATAACCGTTATGCAGTAAATAAATAAAAAAAATTGTTGTCATTTTCACTTAAAATATTTTAATATTTTCCCCACATTTGCACACCATAGAATCCCAAATAGTAACCACCACACGTGGTCCATCTAGTCACTAAAGCAGAATGAAACTCAATCTAGCAGATAGTAATTTTGTTTTGAACTTTCGAGGTTGGATGATGTTTCTTTGACTCATTTGAATAATGGCATAATAATGCACTAGTGATTAGTACCAAAAATCAATCATTTTATAAATGTTTGAGCATAACCAACGACAGGAAACTTTAACAGCATGATTATTAAGCCTGATGAAAATACAGACCGTGAGTAAACTGCATAGCTTCTGTCACCGGTGCAGCTTGCACAATTTCGCGGTAAACAGGAATCAAAGTTGGGGACCGAAAACATATGAGGGTCGATAACGTATGACGCTACGATAATTCTTGCCTTTTGTTTTGTTTGCTTCATAACACAAGGGCCGGGTATTTTATAAAAATAAATGAAAACTTTATGTTGAGTAATCGGACGGTTAAAAATAATAAAGTTAGCGAGTCTGTCAAAAAGGCAGTTTTGTAAAAACGTATGTTTGTGTGTGAAAAGTAGCTGTGAATACTCACCATTTGATAACGTTAACCTTGTCTAAATAAAACGATATTCAGTTTTCTAGAAGAATAAAGATGAATAATTCCGAAGAAAAAAAAATATATTGGAAAAAGAAAAAGTAGAATTGTGAAAAATTTAGTTTACTTTTGCGTTTTTGGGACCAGAAATTGACGCGTCTAAATCTCTTAACGCCCATTTTGTCACTGTCACAAGAAGTATATTCTCAAGAATACTAGAGGGTGCTCTTTCTTCCGAGATAATGTAAGAAACCAAAGTACGTGATGAAGAATTTTGTCAGCTTTCCAATATTACCATTTTAAAATAACTCACGTGAATAAAAATGTAATTTTTGCCCAGTTTTTCGAACACATGAAATACGGACATATTATGTAGATTTCTCTCTTCTGAAAATGCTGCGAAATTACATATCGGTCTTAACAGTTCTGTGACAGTTAATTAGTTGAAAGGTTTGACTCTGAACTGGTTGTCTATGTACTTGTTTTTGAATTATGAACTATTGCAAAAAATCGCAAAGCAAATTTATAGATAATGTTAAACACAGCATGGCACTGCGCATTCCGACACACCGTGTCTGCAAAAATTGCCATTTCAAGGGTCGTGTTCCCTGACTTGAAAAAGGCATATTCAGCAAGGGTTGCGGCGCTAGTGATGGACATTAGTCTGTGAAAGATTGCGCATTCACCAAAATTCATTGCGCTGATACACCAAAAATAGACCCGAATGAGAAACACATGGCGAATTTCGCCCGGGATTTATTGGGTTCGATTCGGAGTGGTTTAAAATAAATTATGTTCTGATTGGCATTTTTTTAAAAACTTCTTTCCATTGTTTCCAAACTTAACTTTTATTATTTTGTTTTGATAAACAAATGATCAAAATAAAAAAAAATAAAAAAAGTTTTTTGTGTAAAATGAGAGATCTATCCTATTAGGCAATGTTTATTTGAACTTTTCAAAAAACAAGGACTTAAAGTTTGCGTTATAATAAACAGAGAAGTAAACATAGCTACTCCAAGACTCAATATTAATTTTAATTAAATACAACGTCACTATGTAAGAAAAAAATCTGGTTTTACCAGCATTTGTTTATTGACATAAAATGCACGTTTTCAGTTGCCATGGTTAAATGGGCAGCTTATGTCTTTGAAACTGACTTGCTTGAATCTTCCAGCCTTGAGGTACCTGAAATGAATTTATTTATTTATATATTCATGCTACATGTATTTCAATTTGTTTACCTTTTTTTAAATATATAATTAGGCTTTAAAATATGTAAACTGGACACAATTTTCACCTAGTTTCCCATTGAAAATGAATACCGAGATCAAATTTATTATGTCTGATATATGCCCAGTTTCCACGCTTTTTGAATCAGTAAGAAATTGACAGACCAAAAACGTACCTCTGCCACATTTTAGTGAGTATAGCTTCCCCATAAGTTTAAGCTATTGAAATAAAATAACGGCATTGGATTCCTTTTTCTATCCTCTTTCCAATGAGTATAAACTTGTTGGGTTTCATGAAAAAAAGGCAAATTTTCCTAATAAAATTGATTTCTCTGTTATGTAAAATGTAAACAAAAGTTCAAACTAGGTCCAGCTGCATTTAAAGCTCGGAATTAAGACACCTGAAAAAAAAAGGATTAATAGGGTCTGTCAGTTTGTGAAGTATGTTCTGAATGATGCAGGTGTAATTTTGTACGTTTGTGTGTTCGATGTTCGATGGAGGCAAAGTCTGCCTCGATTGACGTCACCCCCACACAACTTTATTTATTTTTTTAAACATATAAATCGTCAAAAAACAATTACTCAAAAAATTGTTTTATTGTTCAGAAACATATACTATAAGGTGACTTTAAACTAGCATATTGGCAAAAAAAAAACCTTCATAATTTTGCCATTACACCTAAAAAGGCCTGTGAGTATGATTGTAAGGCCGTGTCCGAAACGACGACTTCGGCTACAGCTACGGCTAGATCGCGCGCTTCTGCCTATTCTTCAACACTGGTAGACGCGCTGATCTAGCCGTAGCTGTAGCCGAAGTCGTCGTTTCGGACACGGCCTAACACTCTCCATCTCTCCCAACCCACAAGCAAAAAATTAAATCAACTAATAGCCTATTATCATTCACTAATCTGTTCAGGTTTTTGTGAAACGCATTAAGCAATTAGCTGTGGGAATATTGTTGACCAGGCTCATTATGATCATACAATACAACATAATCATACTGTATCCTACCCGCTACAGTTCCTCTGGGTTGGCCCATAGCCTTTTCATTGATAAGCAGTCAGATCGGTTAGCTTGTTGTTTCACTAACAGCCTCCTCACTAGTCTAGGGACAGATGGGCACAACTCATCAAGTCATGTTGAAAAGGAATTAACAACTGAGTGAATGCGTATTACCTAGGGATAACGAGCAAGTCAGACCATTATCATGAATGTGGAGAGGATTTTGACTCTTAGTCTTTACATTATGTCTAGGTCATTATTTTTTATACAATGTGATAAGCTCCATTTCCTGTGAATACAACATCCACAGGTAATGGCTTGAAACAAACAACCTTTATTATTCGAGCTTGCCCGATTCTGCTTTTGTTTTTGCACATGACTTGAGAAAAGTACAATGTATAGAGTGCTTGAAATCACTTTAAGAATCAAGGTTCAATATGATATTTTTTATTTCTTTGTTTTTCGTTTTGTTTTATTATTTAAAAAATACCAAGTTCAATGAAGGTGAGCCCTCTCCTGCTGCTTCCAAATTTGTTTCACAAGAGACACGTGATCTCATTTTCAGCTCAAATGAAGTGTGTGCAATACTGTCATTTTGAGATAAGTTGATCACTTTAATTTCATTTTTGCTTGTTTAAAAATATATTTGTTAATTGAATGACATACCTGATATTAGGCTACATTTTGGTGGCTTTCCCTTTTGGTAAAAATTGTCATTGGGTAAGTTGATATAAAGGTAAAGGGCCCCCCTACTTCCCATTGTCCAACAATTCTAAGTACAAACTTCTAAATGCTTGATTTTGTGTTTTTTGTTTCTTGTTGTAGTGAATGGAGGTTCAGAGGTGAGGGGATTTCTACAACATCACATACCATCAACGATGAGTGAAGTTTGCTGCTCATGTACGATGGTGATTATATCATCGGTATCATTATAGTTTTGCATCGTGTAGTATTTATTTTTATTTATTTATTTATTTATTTCTTGTTTATACTGGGAAATCCATTCAGTAAGAAAAACTCACTGATCTCCCATGGATCCAAGCTATTAACAAACTACAGAAGTGAACTTAAGATAAAAATATTACAAATTTACACAGAAAAACATTGCACATTCATTTAAAAAAAGCACTAGATCCAAGCACAATAGGACCACCTTTGTGGATTGGAGTAACCTTGGCCAATTTCCATTCATCAGGAACAATACCACTCTGCAAACTCAACTGAAAAATTAAAGCAAGCGGTTTGGCAAGAACATTAGCACCAGATTTTACAAAACGGCCGTTAATCCCATCCATACCAAAGGCTTTCCCAGTAGGTATTTTTCTAAGAAGCTCATTACCTCACCAGTAGAAACTGGACAAAATTTAAAGTTCTGTTGATCGATAATGAGACTGTTGTTCTCATTCAATTCAGTTTCAACCACGGAAATAGTGTCAAACTGGTTATCCTGAATTTGGCCCACCCTAGCAAAATGTTCATTAAAATGCAATTTCAAGCTCCTTTGTTTTGTCTTCGGTAGGGGTGTATGTATTAACACCCAGATTATTCAGTCTATTCCGAAGAACCTTTGCTGTTCTATAAAGTTCGTCATTATTGGCTCTGTTGATGTTAGCAAGATGCTTGACCCTCATAGATTGTCGTCGGAGTTCCAAATATTCATCATTGATCCATTCTGCTTTCTTTGTGCCAACTCTCAGACTTTTCACTGGGCAGCAAATATCACAAACACTCATTAACATTTCCTTAAAAATAGTCCATGCTGCATTAGGATCTGTAAATTGTTCCAGTATATCCCACGGTTGGTGTCTAAGATTATTATTAAAAACTACTTCGTCAAAATTGTTGAAAATGTAACCCGGAAAATGGGTACACTTAGAAAAAGAATGAATAAAGCTAAATAAAAATGCTAACTATGGGGGCACTCGCTTGAACAAATGAGAAAAACCAAGATCGGAGAGGGCTAAGACGCGAGGAGATGCAAAAAATAGGAACAGTGACTCAAAGTGTAGGTTTCTCAACAAAAACAAAACAAAATAACTTTATTGACTATAAACCAAACACCTTTAGACCGAAAACTCTTGATCTAAACCTTCTTCATTATAAACCTTAAATTAAACCAGTCAAACCTTAACCAAGATATTTAACTGAGACTCAAAAACCAAAACTAAAATACAAAACACAGTTAAACTCGATTAAAACTAAAACACTGCCAAAGAAAAGTTACAAATTAAAATCAAAATGGCGTTAGGATACCTGTGTAAATAAAACAACAAGAAATACAATTGATTAAAATACAGTTCTATCAATTAGGAAGAAATACATGGTCTTTAAAAATGCAATCCAATGTTTAAGAAAGGTTAATTCCAAGACAGAATTTTAACAATATAACTTTAGAAATGAACTTCTAAAGAATCACAGGAAAATTACAATGCCTCAATTGTCAAAGTTATCAACAAAGAATTATGAAAGTATATGCTTACCGAGTCCAGAATAGCAGAAAATACACTTGAAGATGGCAAAATTACATGCTGAAGAAAATCAACACTTAAGAAGAGAGCTAAGAACACATGTGCTCCCTGCGCTGCCAGGCTGCTATCTGATTATTTACAATGCACTGGATGGGTGGAATACACTACCAAAGGATTAAGAAACTGTTTACCAACATGTAACAAAAGACTTTTAAGAAATAACAAACTACATGTACAGGGGTGCAATAAAACAGCTGAAGGGACAATGTAAACAGGAAAGGGCAATTCACTAGAACCTGGAATTAATTAACTTGAATAATAACGCAATGTACTTTCTACCCCTACTACAATACCAACACCAGATTGAAGGCAACCCCAGGCCTGCACTGCTTTGTGAATTGACAAGGTGATGATCAACCACTTCGTCTTCTATGGTTCAATATGAACTACGGCAGAAGGATCTCTCTGCCAAAGTTCAAGACAAAAGTGTGAGTATACTATGACAATCATAACCAGTATTGGAATTTATTTGATTTGTTGGATTGATTTGTCAGATTAATAAAAACTTGTTTGGGGGTACTATGTACATCATGGGCGTCAATCCTGGGGAGGACAGGGGGACGCCCCCACGTAGCTTGAGTCAGAAAGTAACTGTGCAGTGGCCCATGTTAGGGTCATGATTGAAAAATATGTTTTATTTATATTTTGTATTATTCATTTTATATTGGGGGATTAGAAGAGGAAGGTGGAAAAAAGTACCGATAAATGAAAGCAAATAAGTTTCTTGGATGAAGAATTAATGTTGAAGCACGATTAAGTCGTGAAAAGGATGATTCAATTTCATATTCTACATTTTCCCATTCAGAACCCTGTAGCTCAGCATGAGAAACTCAGTATGATAAAACCCTTACCTTACACGTATTTACACTTTATTGCAATAAGTGCGTTTTGACGAACACAATCTCTTCTCAAGAGATGGACAGGCGTTCTCCAGACCACTTAGAGGAAACATTTCCACTCCAGAACATTAAAGGAACTCGTTGCCTTCGATCGGGCGAATTGGTCTTTGAAAAGCAGTTGCAACCGTTTGTCATAAAATGCATATGGGTAGAAAGATGTTGTAAAAGTATAATACAATGATCCACACAAACATGTCTCAAAATTGCACGGTTTTCCTTTTACCTCGTCGACTAACACGGTCAAGCATTTATGGGAGTCAAATTTTTGACTCCCATAAATGGCCGACCGTGTTAGTTCGCAAAGTAAAAGGAAAACCACGCAATTTCGAGGCAAATTTGTGTGGATCATTGTATTCTATTTTTAAAACAACTTTCCAACCATAATGCATTTTATAACAAACAGTTTCAAACTCTTTTTATAGACCAACTCGTCCGATCCAAGGCAACGTGTTCCTTTAATTTACAAGGTACAATAATATTCCTCACGGAAAATGACTGATTTCGCTGATTGTGTTATCACATTATTTCCAAATTTCTGGTTATATACTGTACACATGTGTACGTACAATGTGTGGTCACCTGATTGTAATGCAAATTCAGTAGTCTTGTGTTTTAAAATCTCAGAAAAGCATACTCAAATCAGAATAAGTGGGACATAGAAATACATACAGCAGGCACAGTTTTCTTAAAACATGTTTGTGTATTCAGTACGATGTGTACCTTGACTTGATATGTGCATTTTTAAGCTTCCATCAATTGTCTCTTTCTTGTTTAAGGGAAAGTACAGCATTGATTTTTCTAAAGAAAATTTATTCACTTCTTCTATTTTTCGTGAAAAGTCATAAAGTTCATTGGTCAGTTTTTGTGTAGACAACATTTACTTGTAAGTGATAATTTGCATACATTTTACGTACAGATACTTGTAACTAATATGATGTCAGCAGATTTGTGGCATCTTGAAAGGTTGTTTTCTCGACATTGGCAGTATTTCAGATTTTAAGTGTCCTCTGGAGGATCAGTATTGATGTGGCCTGGAATATTCTGGATGCAATATTAGTTTTTTTCTGGCCTCTGGTGTCAAAGAATGTTTCTTTGGTGTAAGGTCTGATTTGTTGTCGTTCTTTTAAATGTCTTTTCAATGCAGTTACTAGTCAATCGTCTTTCCATATCTTCCACCAAAGACCATCAAGCCCAGAAAGCAGTTATTTGTCCTGAAATGATTACTAGGCCTGGGTGGACTTGGTGCCCCTTCAAAAATGTGTCCATAGACCTAAAGATTTTCAATTAGAACTACCCTATGCTTTCTGTCTACAAGTTACACAATTCCTTCTGAGGTCATCACCAAAGTATGACCAAAATAAACTTCCTTTAAAAGTGATGAATTTTAATATTAATTCCATTGACGTAAACAGAGGTCGGATATTTATAGAGCACTGAATATATCACTGGGGCTGATGAAAAGATTGCAATTTTACAAGAACATAATAATAGAATACGTCTTGACACACATGCTGCGCAGATTTCTTTTAATTGTAGATCTGTAATCTTACTATCTGACAGTGTATGATCACCTCTGGATTTATCCCCTAGGGTTGCCTATAATGAACCCTACAACCCAGACATATTTTATGCTGTGCAGTGGTGTACATTGTACGTATTTTAGTGTATATAATTCTCTGTCGAATATAGGAGGGTTGTCCACAGTTTTTGAAGTAGCAGGAGAAAAAATATAATGTAAGTAGCCAGTTTTGTCAAAGGACTGAGCAAGGGCGAAGCGGTTGCCCTTACGGCATGGGGTATGGGCCCGCCCAATGGCCCAGGAAATTTGTTGATTTCAGATGCTTTGTGGTGGATTTGAACAATGTCTGGTTAATCGTTTGAATCAATGTTGTTTTTAAATCATCACATTTTTTTGTTATATTGACTCCTGAACCTGCCAAAGCATGTTGCCCTTACAGCATGGGGTGCGGGCTTGTCCAAGAGCCCCGGAAATAATTTGATCCTAGATGCTCTGTGGTGCAATCTGACCAATTTCTGGCTTGATCAATTGACTCAATTTTTGGCTTTAAATCTTCAGATTTTGTTTACTGGTCTCTTCAACCTGGGCCCAGTTTCATAAAGCCTGTAAGCAAAAAAAATTGCTTATAAATCTCGAAATTTCTTCCTTGATAACACTAGATTACCAACCAAATTTTAATTTGATGCATATTGCTTGTTACTGGCATTTTCCCAGCTGTTGTTTGCTGTTGTTGGCCCACGATTGGTCTGCGATTGGCCACACTCTCGGCTACTTTTCCATCGTAGTAGAAGTGGTAGGCCTGATACTTCACAGAGGTACTGTAGGCGATTGCCTCGATGCCCTCTGGTGTTTGCCTTGATGCCCTTCAAATGCTCCAGTAGAAATCTTATAGGGTGCCCTTTACTAAGGAGAAAATGCCTTGGTGCTCTTGCCCTTTCAAAAGCGAAGCATAAAGGACTGCGTCTATGTGTGAACAAGGTATTAAGGCGTACCTCAAACCACATGCAACCTTACTCAACACCAAACAGCCAAACAAGGGCACAATCTCAAGATAACGATGGTCTGAAAATACATGTAGGTTCAAAGGTCGGAAATCCTATCAACAACCTACCAACATGTGCAATACATGTACAATGAGAACATCAGACCTTACTCTATGATCAGACCATGTGCAATGTTTTTACACACAGAATACCATCATTTGAGAGAATTTTGCTGAGAGTTTCGATACAGAAGTCATCTATAGTTCAGTGTTTATTTCCAAAGTTACATTGTGTTGTGTTTTTTAAATGCTTTGTTTAAAACATTGTTTGTTGGAGACGTCAGAAGTTGAGCAGACTTCTGTGCACGACTTTCCATGTATAACATGTTCACTTCATTCAAAAATATTGGTTTCTAGATTTAGTGGCTCTATCTTATCTTTCCATTGCAACCTCAAAGCTTTAATTTGGTATCAAAAGTGAAGAAAAGCACTGCTCAAATCATTTGGAAGGTAATTTTATCCTCTACAAGATAAACTAAAATTCTTATACAAGAAAATAATCACCTTGAAAGTTATCTAAAGATTTCAGGTGTAGTACATAGGGTGTGACTTTCTGTGCAGAGTTCAAGTGTTAAAGAGTTTTAAAAGGAAACAAGTGCCAAACCCATACTCTGACAACACCAGAACTAGAGCAAGGTGCATAAGACTTCATGTATGCCCAGTTGTAATAAATGTGCATGAAAATTAAGAAAATTTTGAGGAAAATTTGATTTTCACAGAAATGAATGTTTTTTTTTTTTACTGAAATGCCACCGAAAATTACTATTATTTATTTTTTTCTTCTTCAAAATTTCATAAACATGGACATATGGGGAAAAACCTAAAGCATTAGTGTACTAATATGTTTAAATTTTGATCGTTAAGGCTCCATTTTAAGAGAATGGCCGACCCCATACACATGCCGATCGGATACATACAATGGTTTCATAAATAAAAGTCTTCAAAAACCAGTCTTAAAAAGTAATAACAAGCACTATGAGATGCCTGTAAAGCACTATTTTAATTTAAACACTTGTTCTTAATATTTTATTTACAGACAGCTGTTAGCTTTAATACTGAAATGAATATTCTTTTTGGGTTAGGGTATGATAACGCTTTAAGATCCATTACCAGGTCAACAGCTGTAAATTATTAAAATTTATTTTAACTATTTGGGAAGTTAACTCTTGATATACTGATATACCGGTCCATAAAGCTTGAATGTTTGCAATGTGCAATGCTGTTTGGAGGAGAAATCACAAGTTTCTTCATCTTAACTAGACTACTCTATGTACACAGATACTTTCATGAAAGTTGAAGAGATTTATTAAATGGCACCAGCTGACATGTACAAGGCATTTTATCAAGAGCCTAATTATCTTAAAATACACAAGTTAGAGAGCATTAAATCAGGTAACTTTCCAGAGGCTCTTTCTTGTTGCACTGGTCTATCCTCAATGAACATGTCAAACGCAAACTCTCTACAGTGGTAAAACAACATCCAGGGTTGCAGGGGACAACCTTGAAAAGGCATTACACGACACAAGGGACTGGCAAACTTAGTTAAGCTTTTTTGCCAAAGGGCTCAAGCATGTTTCACGCTGAAACTCTTGCCATCAACTTGAGATTGTGTTTAGCCTGTAAGAGGTGTGTGATTTGTAAGTTATTGTCCAGATGTTGTTGCTCGTACCACAAAGTGACCTTAGCAAAAAAACATAACAAATTCTTAATAGAAAATCGCGATTGAAGTTGCAGTATTTTTCAAATTTTAGTTTATTTAAAACAAATAATAATGCTGTTGAACTTATTTACAAAACATTCAAGATATTTTTTATTCCTGCAACTATTTTAATGAGTAACTAGACATTGAGAGTTTGTGAACAAACTCTAGGTGTTCGGTTTCCGGGAGTAAAAGCCTGGTGTAAAAAACAAATGTTGCAACTTGCTTCATCTCAAGATATGTAACAAATGATCAAAACTGCAAAAATTGTGGAAACAACACGATGACGTCATCATGACGTCATTCCGAGTTCAAGAAGTTAAATTGTCCTTGACTAACAATACACCAAGTTTCACCTCAGTCGAACTTTTGGTTTGGCATACACACAGCTTTGAAAAGTGCACCTTTAAAGCAATACCACGTGACACATGATGACGTCATCAAGCTAAGACTCCACATATAAGTTGCTATTATGAGGGAGATTATGTATATCAATTTTGAAACAATTATCATAAACTATGCCACAGACATCTATATGTAGTACAAGTGTATTTTGAGATGTTTTTAATCTGCCGCTAGAGGCCGCTTTTACATTTGGTGACATCGGTATTATTTTTTTAAACCAGACCTTTGCCAAAGTTGTATTCTGTAAAGGTAAAGCATCAAAAGGTGTATGTATCAACCCAAAAGCCATTACATGACGCCTTTTCAAAGCATATTATACAGGTACTACCAGTAGACAGGTCAAAAGGTCACGAGAAGGTCACCAACATATCCGTTTTTGTAAAGTACGTAAAGCCCTTCAATATGATGTATAGATTGTCAAAATAGCTTGTTTGGTTGAGAAAATATGAACTTACGAAATATTGACGACTGTATGTACAGAACAGACTAACTAATTGTAAGGGAACTGTATGTTGAAAACGCCTTGAATGAAGACTATTATACGCAAAGCATTGCACTCTATGGATGAGCACTGAAGCGTGACGCTACACGTGTTTTATGTGTAAAATCTTTACGCACGACCAATGGTGGAATTTTTGAAGCTCAATTTAGATCAAAAGTTATGATTTTTTGAAATAATAAACTTTGAACTTTCATAACTCAAGAATAGATTACGTCATCATGACGTAACTACACATTTTTCCTCTCCTAGTGAATATCTAACTGTGTGCGAAGTTTCAAGTTCATACGAGTTTGGGAAAGATGTTTTTGTTGGGGGACAAGGGGCGTAGAGAAGAAGAAGAAGAAGAAGTATCAATAAAAATTAAAAAACGAACAAAAATAAGAGGTGTTCCGGGCTGTTGGCCCGAACACCTAATTATTCCTGAACACATTGAACGTCACTTCGTAAAAATTGTATTGTGATTTTTACTCCGGGGAATGGCAAATCTAGTATATTGTCTTCTATACTGATTAGTGTATTCTAAAACTAAAGACAGCAAAACAAGTAACTGAGCTGTTGTAAAAGCACCTATAATTTTAAAAATGTTACTCATATTCTACAAAAGAAAATACTAGGAGACAGAGAATTTATGTACGGTGACTTTGACACCTTGTTTGTTACATCAGTCGAGTATTGTTGTCGCGGTTTCTGGGCACTCAGGGGGTTTGATCTGTAGGCAAAGAGGACAACTCTGCCCATTTTCCAGTAGTTGTACTTTTTGCATGTAAACATGTAATTTACAAGTGATTATCAAAAAGAAAAGGTGTTGTCTCAATGACGTTTATTGTGACCGATGTGTGAGCTGAGAAGAGGGCCCACGGCAATATTTAAATTACAATTTATGTAAAACACATCGTTAGTCAGTGCTTGCTGCTTAAAAGGATGTCGGTTTCTAATACACAATTAGTTATGAACATGATAATTAACTTCACGTGCTTTTTGTAAACAAGTCCATTTTGGATGAAGTCTTCATATTGCTCCTTAAGGTTCCCACATGAATTGCTGATAGTTGGTGAATGACCTACATTCTATTGACACTAGAAATTTATGTCAGTTGTCATAGCCCTTCATGTGTATACGTCAATGCTACGTAGGCTGTTGGTTATAATCATGCCGTACATGTAAACAGGGAAATTGAAATATTTTATTATAATAACCATTATAGATTTCGTGTAGGGGAATAAACAAACTGATATTTCAAAATGTATTAAGTGACAGGTTGTCTGAAGTGTTTTCACCTGAGGCCCACGTACACTTTTTTCTATTTAAATTAAACATGATTGTAAGACAAAAAAGGAAGTTTATAACGAGATGAAGGTTTGGTGGTATTATGGTCAACGCAAATAATTTTTTTACAAAATGTGTAGTGCAAGTATATTGCACTGTTTTCGTGAACGTAAAATACGGCATTGAACATTTTTAGATATTATGTTGCATTAGAACTACTTCGGGTCAGTATTCAAACAAATTTTGCCTCTGCACAATATTATTTTTTTGAACTTTCTGACTGAAAATACTGCTGTCACAACAATGAAAACCTGATTGGACAAAGGTACAAAGAAAATGTAGGTTCTCATAATAAGTACCCAAATCTATTGTTTACTGGTGAAAAAATATGAGTATAGATGCGTTTTAATGGTAAATCGTAAAACATTTCGGCCGTAAGCCACAACAGGTAATCTGCTACATATGGTATGCTTGAATAAGGGAACACTCAGACTAACCTAGCATTGAGCCGAATACAATGACAAACAATGGCAGAATTCTGTCCTTTCTTGAATGCTACACGTAGATTTGTGTATCTAGCAAAAACAAAAAGAGGTCTGGTATATGATTTTTGAGAAAACTGTAAGTTCTTAAAGTTATTTTTTTTTCCTTCAAAGTATAGTCCTCAACAAATTTGATTGTTTTGAACATTTAAAAATATCAAACCCTGTCTTCATGTCTAGACATTTATCAAATCAACCCAATATCAAGAGGAGTACTTATTACAATGGGAGAATCTTGAAGAATTCATTTAAATCTGCACAGAATGTATATTTTATATTAATCTTTCTGCTATGTAGCACTCTTGTGTCTCACATACGTGTACAAGTCTGGGATGCACAAGTTTCGTTGTTAATTTGTATATACAAACCAATCATTCTGAACATTGCTCTCCCAACAGCGTTCCACAGGCACAATGCCAGTTAAAACACATAAAAGACAATGGATGTTCTGCACAGATCATTCATATGGCTTCTAACTCAAGTCCCATACAATAACATTAAAATATCAAATGAGCCGAGAACAAGGCTGTGGACTTGTCTAATCGCATAACTAGTCTCATTGGGTAGTCATTTGATAAAGGTGAATGAAATAAAGTCTTGAATATTTCCATTTTTAGGTTATTGTGTTTATTGATTAATTTTTGTATTTTTCTTTTTTTCTTCGGACAATGCAATTAAACAAGTAAAGGCTGTCCAGGAAAGGGCAAAAGTATAACAAAAACTGGTAACAAATTTATCATCTAGTGTGCAACTTGCCCAATGCCCTGTGTCGATTAGTTGTTAGCAGAACAAAATTATTACTTGTTCAGTTGACTTCTTCAAAAATCGACTGAATAGCTTACAACAGGTACGTATGGGTATAGACTTCCAAAAAATTCCAGTCAAAATTTTAATTTGTCTTATCGATGTGTCCTTTTAGGCCTTGCCCTCACTGCTGGCAAGATACAAGAATGAATTCTGTTCCTTCTCAAGCCCCTTTCACACTAGACAAATTTCCCAGGAAATTCCTAAGAACATTTCGCAGACCTTTTCACACTTGAATCACTTACCTAGGCAAACTCCCTGAAAATAGGTACCTCTGCTTGGTAGTGAGGTTAATGCCAGATTACCCTGGACTTAGCATGGGGAGTGTGCATTCTAGTCAGGAAAATTACATTGAGTGATAAATAATTAACATGGGGTGGTGGTGGGGTTAAGACTCAAAAGGAATTTCTTGGGGTTTTATTTTCTTTTAAATGTCTCTGTAATGTTAGAAGGGCTTTGCTGCAGCTGACTATTACAGTTGGGTCTTTCATAAGTTGAGGAATGAAGAGTAATGACAGATTAACGTAGAACTCCTACATATTTTGCTCATGAAGGGAATTAAACCTCAGTGCTTCAAAGAATTATGCAGTCATAATTTTCTACAAAACCTAAGTCTTGTCATTTTGTAATACTAATTATAGTCATTTCAGGGCTATCTAATTGTACATGTACAGTGTACATGTATACATTCACAGCCGTACCGTTGGCTAGTTAATCTGCATTGAGGATCTCGCGTTTGGGTTTAATCATGCACTGACCTGTTGAAAGGTATTCCGGTATGCTTTATAAATTTGTGTAATGGAGCTTCATGAGGGAAGAATAAAAAAATAAACCATGAATTCAAATCAAACTATTACATCTATCATCACCGATTTCACAAAGAGCCACTTAACTAAAAATTACAAATTTGATTAATACATGATTGGGCCTATATGTAACTCATTGCATTTTGCATTTTCAGTTGGGCATACATGGTTAAGTGGGACATTTTACTCTTTAGGTTTCCTGAAGAGACACATAAAATTGACAAATTAGTATGGTATTTAGCCAAGCAGACATGTTGCGGGCTTGTTCGCATTCTCAACATTATAATAAGACAGTGAAATCATGAACTATGGGGAACAAGCTTGCCATGTCTTGCATGGGCATATTCACGAGTGAGACAATGACATCACAATAATGGTTGAGCTTAACAACAATGGATGAGACAGAGCTACCCGCATGGTTTATAAGAAATTTACATTTGGCCATAAGTCAGGGTTTTGTTCAAATGATTTTTAATAATTAATATCAAAAAATTAAAGTATTTGAAGACTTCCTGCTGGTGCCTTTTCGAGTTCAAAAGATACTATAGAGTATTGTGACTACAAAGTTAACAATAATGTGTTTTTTTTTTCATTTCATACTGCGCTTCTGTGTTTATTTTTAAGAAGTCTTAATGTTCCTGGGGGGAAAGAAAACGTTTTAACAGGGAGGTTGGAACAGGATCAAGACTGCAAGTTGTTGATTTTGATTTTGCAATATTGGTTGAACATTCTGCTGTTCATCAACTGGTGAAAAAACATCAAAGGTTTTCTCTGATATTCGAAATGCTGTTCCCAAGATGTCAAAGTTGGAGGTTTGTATGGAATGCTTCAATTTTCTTATCACAGAACTTTGCGGAGTTGAATCTCCATTTTGGTGTGCCAATAACAAGCAGACGCGTCAATGCTGCATGGTCTGATGATAAGTAGAGCGTGGAAGAAACATTAGAGACAAATTAGGGAATGATCAAACACTTTCAATCTCTGGCTGTGCTCCAAGGTCATAATGGGTTGATATGGCTGGCTGCCAAAGGAGCCCTTGCATGCCTGCTTCTCGAACGCGTTTTAGCTGTGTCCTTCGCAATTCAGGTCTTAGCTGCCAGTATAGGATGATAAGACTCTCAAATAAAAAATAAAAATTGTTACTGAAATTCAAGCATGTCGCCATGTTGGTGAGTGGCAACATTGAGAAGCTGTTCCAGGTTAAAAGAGTTGACAAATTCTGAGAAAGCCAATGTTTCCAGAACTGTATCATGGTTGGCTTGTTGGCTTATTTTTCACTTGTGTATTAATAGATTGCATAATATAGCAACAGTTTGGTAGATAATAGTAAATGATGAGAGGAGCCATCCAGAAACCCACAGCTCTTGTATAATCCTAATCCTTAGCACACCATGTAATGGCTTACACAGTGCTTACACAGTGCTACGGCGCATACAGCAGCCACAGCCAGGAACACCGGGTGAACCCCTTTTCTTG
This sequence comes from Asterias rubens, assembly GCF_902459465.1. Lineage (NCBI taxonomy): Eukaryota > Metazoa > Echinodermata > Asteroidea > Forcipulatida > Asteriidae > Asterias > Asterias rubens. The sequence goes on along the minus strand of NC_047069.1, from coordinate 8,987,275 downwards.
TCGATAAGTGCATGCACTGAGTTCTTTTACATGCGTTACACAACACATGGGACCAACGGCTTTACGTCCCATCCGAAGGACAAATCAATGTTAAGTGTCTTGCTTAAGGACACAAGTGTCACGGCTGGGGATTCAAACCCACACTCTGCTGATCACTCTGCTGATCTGCTGACTCCCCACTCCGCCATCGGCAAGTCGATAATGTTAGAAGCTAATTTTGAATACGCACTAAAAACACAGAACCTACAAAAGGGGAAATGGGCAATTCGAGCATTACGGACATAACATTTCAGACAGTTTTAAGAAGTTAGAGTGCTCAGCAAACACATTTGCCAAATGTTTATCTAAAATCTTTCAAAACCACAACATAGTAGTCTGTATAGAGAGCATACACTGTGAATTTCAGTCTGTATCTCTCATTCATTTATTAAATATAAACATTTGTTGACACACCATCTATTTGTACAAAAGTCTGTGAGTTTTGGATTCCCATCATCAAGTATTTTTGGTACCAAATAGTTAATTAGATATTGTGTAAAAGATGTTGAGGTACATTTGACAGAATTTGTCGCATGTTTGGTCTCTAGAGCACAAAACATGACATTACGGACATTACATTTGGAGCATTTTGGACAATTATGCAATTTATTCTTTATTAACTTAATCATCAAATAAAGGCTGTCTTCATTGAGTTTCCGCTGAAAACTAAGCTTTTAATACAAAAAGTTCATTTTTCACCTTGATGTATCATTTCTGTGGAATTGCCCAAATGCAGCTTTGTTGAGGCTTGCACGGGGAAAGAGTTAATCAGCGTTCTTAGTTACATATTTGGATCGAGGGTGCCTGGGGACATACTTTTAAATGAAAGTTCATTAAAACAAAACTGGTGAGATTGAAAACCTACATGCCAAGGAGGAAATTGTTGACAGGGTGCTTAAAGATAGTCTTTTTTCGTGCGTTACATTTTTGGGGTTGTGCGTGCTATCCGGTGTGCCGCGTGCGCCTTGACTAAAGGCTATAGTCCACATGAATCATTTCATGTCACATACAATACATCATACAAGAATGGTTGCTTTGATGATATTAGGGCATGGAGTCTTGCACCCTTGCAAGGTGGGAAAAAATGTATTTTGTAATCTTGAAGTTTCCCTTGCAAGGTTTACTAAAAAAAAAATTGTTGTAATCTTGAAGTTTCAAAATGTGAAGTCAAAAGTTTTTTCTTGATAAAAATTCACATAATTATACCTAAAGATTTTGTTACTATTAGTCTATTATCTTAAAAAATTTGTTTCCCAAGCTACTTACTTGTGAGTTGAACTTGCATTAATTCAAGCCAGACAGGGATTGGCTCTTTGTTTAAATGCAGCTGTGAGAGGGGATGAACTTTTCGTATGTGTATCTATAGTAGCGAGCAGGTAAACTTTGACTGATATTTTCCCCACTGGTTCGTTGGTGTTCTTACTGGCATTTGACCGGCAGAATATTTACCCCAACGACCCCCTCCCCTTAAAGGAACACGTTGCCTTGGATCTGACAAGTTGGTCTATAAAAAGGTCTTGTAACCGTTTGATATAAAATGTATAAATGATTAGAAAGATGTTGTAAAAGTAGAATACAATGGTCTACACAAATATGCCTCGAAATTGCGTGGTTTTCCTTTTACCTCGTCGACTAACGCGGTCAGCCATTATGGGAGTCAAATTAATGGCCGACCGTGTTAGTTGCAGAGTAAAAGGAAAACCATGCAATTTCGGGGCAAATTTGTGTGGATCATTATTCCTACTCTAAACAGCCCTGCAGCCGATTTCACAAAATCTTCCTGACATGGCGCAAGTTGAGCACTTCTTTCGTGAAATTGGCTGCTGGAAAATTTCACCCACTTAACTGGCTTGTTTAACCGGCCACCTTCTGCCCAGGCAAACTACCTGATCTATAACCCAGCCAAAAAGTCCAGTGCAGGCACATCATTGTCCCCTGTACTTGCTTTGTTTTTCTAAATTTTATTTGCTGTGCTTCTTTTCAACAATTGTTCACAGCCTTGGTTCACGAAATTTGTAAAAATCTGGGTAAAAGTCACTGGCGTTGCGCCCTCATGGGTTCATATTTTGTCAGTCGGTTTGTTTCATCATTGTCTTGGTTAATCCTAGCCTGAATATCTGATGTCACACTTCGAGGCTCGTGAATAATGCCAGAGACCGGCATCCAAAGCCGGCGTGTAGTTTAACCTTTGACCTCAGTCATTTCACATAGAGTAAATTTTATTGCGAAAGTGACAGCAGTGACTGTTTGGGCATCTATGTCACTGCACTTAGTATCTAATGGAATCACTGGATCTAACGGATCCTTGCGGATAAAGACAGGAGCCCAGTCTCGTTGATCCAAGTCAAGGCACCTGTGATAATAATTGAATATTAATCCAATGTGAACAAACTTAAGTCACTAGCCACATCACTGTGAAGAGTGCTTTTGGGCTGTCAAACTTTTTAGATTAAATCTCATCATTTCAATGTCGGGAATTTGAAATTCGAAATTCACGTAGATTCAATTTACAATGTTTGTAGTTTTATTACACAATATGTTGTTTAAATCAAGGGGACCTGTTGTGCAGCTGACTTTTTTGTTATCATTGTGCAATTTGAGGAACACAATGGATATAATGAGTATGACAATAATCGAACTGTGCATTTACCAATATGATTTTAATATTGCTTAACTTTGTTTTGCCTGTTTGTTTGTTTGTCTTGCAGTAAACTTGAAATGTACGATGAATCCAGTGAAGGTGACAAGCAAGGGTGTAAAAGGTAAGCCTGTGAAGTTCTGGTAATTTCATGAAGAATCATAAACCACTGACCGATTGTAACATGTATGTCTATTCTTCCTCTTCTATTAATTATGTTTGAGATCTTTTTTTGCCCCTTGAAAATCAGGAAGAGAGTTAATTTTTTTTAGTTTGTTCGTATTCACAGCCATTTAATATTGTTGTTGTTATTGACCCTTTCATTACAATACAAATGCAATTGTACGCCAAGTTAAGTTCACACATATTTTTTTAGTGCTGTTAGAAATTAATAAAATCATATCTCCTGACCTACATTTTAGCTATTTTAAAAATCTTTACGTCAAATACTATTATATTATATTGTATAGAAATTGCACTGACATAATTCCAATTTGATCTTGTGTTTTTCAATTTGATCTTGTGTTTTTTATTATTGTGTGTTTTCTTAAGTAGTGGATATGCAGGGTGGATATGTGCGCATTACAAGTCTTATTATTATTATTATTATTATTATTATTATTATTATTATTATTATTATTAAGATGCACACAAAAAATGGGGGAAAAATGTCCATGTTTTTTAATGTGATTTTTAAAATAAATTGAATTCAATTGAAATTGAATTGATCTTGTCTTGCTGTCTGAACCAAAAGTGATTTAAAATAAATAAAACATTTTTCTTGATCTTCCTTCCCCTGATCCATCTGTCTCAATTGCAAAAAGAAAATATGTTATCGTAGCTTTGGTTATACAGACTTGAAACATGGTATGTCAAGTAGTGCATAGATAAAACCGCACTTTTTACTGGATGATAACGTCATCAAAATCACCCTTTCGCAGATGAAATTTCAAGCCTGGAGTAATTTAAAACAACTTTTTTTTACCTCTTACAGAAAGTGTCGCAATGCAAGTGAAAAGAAGCGCCGAGATCAGTTCAACTGTCTTATCCAGGAACTTGGATGCATGGTGTCCTCCAAGAACCGCAAGATGGACAAGTCAGCGGTTCTCCGCTCGACCATCAACTTCCTTAAAGTTCATAATGGTAAGAGGCTAAACCTCTCAAGTAGCTTCTAGAAACTAGGGTGCACTAGACCATGATACAAACTACTTTGTGTTTTTCAGGTTTTTTCCTATTAGGAGGGTTTTCTGGAAATATCCCCTTTCTTTGAAACTTTCTTGAAATATTTGAGGGAGAAAAGTGTACACAGTTACATCATTTTCAAACATCTAATTTGCAATTTGTAGTGATAATGAGAGTCTAAACATCTTACAGGATGTAACGTTCTGTATTCTCAGGGGTTTCAATTCCACACAGTAACCGTTGCGTCGGTTTTTTTCTTCTCAGTTTGTACAGTCACACTCGGGAATAATAGCAAATGATTTTTGTTTCAGAAATATCATGATAAGTAAGCCATCATACATAAGTACATGTAACCCTGGGGTAATAGTGTTCATGAGTTATGAGCATACGGGTACAGTTGAATGCCAATCAATCAAGTAATCAAAACAATTTATATAGCACCACTATCCAGAACAAAAGGTGCCCTACACAGTTTAAATTATTAAATCAAATTTCTAAGAGAAGAGGCTATGCTCAGAATTTCTGGCAATGGCTGCCGAGTGCGCTGTTACATTATTGGCTCTAATAATTCACAAACTTTTTAAACCTGTATGGAAAAAATAATAATAAGTGCTTTGTTATTAGGTAAAGCATATAGATATAAGCTCTAGTTATTTTTATCATTATTAATTCCATTTCTTGATACTGATTCTCACTCATCAGTGTGTGGTCAATATGTTTTGAAAACCACATTTAAGCCCAGTGCAAATGCGAATGCAAAGCGATTGTTGGTGTCGCAGTAATCGCTACGCGCTCCCTTTACAATTGTGACGCAAGGAAATTGGCTTCGCACGAAGCATCAGGAAGTATGAACCAGGCTTTATCATCCTTAAAATTCTAAACTACTAATCAGAATTATTGTTTCTTTTTTCCACCCTTAAATCGACAGACAATGCTCTCAAATCAGAGACTTCAATCAAGGAGAAGTGGAAGCCATCCTTTCTGTCGGACAACGAGTTCAGTCAGCTGATGCTGGAAGCATTGGATGGATTCCTCATTGTCTTCTCACAACAGGGGCACATCTTATACACATCCTGCAGCATTACCTCACTCTTAAGACATTTACCCGTAAGTATCTAAACAATGCAGTGATTTCTTTGTTACAAAAATAAAATGGGTTGCCCTTGTATTGACTCCAAATATAAGTACAATAAGTTCCTGATTCATCAGGCAAAAATAGAAGTCCTGCGTGCCCCTATTTACTCTGTGGTAGTTGATAGAAGGGCAAGTTATTTTAGAACTTAGCAGGGCGAGTCTAATAATATCACAGTTACTGTAAATGCTACTAAAGAAGACGTGGTTGATAATAGATACACCATATTGCAGAATGCATATGGCAACACAAACGACATACATGTATCCTCCTTTAAAGGTTTCGCATTTCTGATGCAAGCTCCAATCGTGTAAGGTCACGTTAGGTGTTTACTTACCCACGTCGAGCAGAAACATTAGTTAACAATCCCCTTTGTCAAGAAGAATAACAATAACCAGTTTTTATATAGCGCTTTTCACACCCGGAGTGCGTCTCAAAGCGCTTCCATCATTATTATCCTTGGTCACTGGGCCTTAATTCATTCCTTAAACCATCTCGTCTCCATGGTGGGGAGTATGCAGCCTGTGCGACATTAATATGGGCTACTCGGTTAAATCAATAACAAGAACTATCTCTGCCCTCACAGGTACCCATTAACCCCTGGGTGTAAAGAAGCAATTTTATTTAAGTGTCTTGCTTAGGGACACAAGTGTCACGACCGGGATTTGAACCCACACTCTGCTGAACAGAAGCACCAGAGCTTGAGTTCGGTGCTCTTATCCTCCGCTCGGCCACGACACCCTACAGAATTAGTTTGACAAACATTTCCTCAGTAAATTTTGTTTTGTTCAATTCCAAATTATTTAAAGTTGACCCAGTCAGCTGGTCAGTTTCACTTAAAGTTATTAACAAGCTCAGAATTTGGCAGAGCTCTGGTATTCATCCCTAAAAAAGACTTCCTTTGGGTACATTGTGCTTTTCTGATGGACAATTGTATTCCTTATTATAGACCAAATCCATACCGGCAAGTGATTCACGCTGCACCGCCATTTCTGATTCCCTGGTAGGGCAAGGATTTGTACCCAAATATTTTACTTTTTATGCGTATTAATTGTCTAACTCAACGATTTCCCTGACAGGACGGCATGACATAATGATGTAGGAAACCCTATGTCATTATCGTAAGGGAAACACACAGCATGCTAATTTGCCAGCAGTTCTTGGTTTAAGCAAATGAGTGACACTATAGTGCAAAACCATTGAGAACTCACACAGGCACTGTCAAATCTTCTTGATCATTAACAAAATACACTCTGGCCCAGATGCAAATTTTCCTGCTGAGTTTAGACAGAAATTTGTGCACCAGGAAAAAGGTTGTTTTACCCTGGCATGATGTTCATCAAAAGTACAACTTTCAGATTTTACACCACTCCTCCCCCCCCCCCTTGATCATTGTGGTCAATAGTCAATAGCTACCTCCATGGTCTGTTTATGTAAAAGGGTCATAAACAATGAAGGGTTGTTTGTATAAGTCTTTTGGGCAAAATCAAATAACTGAAAATCAAATCGATTTTGCAATTAGAATAAGAGAATAAACCCTCAGAAATATTTAAGGGGGAAAATACACAGCAGGCTCTTTCAGATCTTCTGTCATGTCTGTTCTGTTTATTATATATCTGACCTCTGTGCCTGACGCAAGATGGCATTAATTTCCTCAACTGCAAAGATGCATTATGGAAGTGTCGTGGCTGAGCGGTAAAGAGCACTGAATTCAAACTCAGGTGTTTCTGATCAGCAGAGAGCGGGTTTGAATCCCCAGCCATGACACTTGTGTTCTTAAGCAAGACACTTAACCATTGTTTCGTGCCTCGGATGGGACATATAGTCCCATGTGTTGTGTAATGCATGTAAAAGAACCCAGTGCACTTATTGAAAAAAAGAAGGGAGTCGCCCCGGTGTTCCTGGCTGTGGCTGCTGAATGTGCAGTAGCACCTTGTAAACCATTATAAGGTGCTACATAATTTGGGTCTCAGAACTCATCACTGCAACAACCCATCTTTCTGAGAGTTAGTTTATATTTTATATACTCAGCGCCTTGAGTACCTTGTTGGTAGATACGTGTGCTATATAAAACTTAAACGTTGTGTTATACTGGAAGCCAGGAAAAGACGATGAAATATCCTTATTTTGGAGAACATTGTTCAAAATTATTTGCTTCATTTGAGTCTTTACTTTATTAGGGAAGTCTGTAAGTATTTGAAAATCAAATTTAGGGAGGATGGTCAGGTCAAAACAAATTGTAAATAACTAAAAAATTGTTAAACCTTGATTTCTCTGAATGGCTGTTTCCCTCTCATTAACATGTATTGTACCTTTATTCATTGTTTACCCCTTGCTATGTTCCATATGCTTCCTAACTCCATTTATGTATTTTTCCACTTCACTGCTTATTTTACATTTAGTTACCTGTTCATGTTTGTTGTGTTGTCATTTAGCCTTTGAGAAAGACTCTGGTAGGGATGAAACGTCAGGCCATTAGCTATTTTTTTTTTGCATTTATCAGTCCTTATGAGGCTCTTTATATGCAGGAAATATAACGGTTGATTGGAAATGTCAGTGGTTAATCAAAGTCCATCTTAAGACCTTGGGTTGGGAATTCTATGTAAAATCACTGAAAATATTCCAAGATGGACAACATGTTTATGCATTTGTACTCCTATAGTGACGGGGTCGAGTTAGTGCTCTGATACATTTATGTGGGTCTTTTTTTCCATTTTGAAGGCATTATACAGGATTGGTAAAGCTGAAAAAATTTCGCAGGCAGTGCTCATTTTTTGTGTGATCAACAATATGAAAATGAAAGAACAAACCTGTTGTGTGAGTCAGGAGAAAATAGTGACAAGCCATGCACAATCTTCAGCATGTCAACACATTGTCCTTTTAAAATTTTGGTTGTACCAATTGAATTGAGCTGTTGCGTTAAGGTTTTCACAACAGTTTTCTCAAATATGACTTTATTTCAGTAGAAAATATTTCACACAAAAAATGGTTCTAGTATGAATTTTATTATCAAAAATTAAACAATGATTTTTATAATACCAGTATAATACCTTTAATGGCAGTGGACACTATTGGTAATTGTCAAAGACCAGTCATCTCACTTGGTGTATCTCAACATATGCATAAAATAACAAACCTGTGAAAATTTGAGCTCAATTGGTCGTCGAAGCTGCAAGATATTAATGAAATAAAAAACACCCTCGTCACACAAAGTTGTGTGCTTTCAGATACTTGATTTTGAGACCTCAAATTCTAAACCTGAGGTCTCGAAATCAAATTCGTGGAAAATTACTTCTTTCTCGAAAACTACGTTACTTCAGAGGGAGCCGTTTCTCACAATGTTTTATACCATCAACAGCTCCCCATTACTCGTTTTACGGGTTTTATGCGATTAATTATTTTGAGTAGTTACCAATAGTGTCCACTGCCTTTAAACAAGAAATGCATACCTAATATGTTTAGATGTGGTTCTTTTAAGGATGTATGCATCAGGGATGGCGTTGTTGGAAAGGGGGTGAATATTTTATTTAAAGACCTGCTTGGACGAAAATTTCAAGTCGTGAACTTTGCTGAATTCCACTTAAATTTTTTTCGATGAATAAGGAAATCGAGTCATATGATTATAAATAGGTTTCAATTGTGTAAAAAAACAATCATTTTGTATGCCCTTATCCACAGCTTTTCTGCGAGATTTGCGAAAAGCCCTGTTACGTAATCACTCTCAAAACGTCATAAGTAGATAAAGCCGCTTTGTTGCAGCGTGGATGTATAACCAAGCAAACTCCCACAAATGACGTCAGCGGCATTGTCCTTAGACGCCCGCTCTCAACGGCAGAAGTGTTTTTAGTTTTTCAAAAAACCTTTAGGTAGGGGCCTGATTTTTTAATCGATAATTACGAAAAGTTCAGAAGTGTACACATATCAAAATTACATTAAAGTGGTGAACAAGTGCATTATAAACAAGTAAAAATACCATTTCTGTTGAAAACATTCCGCTCAGGTAGCTGTTTAAAAAGTCGGCAGCAGACTGCTTTTCTCAATGCTTAGAAAAATATAAGTACAAGAACCACATTAAATTTTGCTACTTCCAATTGTACAGATGAGAGGGTTTGCCTCTAACTTTTTAGTGACTGGCCAGCAGCACCTGTTGGCCTGTCAATTTATAGTCTGTCTTTTTTTCACGAGTAATAGTTCAAATCAAATAGGGTAGTTTATTAACACTGAACTAGACAGCAGGACCATTCAGAGAGAATTTTAACTGGTCCTCGGGTGTTTTAACTGGCAAGCATCATTTGACAAGCAGACTTCTGTTTAGAAATAAATTGTCTATATGAGGGTGATTTAAATGGACCTATACACATACAATGACATACATGATAACTAGGCTTTATAAATCCTTTTTTGCAGGGGATGCTATTGCTAAGTGTCTTTGATGGATTAATAGTGTCAGAACCAGGTCCCAAAACCAACATAAATAATTCCCACAAAACCAGAATTCTAAAAGTTTTCTTACTTAATAGAGGATGCTTAATCTAGTCTTTAGACCTTTATCACGCTATCACTATCTTGGTCATGTTTCCTATTTCCAATAACGGTAATGAATGCTGACATTCATTGCGCAAATATGGCACCAGACTATTAAGTATTATTTCGTCCAGCCTCAGTTTGGTTACAATGAGTTGGAATGGAGTTAAATCAAGATGGCCACACCGTGATAAAGGTCTATTGTTTCTGCTTTATGGTTTCCACAGGCTTCATGTTAGCTTTTGAGGCATCCTTCATTTTATTACTAGACATTGTTGATAATTAAAAATGATAGTAATAGAACTAACAATCTAAACAAAACTGCCTTGATTTTTGTCTTTTGCAGAAAGACTTAGAAAGTTGTACAATATATGAATTAGTCCACGAAGACGACCGACCCAAGATCTTCAAGATTCTGTCTGAGGTGGAGACGAACCAGGGCAATGAGGAGGATCTTGTCAGCAAACGCTTTACATTCCACTGCCAGATGAGAAGGGGATCGCTGCTCTCCAAAGATCTCGCTGAGTATGAGCTTGTTAAATTCCATGGCAACTTCACCCTTATCAATAATGAGGAAGGTGAGTGAAGATAGCAGGAGATAATGATAATTATATCAGCTATTAATAAATACCTCAAATAGTTTATGCAATCTGATCTGTTTGTGGCTGCCACGCTGTAAATAGGAAGGCTCGGTCTGTTAATAGGGGTCAGCCACCAACCCGGTGATTAAAACGCTGTGAAGATCAGGTTATCACACTGTTATTCCCTAATTGGTCTTTGCCTCAAGATTCAAATGCTGAGCAGGTATAGCATGTGTGGTATGGTTGAATTACAGGACACTCATTATAGTACCTTGGAGGGCTTAGAGGTTGCTGTGTACCAGGAACCCTTGGGCAAAACCCTTCTCTGAGTGATGAGTCCACTAGGTTATTTAATAAATGCTTCATTGTTGGATGGAGTCTTATGTCTGTCAAATTTGTCTAAACTGGTTAAAGGGTCTTGGTACTTTTTGTAGGACACAAAACACAATGTCCACAGATTAACATTATCTCACACAGTTTGAAGATAAGGATGGTAGAAAGCTCCCCTTAAAATGGTACTTGCTGAGGTGCTGTAGTTTTTGAGAAATAAGTAAAACAAGTCACACAAATAATTTTAGCATGTAAAACTTTCTGGCAGTTGGTGCTACCTGTGGATAGGAGGGTTGACCAACCATGGAATCACCCCTCAGCATTTTCTATTTTGTGCAATTTTCTTGCAGGCATTCTACCCCTCGATGTGGGGTTAACGCGCTACTGCTTTGTGGGGACAGTTCGTTTACAGACAACTCAACTCAGTCGTGAGATGGCCACATTCAGTGAGCAACAAAACAAGTTCATGTCAAGACACAGTCTAGATTGGAAGTTTCTTTTTCTGGACCATAGGTAGGCAATCCATATCTATCCTTGTGCCGTTGTTTTTATGTTTGTTTTAGATTATCTTCCCAATAAGGGAATTTGGCAAGCAAAGCTAGTCAATCTTTTGACTCAGATGGTGTTATCCAAATGCCTGTAGGCATTGTGTTTATTGATGTTTAAGGTACACACCACCTTCAGTAGGCTTTGAGTTTGTTCAGACACAGTACTAAAGTCGGTTTAACTCATGGTTCAACCAGATCTAGTTCAACTCTGTGTGTCTGAACGGTTCCAAAGTTAGAATAGGGTTCAGCCCATAAAAGTTAGACTGTCCAGTTTAACTCACAACAGATTACACATTGACCTCCATGAACGCGACAATAAACCGGGTGTAAGAGTAATGGGGGTCGCGCCTGCAATGACCTCTTAAAACTGAAGATAAACCGTATCAGGTTTAACCATGGTTTAACTCCGTGCTGTCTGAACGCAAGGGGAATTTGTTTTTACGACCACCTCAAAAGTTAAACCGGTTCAGGTATAACTTAGTATGCTGTGTTACAGATGGGCTTTCTCTCCCCCTTATCCTGTTCCTTTTGTTATGACATATTTGTTGGTCTTTAAGAACATCTGTGGTATTTGGCAAAACAGGTCAGTCTGTTTCACAATGTGTATTGTTAGATGTTATGCAACGGTCATAATGTAACATTGTGTCCTTAATGTGTTGACACTCCAAACTTATTATTAATGTGCAGTGGACACAATGTTTAGTATAATTGCCCACTGCATTGTGTGATGTTTCTAGCCTATAAAATACTGGGTATGCCTCTTGCTGGGTTACACTCATCACTCCGCCACCACTGAGTCAGCCAGGGGCTCTGCCCAACTCATACATTGATGGGTGTCACCACTTCAACCATCGGCCACACCATTGTCCAGTATTGGTGTTTCAGCCATATTCCAGTTACAGAGACAGTCAGTCACAACTGTGCTCTTTCTCCTTCAAGTTGATGGCTTGAACCAACCGGTTCTTGCACAGAGACAGTCAGCCAAAACTGTGCTCTTTCTCCTTCAAGTTGATGGCTTGAACCACCCGGTTCTTGCGCTCCGATGGCCTAAAACCCACGCCCGGTTTTGAGGCTCTTCCTAGATGGCCTAAAACCCACGCCCGGTTTTGAGGCTCTTCCTAGATGGCCTAAACCCATGCCAGGTTTGAGGCTCTCCCTAGATGTACCAATCTAGTGCCAGACGTCAGTTTAGAAGAGGCACCGTGTAACCAGCACATCGAACCCAGTCATCAAACTTCCGGTAGCTATAATCTTAGGGTCTCTCATTTGAATTGTATTAAATCTGCCATGTGCATTATTAATGGTTCTATTGCTTTAAATATTGTTGTTTGAGTAAAATAAATTATCATCGTGAATATAATCGCTGGTTTAGGTTTCACTCTTCCTTGTCAAATGTCTCTGTCGTGCCTTAGTTCCTTTTTGACATTGTAATGAATTAGGCGCACGTAACAGCTGTCTGAACATACATTATGTTGACTACAAAATAGACCCAAGCATGGCGCTTATGGTCTTCCAGGAGTAGAGTAGAACAATTCCAAAAAGAAACCAAACAATTTTGCCAGTTTAAGCATTTTATGAAACATTAAGGTCCATTATTTATCCAAATTTCTGGGTTTGGAGAAACCACCTGATCTATCAAGTTAAATTTACTTCCAGCTGTATAAAGTTAGTTTCTGCACCCGATTCAACTCTGTTTTTTATGTTATACAATTATTCATGAGTATTTGTAAAAAGAGACTATATTTGAGATTATGAATAAAAGTGAGATACCCTGAGGCAATATCTGAGCACCATTGCTAAAGCTCTTTGCTATGCAATGTGTTGGGAAATTCGGATTGGGATTTCACTTCTAGCGTCACACAAAAAGTGAACTTGTGCACACAACAATGCTAATTAGGCCTGAGCGACTAGTCCCACTAGTGTCGAAAAGTGATGACTAAGCTTGGGCGATATTGCTTTTATTTTAATACTTCTGACATCTAAACAAATCGAGGGTTGGATCTGTGAGGTGTACTGTCTACCCATGGTGTTATAGCTCTATTACACACACATAAAGTATCTTTTAAAGTGTCTACTGCGCATGACTATGCTTACATGTGTGTATATCCTGCCCATTTTATTCTAGCTAACCAATAAGCATCCATAATGCACATGGGGTGACCTCTCATTCATAAAACTGTTGTGAACGGGTGACGTGCTTGGTCCAGTTAGCTACCGTTGGTATATAGTCCAGTTTTGTCGTCATCTGACTGCATGTCTGGCGACAAAATACCACGATTTGCTGCCAAATGTTCAGTTGATTCTTTGTCAGAACTTCCCAAGTCTTTTTATAGAGTCACTATAGGCAAACATATAAGCCCAAACCTCCGTGCAGTGAGCAGACATGATGGTGATTTTTGTCGAAAAAAAACCCGGGAAAGCGTGAAATCTTGAGGTGTACTTTTCTCGGAAAATCATAATGGCGACCCCCTATACAATACATACCATTGCAATGCTTGGTAAACAAGCAACCCGTCTATATAAAACCTAACAACAGAGGGCGCCAAACAAAATAAATACAATCTCTCAAAGGCAAGGCTTTTTTTTTCTGTTGAGTTTTCTCGACATTGGGACGGAGCGACTACACAACGCACGGTCGAGTTTTCTCGACTTTGGTAAGGAAGCGCTTGCACTGCGCGCTCAACAATGGTATTGAAAGGGTTAACAAAAAAATCAAGACGATACTGTAATCGTTTAAGAAATGGTATCGCGATTTTCGATTATATCGAGATATCGCCCAAGCTTAGTCCTGACCATTGATTGCTATGTCGTGTCGCGACTGCCGCTTTTCAACTTGAATGGCTTCTGACTGGCACCCCGAACAAAGATATTAACAAAATATGGAGACCGCCAACATAGGGCTACTACACGGCTGCAGTTGGTTGAGCACCATCACGTTAATCAGGAGGTCGTCGACTCAAGTCCGACTCTAGGAAATTTGTCTTTGTTCAACCCCAAATCATTGAAAAATTGACCCAGTCAATTTCCCTTGTGGTTTACACTATTTGATATCTGAAAGAAAAAGTCGCATCCCCTGAAGGTGATCTTCTGGCTGCCGCTTCCCAGGTTGGATCATAATTTAGGGAGACTGCCAACATAGACCTTGGGCTGCAGGCGGTAGAGCACGTTAATGCGGAGGTTGTAGGTTTGAGTCCCACTCTAGTAATTTTTTTCTATGTTCAACACCAAATCATTTTAAATTAACCAGTAATTTTCCCTTGTGGTGTATAGTATTTGATATTTGTGTATAAATTAACTCTTATTATAAAAAAATTGTGTATTTCTTTGTTTCTTAGCACTTTCGGAAAACTCTAATTTTCTTAAATAAGAAGTAAATAATCAAAATAAATTGATATCACAGATGACAAGACTGTTCCTGCCAAGCTATTTTTGTGATCATAATAAAAGCATAAAACATTCATGATTATGTGTATACCCAGTGCATAGAGGATCGATTGAGAATATTCTTTTTCCCAAATTAATGATTTACTACACCATTAAAGTACATGGAACTCCCTTGTTCTTTTGCAGAGGACCTCCGATAATCGGATACTTGCCATTTGAAGTGCTGGGTACATCTGTGTATGATTACTACCATCAAGATGATCTGGAGAAAGTTGCACACTGCCATGAAGCATGTAAGTCAATGACAAATTCTCTGACATTGTCTGTTTTTAGAACTGCTTTAAATAAGGGAATTATGACTGACACAGTTTTTTGATATGCTCAGTGCATGTAGTAGTCTTGGTGCAAGACGTTTCTCGTTTTCCTTTCACACTCGGCGCGCTCAACTCACCAACAGCGCCCACATCGCCCTTAACGAGAAATGTCTTGCACCAAGACTAGCGCGTAGTATCCAAAAACAACCGGTTATAAACAGCTCCAGCTGGTCATTATCAACTGTTTAAACATCCCCACGTGACGCGCTCTCTACCAATAGGAGAAGCGAAACTGTCTGAGGGACTTATGATTAGTGTCTTAGGGGTTTGGAGGTACAGTTACTGTTCGTATATTATAGAAAGGTAAACGCGTGTTTGATGATTACATGTAAATGAGTAAAACTCAGTACAAAATTGATCTATTATTTAAAAATTATACAACTTCGATCCGTCTGGTGCTGGGCAAAAATGCTAACTTTCTAGAAAAAGCCCCTAAGGGCCCTGGGGTTGTAAACATCACCATGACGTCATACTACGGGCTCCACTCTAACAAGACAATGGAATATGCATACAACTAAGACAAACCACCTTCATCCAGTCCGTAATGTTGGTTTTCGGAGGCACAGACCCAGTGTTTAATATAATATTTCATTTTTATGGGTTTTGCTGGGAACCATGCAGGGCACTGTCAACAGTCATGACTGGGATTCGAACCCACAGCCAAGATGAATTTGGGAATGTTCACACAAGTAGCTAATTTCTTCTTACTTAATATAAGTTATCACACAAGCGCGAGTGGAATACAGAGAAATATAGCGCTTCTGCGTCCCATATCCAACGAGACAGAAGGCCGAGTTGGATATGGGACGAGGACGCGCTATATTTTCTGTATTTCCTCGAGCGCGTGTGTGATAATGCATTTATCCTCAAGCAAACTTGGTGCGTGAAATAGAACACACAAGATGCAGGTAGTGATATTAGCCGTGCAATATAGGTTTTTATCACCACTCCATTCTGCCAATCTGATTGGAGGATTAGCGCAGACTTGAAGATAAACTCTATATTGGGGTTCGCTTGACAAAACGACCTAGCAAAAAAGTACCTTGCGTTTACACCAGGCATGGTCGAAGTTAGCCAGCAGCCCAGCACAGAGTGTTTTGACTTTCAATACATGTAGTTTTCTCTGGGCACAAGAAGTAGCTGATATACATGTAGTGTTCCGTATTTTTGTCAAAGTTGCCTGTGAATGGCTGGTCGTAGGAAAAAGTTTTCAATCAAAAATATCCAAGGAAGTTTCCCACAGTGACTGTCTTTGTACCATGTGTAAATGAAATGTGTAAATGTGTGAACATGTCTTTGTTTAATCTCACCATTGTAATGCACATCTGTTAAACTTTTTTTTTTTGGCTGGTGGCATGGGGTTTTGGTGAGCCCCCATGCTACGCTTTGTTTCACCAATACAAAGACGGACATAAGGTATTACATATCATGCTGTTATGTATTTCTCTTTTTTCAAAGGGGATTAGTGTGTAATCCCAATACTAGCCCTGCCATTTTTGTTTGTAAAAATATGGCATTCAAGAAAGGACAGGCTGCCACCTATGTTTATCATTACAATGTTTCGGTTCAATTGGAGGAAAGTCTAAGCAGTCGGAGATTCCAGCATACCAAGACAGATTATTATAGCCTTTGCTTCGGCCTAGGTTCTTGCTATTCATGGTGGATGCATACACACATTTTCTCACATGTGAACATCAAATCCCGGTGTTTATTATTAAAACCTATATAAAAATTGTGGTTTCATGGTAACAGTGATATTTTAAAAGGTAAATGAGTACTCTGGAAACTCAAAAATGTTTCCAAAAGAAAACAGAGAGGCACAGGCATGTTTTGGAATACCACCACAAAGGATTCGAACTGCCTCTAGCTGCCGGGCAACCTCGGTAGTCTAGTTGGTAAGACACTGCTCTAGAATTGCAAGGGTCGTGGGTTCGAATCCCACCCGAGTAACATGCCTGTGATATTTTGTCACAGGACTCTGGGAAAGTACTGAGTATACAGTGCTAACAGACATCGGTGTATGGGTAAAAACCAAAATTAATATTCTTTATCCCAGATGCAAATTTAACATCTATTACACCACAGAGTGGTTAACCTGACAGTGGTTAACCATGCTTAGTACCTTAGTAGTTACAGCTGTAGCTGAAAGGGTCACCAGCCTGGTGAAGAAAAAAGTGATACAAATATTAGTACCCGTATACAAAAACAAACAAACAAACAAACTAACAAACAAACAAGCTCTCTGAAGGATTAAGTAGAAAATGAAAAAGGAAATGAAATAAGCAATGGTGATTGGTGATGCTGTTCTTGACTTCAACATTGTATTATTGTGACAGTGTTGAACCATTCATATTTATTGTTATCAAATCTTTTCTTTCTCTCTTTGATCAATAGTCATGAATCTCTTGAAAATGAAATTCATAGAAAGTTCAATTGAAAAAGTGACTTTGGTTTCTAAAAGAGTTAAACAAAAAAACAGAATGGAGAAAAGCAATTTAAATGCAGAAGACACATTATGGATTTGACAAAATTCTATTAAAATAGTCTGATTGGTATGCATGACATACTGACCGTACTCTCACCAGTCCGGTCAAGCCTGTGTGCATTTTCCACTCTTGTTTTATAACCTGTAAATAAATCAAATTTATGACAAGGAGACATGTCTGAATGGCTTTTGCTACAGAGATACAGAGAGTGTAGAAACACAGCAAAACATTTTATATAGGGATGAGATGGTTCAGTCTTTTGGCTGAGTTCAGTCTTTTTATGTCAGCCTGGTGAAGAAAATCAGACAATATTTTTTTCCACAAATAAAGAAATCCTGCTCATTGGTCTACTTCTCTAGTGCTTTGGATACTGTTCCCAAAAGCTCCTTGGAATCTATAACCCCAGGCATTACCAAACAGTAGAAATGCCAACATTTCAACATACCTTTGAACTTGTATCCAAGTTTTAGATGTTTTCGTTAGTAATGAATCTCACCCCTGTTTATACGACTGTCGAGTTTTCTGATTTCTATGGATATCTCCTTAACTTCAAGTAAAACATTATCCAGATCTTAGAAAAATACATGATAAATGAAAATAAATTAGGTTTGATGGAAACCTCAATATTCTGGGAGACTAGTCACAAATAAGATTCATCACTTTGAATTAGGGTAGGAAAGATCTCTCCTGGCAAGTTTGTACTCATATTTTCAGCACCTATGATTGGCCTCTGGTAATACTGTTTCCTGTTTGAATGAAAAAAAAATCCTCTTGAAGATTTGTTAATCTGAATTCCAAAGATTTGTTAATCTGAATTCCAAATTGTCTCCAACAGCAAATCTGTTTGTTTCTCCTCTTGAGTACGTCATCCATCAATTCTTAAAAAAAAAAAAAAAAGAGAGAGAGAGAAAATAACACTCTTGAATTAACCGGCCCTTCGTCGCTTATGCTCCAAAATCCACATCTTGAAATTTGAAAAAATCTACATTTCAAATTACATGTCTACCTTAATGCAGTGGCCGAAACAGCAGGGAGCACAGGAATAAGGTAATTCTACTTGTAAAGGGGGAAAAAGAACACGTGATAATGTATTCAGGACGAAGATATATAACTACCCCCATGGGCTTTATCTATCACCCACCAAAATACTTGTTGTTTAAAACACTCCTTCTCATCTCACACCTCGCGTTAACATTTCATTTTCCATGGTGACAGTGATCCAAATCAGCGAGGGGATATCGTGCTACTATCGTTTCTTGACCAAGGGACAGGAGTGGATCTGGCTGCAGACACGTAATTACATCACGTACAACCAATGGAACTGCAAGCCAGAATTCATCGTATGCATGCATCAAGTGGTCAAGTATGTATCAATTTTAGCCATTTTGAGATGTGGTGGATACATTGACAGGGGAAGGGCACTGTTTGGTTTGGTTAAATCTTTTTGCTGGTAAAGCAAATGTTTTAATTCAGCCTCTGGACGCGGAAATATTTTTAATTGTGAATAAACCATTGCAGATAAAAAATAAAAAATAAAAAAACAAGAACTGAACAGTGCAGTACTAAAGTGTCCACCATGTCTCATCCAGGTCAAATTGAATTTATTTATTAGATAGATTGCCTTTTAAAATTGTGTTTACCCCGTCGATGGTGTTAATGAAGGTACATTGACTACTGCCATAACAAAAATACATTTTGTGTTAAGTTTTTTTAAAATTTGATATGTTGAGATTAAGCATTGAGAGACCGATCAAGTTTAAACAAAAGATAGGGATTTGGGTGTTAAATAGCAGATGTTGTTCGGTTTTACTATATAAAATGTCTCATCTTAAAAGCCTTTACATTGTGCTAGGAGTATTTCATGTTACATGAGACCTTTCTGCACATGGGTAGGGCACCCCTCGATTACAGGTCATAAGAAGGCTGCTCAATGGCCATTTGCCAATCATGTGCATTTTCTGCCATTGTTTCATCATTGTTTTTCCTCAAATAGGGCTCAAATTTGGGGGGATTTGTTAAATGGTTTACTGGCTTAGAATTTTTTTTCTTTTTTCGTTTTTACAAGACCAGAGTTTAAATGAGCATAAACTTTCTATTACAGTTAAGCATGCATTCTCAAACTACTTTTTTTTTAAACAAACAATAAGATATTATGTATAAGAATATTTTGTCTTCCTGTGTATTAAGTACACTTCATTACTCGGTAGAATTGAAAGGTATTTTGTCATACTCAAAGTCAAGATTTTAACCTAATTTGTTTGTGATCAGAGTGAGGCATTGAAAAATACAAGACCCATGGACTTGTCCAGTTATGAATTTACTGGCTCGACACTAAAACTATTGGGATCGGACTTGTGGTCCAGTATAAAATCTGAGCTTCTGCCCTAAGGTGCAAGTTGTAATAGTGGAATGATAATGATCTGAAACACAAAATCAATGTGTCAAACGGCCAAGTTTTGTAATAAGTACTAAGGTTTTAACCCAGTTTTGGACAAAGGTCACACGTTGCACACTTGAAAACATACAATTGACCCTTTTACAGAATCAATTTTTCATTAAGTTTGTCGAGGTCCAACATGTCTATTTTAAAATTTAATGGACAGTTATGCAACTTCGGCGGCTATGAGTTCTGTTTTTTTCATAATGAATTTGAGGAAATATGCTTTCAACCGCTGTGCTAATACAATGGTTGGGGAAAATTGTATGATTTCAAGGTAGTATCCAAACTGGGTCACAACCTTGTTAGACTTACACAACAAGAATGTATTACTAATGAATGTGCATCATCATCATCAGTCGGCTGCACTGAACAGCAGGCGGACACAAGGTTTCCCCATTCTATCCTGTCTTGTGCTAGTTATCAAACCTCCAGCTGGTAGAGCAGATCATCCTGTGACACTAATCTTGCGATGTACTCTGCGTAAAGTGGGCGTTTATGATCTTTTCTGTGCCGACCATAAGATGGGGAGTAGAGAACATAGGTATAGAGGGGCTTATTAACAGGTTTCCGTAAGATGAGTCCAACCCATTTGAGTTTGCCGTTTTTGGATGGTTTGTATTAATGCACTTTGCTGGCTGATGTTGTACAGCTTGGTAGTGGCAATCATGTCAAGACGTTTTATACCAAGTATGATCTGAAGACAGTTTGTGTGATACATGTAGCTGTTGAGACATGCAGCGAGGTGCTTGCTAAGGGTTCATTTCTCGCAGTAGGTAAGGCTGTCTTGAAGATACTTAGTTTTATCTCTTGGGTCACGGTGGAGGACATCCATACTGTTTCTAGTTTCCAGAATTCCTGTTATTCAACAGATCTATGTTGCAGACGTCACTCTCTGATGATGCCATCATTGACCCAAAATGATATATGCATGTCTGATGACTTCTCCATTGAGTGTTAGGTACATGGTTGAGTAGTCATCAGTTTGGTTGTCCCGGTGTGTACCTCAATCATGACTCGTCTGGCAGTTTCTGACACATCTTGTTGTTGCGATCTCACACCGTCCAGGGTTGTTTCACAGATGGCACTGTCATCTGCATATTTGAAGTCACTCAGAATCTTAGCTGGTCCTCTATTTTGTTTATAAACAGGTTACAAACAAGCTAAAATATATTTTAAATTAATATAGAAAAATGATTATTTGAGAACAATGTGAAACTGCAAATTGTTGTTTTTTTTGCATAGAAATCTGTTCTGTCTTTAATAAGTAGCAGGCTGAGGGGGGGGGGGGATATGTAATATTTTAATGTTTATGTAATATTTTAATGTTTATTTAGATTAGTCTTTGTTATTTTATGTGCGAGACTATATCCCTTACATTTCAGTTTTTACATGTCCCATACATTACAGCTATGCTGAAGTTCGCAATGATGTCAACACATCTCTGAACCTTACCGAGGACTCGAGAGTAGCCGCGGACAAGTCTGACAGCGGGGCGACAATGGACTCCCATACCAGCACTTCTGATACTTGTATGTCGGCATCCATTTCACCAGCATCCTCGATCGATGGAGAACACTTCCCTAAAAAGCACAAGAAGACCAAGACGTCTTTAGATAGTTTTCACAACAGTAAGATAATTATTCATTCTATTGCAGAGAATATGTTGCGTTTTATAACCTTTACAAGTGCATTTCAAAACACAAGCACTGAACAAAAGACATGTGCCCAATTTCATAGAGCTGCTTAAGCAGACAATATTGCTCGACACATTTCTGCTAAGCAGAAATGAGTAGGGTACCAGTCACAAATTGTAAATGTAACATGGTAATTTGGCTTGAAACCTTATTCTGGTAAGCATGATTTTGTTGTGCTTAGCTGCCTCTTTGAGTTTGAAAAGTTGTCTCAGAAAACAACAATCACCGTTAAATACAAGCTCCTCATCATTCAATTAACAGGTGGAAGCAGCGTTGAGGTAATCCGCAAGTCTAGCCAGCCAGCACATAAACCTTCATCCCACCAACCTACCGTCCAATCTCACCAGCCAAACCCACCGAGGCCCCACTACCTTCCACCCCCACTTCAGTCCAACATCAGCAGTCCCAAGAGCACCTGTACAGGTTAGTCAAGCTCGGCTTTTAACCACTTCACACAATCGGATGGCATCATGTAGATGCAAGTATTATTATTATTTTTTTAGGCGTACAGCGGATGTTTTTTTTTAACCCTGGGAACAACCAGGATCTTCCATCATATTTTGCTGACATTCGAACAGTTGAAGTTGGACCCACATCGTTGGTGTACACTCTTAAACACTCTACAGCACTGGCGAAAAATAAAACTGCGACTGGGGTCTAAACAAATTTCACTTAATTCTACCTTTACAAAAAAACATAGTTGTGTAATTTTTGTACATACACACTTGCCATTCACTTGCTTCTAATTATATTTAAAAATCCCACTCCTATTTTTTTTATCATCACCCATTCCCATGCCTGAAAGACTGAATGTGTCCTGTTTTTAAAAAGTGATGTCATTATCACAAACATGTGCTTGGAGCCTGAAGTTCAATTAAATTCAATTCAAAAATGGTTTATTAAAACATGTCTCGCAGTTAAAAAACTGAATTGCACATGTCAACATCATGTTAAAAAAATTACATCAAATAGAAATTAACAAAGAAAAGGATTATAAACAAGACATTATTACTATATAAATTGGCAAAAATATATTGGTAAAAACCCAGTATGCACATTAATTATATATACACACATAATTATATTTAAAGGCATTTAAAAGACTGACGTTTTGAGGAATTGTACTAATCTGACAGTTTCTTTGGGGAGGTAGCCAATTTCTACACATGTGATGGGATTTGATTGAAAGAGCAAAATCGCTACACAGTTTGTTTCTCTGATTTTCAAGGGTTTCAAGTATGCACACACTTAAAGCATCCCTTTAAGTAGAATAGTTCTTTCCAAAAGTTATTTGACACACCCTTTTTTGAACACGTTCCAATTTGTTCACCTGCTCTTTAGTAAGATTACCATTAAATAAAGGAACACAGTTGTCTAAAACAGGTCTAACATAACCCTTGTAAATTGCCAATAGATCATTCACAGGTAGATTATGAGAACGTAAACAACGCAACATGTACAACTTTCTGTTTTTGATTATCTCATTGACATGTCTGTCCCACTTTAAATTGTCTTGAATAATCACTCCCAATACTTTAACATGTTGCACATTTTCTAATTGAGTGTCATTAATGCACTTGAGTTGTGAACCAAGTGTGCAGTAATTGCTTTAACAACAAAATTTGTTCCTTTTTTGGACAGACACAAGTAGCCACCTGCATTCAGATCAAGAAGTTTTTCCAAGTTCTTCCTCGAACATCAGTGTGCAGCCAGCCCATGACTTCAACAAAAACCACTTACAGGTAAGAGCTAAGGACAACTTAAATCATTTACCCAGTCAATTTGTCTTCTGGTTTAAGTGCTGGAGTAACCCAAGGAATTGCACTAATTAGGTTCCACTAGTTACTTACACCCCAGTTAGCCAAACGGCCTGATTGGTATGGGGAAAGGGTGTTGGGATACCTCAGAACCTAGCAACGGTTGTCAGCAAGCTACTTGAAGCCTGCTACAAACTACAGATGGCTCCACTTTATCAGATGGTTCTCTCTCTCTATCTCCAGTCGACCAAGGTCGTAACCATGTTGAGATTTACACATTCTTGTCTATCCTTCATTGTTTGGAAGATCAGCTGGAAGCGCCCTGATGTCCCTAGCAGCTACATCTGTATAACTGAGCTTTTGTCTTCCCGTGTTAGATCAGATCAGACGGTTAGATCAGGGTAACAGCCGTACAAAACAAATTGACTTGATCCCCAAGGCATCCACCACCCAACCTTCCCACTTTACCCCATCCCACTAATAATCCTGTGCGCACCTTTGTGCTTGCTTTGCGATGAGTGTAGCTGTGTTTGTTTCAATCACTTTATAAAACCTCTCTCTTAAGCCAAGTGGTTCAAGTGGTTTTGACAATACTTGTCATTTATTCTTAACAGCGGCAGCAGCAAAAACAACAACAGCAACAACAACAACAACAGCAACAACAACAGCAGCAACAACAGCAGCAGCAGAATTCCTTAGCACCTGAGCTGGTCATGATCCAGATAAAGCTACAAGAGCAGCTTGTACAACGGCATCAGAAACTTCAAGATGCTATTGTGCAGCAGCAGAAAGAGCTGCAGCAGGTGCAGCAGCAGTTGCTTGTGGCGCAGCAGTTTCTTATACAGAGCAATCCATTCCTGCAAAGTATTATGCAGCAAACGGTTCCAAAACCAGGTAATTTAGTATATTTGATTTTTCTTTAAAGGTTTTCAATCGCTCATAACCTCGTTTTTAACACACAGCTTCCCCTCAGAGTTCAAAAGGTCATGTTTTTTCTTGTGAAATGCAACAAAGCTTTCTTCTCCCATTGTGTGGACTTGTTCTCGGTTTCATTGGGTATCAATCCTCACACACTGTTGTGGATCCTGTATTATCAAGGTCTTTGATTTTTTCTCCAATTGTTTGCATGTGTTTTAAGCATCTCCCCCATTACTTGTTTACACAAAAGCAAAATCGATGTCAGTGGCTAGACACATTGGGGTCGTTCACACGCCGTACTAAAGTTGGTCTAAGTCCACTTAGACCGGTTCGGGTTCAACTTTTGTCCGTGTGAACGCAAATAAAGTTAGACCGGATCGGGTTTAAACCCCAAAACTTAAACCGTCCAGCGAGGCGGTCTAAGTCTAAACCAGTTCGGGTTTATCTTTTAACACTGCGTGTGGACAGAATGACATCCGGTTTTAACTCACAACGGACGACCCATTGTGTGGTTCAATGCACACGCCCGGGACCCGGAGTGCTTGCATACGGTTTTTGTTGCCTGTGATGCCAAAAAGCACCGAGTATTTATATTACTTTCTTGCTGCTTACCGAGTTGGCGAAACCCTCTCGATCGGTGTATGCAGTTTAACAACGGCCCACGCCCATGATTTATTTAATTCTGAAACAAATTATATTTTCCAAGCTTTTTTGTAGTGTCCTACAATAAATTGAAACGGTTTTTCATGCGTATACTACGAGCGCAGCGAAGAAGCGTATTAATGCTTCTCACATGCACAGCGCTGCCATCCCATGGTGATCACTCTCTGATATCCCATAGTTATCCATCACCGATCCCGTGGATGTACCTTTCTATTGCCGTCACCGTTACTAGCGTGATGTACTTTCAATCTAGGAGAATGAACTGCAGTGGGTGCGAGGCTGTGTGTATGGGAAATTCCCTACGCCAGCAATATCACCACGTTGTTGGGAAGTTGGGAAAATACTGCAAAGTACATGTATTTACGTAACTTGCACGTGTGTAGTTGTGTTTATGAACGAATCGGAATAAAAATCGCGGCACCAGCTTTTGAGAGATAGCAACTTCCAATCGATTGAGTACAAACTTAAAGTATTTATTAAATCGGAAACAGTGGTAACAAACACAAAAATGAAACGTGTTCTGTTTCATGCAATATGGACAATATTTTGGTGAGTTTTCTCTGCGGTTTGTATCAAAATTTTGTTTGTTTAAAACAAATTGTTCGAGTCGTGTTCATGTTTGTTTTAAGTGCCCATATCCTCCCAGCGGTAAAACTGTTTTCCGCGTTCGATTGAGCCATTTGTATCCAATAATATGCTCTGATGATCATCCAGGGCATGGGGCACTCAGTATATCGGCATGCTCGGTGCGTGAATCTGATGAATAAAACCGGATGTTGGAGCAACGGGATCGCGTCTGCTTTGACCTCTTAAAACCGAAGATAAACCGGATCGGGTTTAACTCTGTGCTGTCTGAACGCAAGGGGGTTTTACTTTTACGACCACCCCCCGCTGCTCGTAAAAGTTAAACCGGTTCGGGTCTAAGTTAGTACGCTGTCTGAACATACCCATTCATACACAATTTCCTGAAACTATGTACTACAATTTACAAGGCACATGTGTGGATTCACACCAAATTTTGGGGTCTATGTACTTTCTGAAATAAGTCACATGGAAAGCCAAACTGTTTCTGATGTTAAAAGTATGAAATATTAAAAACCTGTTGATATTTGTTTTCAAATACAAAAAAAAGTTTCGTTTGAACTATTGTTTGTAAACAAGTTTTTTATTTTATTGAACTATCTGCAATGAAAGGGTACTTGCATTGTTGTGTCTGTACATCTCATTGTGTCAAAAGACTGGTCGAAGAACAGAGCGGCCAACTCCAATGCAACTCCTTTTGGGCTGTGTAGTGGAGTCAGTTTGTGTGAAATGGGTGTGGCTTACGCTAGACTAACACCACTTATGAACAGGATATGTCCGCTTGCTTTGTTTGAAATGAGTACAAATGAATATTAATTTTTGGTTTTTACCCATACACCGATGTGTGTTAGCACTGTATACTCAGTGCTTTCCCGAGTCCTGTGAACAAATTTCACAGGTATGTTACTCTGGTATTAATTACTTTCTTTAAGGAACATTACAGAATTGGTTTTGCTAACAAAACAGTTGCTGGAAGTGTAAGCACTTTATGTAATCCACCATATACATAAACTGAGAAACCTGTAGAAGTTTGAGATCGATCGGCCATTTGGGTCACAAGAAAATAGTGAAAACCAACTACATGTACACATTTTGCATGACATTGAGTACATATGAGGCATATTAATGTAAAAAACAATGATAACTGATGGTGTACATTTCAAAATTTACTTGAAATAACTTTGTGAGCAGAGGTGAATCATCTGATGGATGAAAACATCTTAGATCAAATACTGAATCTTCAGTCGATGGACTCAGGTTTGTAGGCATGCCGTCTCCTGCTGCATCTTTCATCTTGCACAGTACTATCGACAATGCACACACACACACACACACACAAAACATAGTTATAGAATTTCTGTACATGTATTACTTGCCATTCACTTGCTTTTAATTATATTTAAAGATCCCACTCCTATGTTTCAAAACTTTATTCCCATGTTTGAAAGCGCCATTCCTACATTTAAAAAGTGTATTCCTATATTGTTACACCAACATGCTCTCCATGCTAAGTTTATAACAGGCGTCACTGGCACCCTATCTTTTTATTATTTCTTTAAAATATCAAGCCATGTAGCCAAGGAGGCTACATGTATAAGGCTGCTTTACTCTCCTCCAGGCCCGTAACCAGGGCCCAATTTCATAGCGCTGCTTAACAGTAAGCAAATTTGCGTGCTTACTGTAGCAGAAATGTTGTCAGTGGTACAGGCGTATTTCACAAGTTAGCAGAAAAATTAGGCAGCCATATATATTGGGCGTTCACCGTGGATTTGCATTGTGACATCATTTATTTTCATGCAGTAAGCACCGGAAGGTTAGCATGCCTTTTCGTGTGCCTACGGTCAGCAGCGCTATGAAATGGAAATCGCGCAGTAATCATGAAATTGGCCGCTAAACAGCGCGATGAAATTGGGCTCTGCTTTCGGCGCAGGACCCATTTGTTTTGCAATTTTTTCCATTTCTGAAAAATAAAAAACAGACAAAGAGAGTGGGAAATGTAGTAGCCTGATTTATTTTGCTATACATGTAGCATGAAAATAAAGTATTACTTCATGTAGGTAAAAAGTAAATAGTGTCTCTTGTCAAAATCTGTCTTGGGATGCAGAGCTCCCAACTCTGACAGACTCTGCAGAGAGTTCCCTGAAAATTACTTTAATCTTTCCATGTTGGCTGTTCGTATACATGTATAATTATATATTTTTTGTATTCATCCCTGATCTCCCTGATTATGAAATCGTTTCCCTCAATAGATTGAACGACGAACTATCTCTCTCCGATTGCTGTGAAAAAACACCCTCATTGCAAGATGCAAAAAAAAGATGCAAATGTTGCCAGGTCTTAACTTGTGTTATCAAGTATATAATATGACTGGGTGAAGTTTATACAAAGACAAATTTATTCGGGCAGAATTTGATTCCTCTGCCTTGACAGCTCAGTAGGGTACAGCGCTGATATGTTAATCCGGAGTTTGCACCGGTTCATAGCTCCTTCAGTAATTTATTTCTTTGTTCAATAAAAAAAAAGGTTTGAGTTTACCTAATCAGTTTCCCTTGTGGTGTAGGTTACTTGATATTTGAAATAAAAAGTTGCCTTGTCTTAAGGGGATATCTGTCCTTCTGCTTCCTAGGTTGTATCGCAAACTTAGGTATGATCCCTGGCTATACGGTAGTTACAGGTTGAATGGCATTTTACTGGTACCCCTATACCCCACTGAAAACGATATTATTGACAAAAAAGGGAGACCGCCATTCACCAACATAAGGGCTAGGTGGCTCAGTTGGGAGAGTGCCGGCACTTTAATCTGAAGGTCATGGGTTAAAATTACGCCTGAGGAAATTGTTTGTTGTTTTACCTAAGTTTAATGTCATGTAACAAAACTGTAACAAAGGAAACACTATGACTCATTTTGAGAATATTTGAAATCCTTTGGCCCAATTTCACAGAAACTACCATGGCTGTTTCCCAACCAGCCATTGCCAGCACAAGTTCTGTCCGAACTACGACTGAGGAACCTGGTCTAGTCACGGACCCATCCTCTGCATCACGTCTGAAGATGCTAAATACAGGGGCCATGGCTGCAGCCGCATTCTTCCCACACATGTTGCAGGCTTCAGTAAGTGGAAATGCATTTAGTCTCATGTATTTGTTTCTGCTGATTGAAGGCAGTTGTTAATTTTTAGTGCAGATTCTACTGATGTCTTATAAATTACTTTTTTTAAGGAACATTACAGAATTGGTTTTGCTAACAAAACAGTTGCTGGCAGTGTAAGCACTTTATGTAATCCACCACATACATAAACTGACAAACCCGTAGAAGTTTGAGATCGATCGGCCATTTGGGTCACAAGAAAATAATAAAAAAACAACTACACATTTTACATGACATTGATGCAATCAAAAAATGAATAAAACGCTCACCGAGCGATAAACTCCAAACGCAAAGTTAAATTATTTATTTCCCGTCAAATATGGCATTTCAGGCAAAAAAAATTCAAGGGATGTTTTCTACTATCATTATCATTAGACATGTAAGTTTGATGTAAATCTGTGATTTTCACGATTTTGTTTTCTTACCAATTCTGTAATGTTCGTTTAATAGGATCCACCACAGCAGCAGTCAGAAGGACACCAGCAACAAGGGCAATCACAGCAAGCGCTACACCATCAACAGGTAGCAATAAGGAATCAGTCATTGTTCCAGGGTGTCTCAGTGGACCCATCATTATCCAGGGTGCCAATGCCTTCCTCAGCTCCCATGTTCCAACCTCCTGAAGCGCTGCCCGTCATGCAACCTGCCATGCACCCCTTGATGCATCAAGGCATGGCATCCTGCTTCACCACCCCCAGTATAACCACCACCAGTTTATCCTCGCCTGGTTTGAATGTCACCAGAATGACCACCATGGACGACGAAAGGTTCCTTGCCCCGGGTGGCTTGGACTCCTCCAGACTCTCTTTACCCACAAGTGCCGGGCTGTCTCGTTTGTCTCACACCCAAACTCCCTCAAACCCTCAACTCCAAGGTGCCTCTAATGCTCAGACCTCGCCCAGGGAACAGCAGCATTCCCCATTTGGGGTTCTTTCCCAGTATCAGATGCAAAACATGCCAAGTGATATGGACCAATCTTCTATGGAACTCATGCAGCAACTTTTGATGCCCCCTAGCACGCAAACAGAGCATTGACATCCTTTACAAGACTCGTCAATATTTTAAAATGACCTATAATATATCTAAGAGTTGATACACTCTTCTCGAATATGGAGACTTGGTCATTTTTACTCATCTGGAGCATTGACTCAGTTGCGAGCAGTGATTCAACAGCAAGTAGTGACTCAATAAAGACCCACCATAGAAAAAAAGCTCTGCCTTAAAAGAAAAATTCACCCTTTTAAAACATCTTCTTGATAAACACGCCCTGTAATGAAAACAATTTTTGTCATGTCTACTGATCAGCAATCTGCCATAAAGCCTTGATAGAGGTGGTTTGACGAGCCTTTGCCGTGCCTATGAAGGCGTGAGACACTTTGAAAGAGCTATGAAGTACCTACACGTCTACACGAGATGAAATAAAGAGAATTCTGCCAGGTGACGTGCTGAAGATGAACTGAAAATGGCCTTCAGAGGTTAAAAACTCAAGTAGCCAGAGGATGGGCATGAAGTTGTTTTTTCCTTTAGAGCAGCGTTTTTTTCAGAACTAAAGGAGTCTGCTACGAAATGCGACTTTTGCAGTACAAAGCTGGCATTAAGCTTGGGCGATATCGATTTATTTTATTCACGATATATCGCCGACAATATATCGCGATATTCGATATTCGATATAATCGCGATTAATTAAATTTGACATCATCAGTCTTCAAACTCCCAGTGAAAGTTGTAGAAGAGACAGTCACAGCATAAGAGAGGTATTCTAATGACCTATTCTTCTGTTTTTACTCCAAATCTATGGGTAGCATGATGTCTCGGCTAGAAAATACATCCCGATATTGCAATATTTAATCGATATCGCGATATATCACGATATATCGATATTTCGGTAAAAACCAAATCGATCCGATATCGAAATTGTTTCCAAGTTAGTATCGCGATATTCGATAATATCGTGATATCGCCCAAGCTTAGCTGGCATGAGTATGCAGCAAAACCCTGTATGCAAAGCTGTTAACTTGCAAACATATTTGTGTTTTTCTACAAGCCAAGTCTCTTATGAAACATTCGTTAATGGGAGTTCTTGTGTCCCCATTGCCTTCCTTGTTATAAAGGTGCCAACACAATCTGCTGAAGGATCCAATGTGTGTGATTTCGGATATATGCACATGCATACATGCATGTGTATAATTTATATGGATATATGAGAGGGTGGTATTTTAAACTTTAAATGTTGTTTTTAATAATGAGTTTTTCCTTTCCATGAAAGTTTTTTTCTGTAAGGAAGTATTACTTGAGAACTTTTTTTTCAAGGTCTTGTATAAAAAAATTCCCAAAAGTTTATTTTATTGTCTTGTGAAAAAGCATTTATGTTGTGCACAAGTTTTAAATTGTAAAAGTGTGTTATCTAGTGTACAGTAGTCCAGATGCACACAAAACAAGTATGTCTTGAGATACAACAGGGTTTTTTTCAAAATTTGTTTTCCACTGACAAGAAGATTTTCAAGTCTGAACGCATCAGCACCACTTGTTCGGCCAGTATTAAGATCAACTCCTGGTGAAGAATTGAAATTCAGCCTGAAATGAAAACAAAACAAACAGGCACCATTAATTGATGTTATATTTGTAGCTTTGCCTTTCACCACAAAGCACTGCATGCGTACTTAGTGTGCCTTGGCCCTTCTGCAATTTTAAAGCAAATGTTTTTAAAACTTTTTATGGAGCATTGCTTAACAAAGCTAAAGCTGACTCGGGGTATTTTTTCTGATGCAGATGAATGACTAGCAACAATATGAATCCGTTTTGAACTAACACATGCATCAGTTCTCTGGTGCTCATGTACAAATCCCTGCTACGGTAAGCACCTGGGCCCAATTTCATGGCTCTGCTTTTCGTAAGCACAGAATCGGCGCTTACGGAAGCAGGGAATTCTGTGCTTACGGCAAGCGTATTTTCCACGGGTAAGCGGCGAATTTGGGCTTCTGCGCGTGCATACTTCACGTTACTAGGCATTCTACGCTTACAAGGCTAGCGCAGAAATTCGGCGCTTGCACGTAAGCGGGGATTTGTGATCGTAAGCGCAGAATTCGGCGGTAAGCACAGCCATGAAATTGGGCCCAGGTGGCCTTGCAAATGCAATCCACCATATATACATACGGTGTAACATCCAACAAAAAAACCTCAGTCAATTAAACAGACTGCAGGACTTCGGTTCAAATCTGGCAAAGCTAACCACTGATTTCACAATGACTGAAGAAGTTTGGTCGCCAGTGACAATTAATTGATTTGTGCAATTAATAATTATTAAACCATTCAAAGTTCTTTGTGCTGTGTACCTACATGTACACACATATTGTAGGGCAGGCCGTATGTGAGTCTAAACGCGTACATCGATGAGCATGCACCATACATGAACACAAAGAAGCCATGTTGTGGGCAGGTATTTTAATGGTAACGTCATATTCGATATGGTCTGTTGTTTGACCTTTGCCAATGCGGCTATTTCTTGATTTGTCGTAATAGATCAGAAGTTCCGCTCTTCATTGTCACTGAGTCTAAAGATTCTACATGCACTTACATCCTGTTTGTTTTTCTGTCTGCTCACCACCAGTCAAGATCTACTCTGGGAATTTACATGAATGTATTTTTGTATTGGAGCAAACAGCAAAAGTGGTAAACAATGTGTGCTTCCTATGGACAGGTAATTTTTGTATGGGAGAGAAGAGGGAAGTAGAAATGGGTAAGAGGTAAAACTGGTGCTCAATTATTCACTTTGTGATGTAACAATAGACGATGTGACCTCTGACGTCACACGAAAACCATAACATGATTCGCGCGCATACCGCCGGGCAAAACCTTTGTGTTTTGGCAGCCAGCTAGAAAGTGTACGCAATCTTACTATGACTACTCAACTCAGTGCCCGGCGAAACATGACGTATATAGTGTTTTGTCAACAGAGGGCGGTTTGAATGTAAGCATAGGTCATATCGTCTATAGTTTTGTAGTCTTAAATATGGCCTACTCCAAAAAAAATGAGCCCATTTATAAAGAAAGAAATATCAAATTAAAATGAAATGGGTCAACTTACAGCATAAAGCGAATGTTGTTGTACACTTTGATATACCATGACTATTCATAAGTAATTAATTCAGTTAAGTTACAGAAAACATTGAAAATAAGAGCATAATGGATACAAATGGGATATAAGAGGGAGAGGATACCAGCACAGTCACCCTTGTCCAGACCCTATACCCTCAGCTTTATCAAATTTGGCCCAGGTCACACTTTGTGCAGTTCATCGTTTCTAAAGTAGCTGTATAACCATAGTATTGCGGCATCGTCACACAATGCAATTATCAAGCAACCAGCCGTGGATTTCACCAAACTCTTCCTAACTTAGGATCAATTTAGGATGGGTTCATTTCCGTTTCCAAATACGTAGCACGCATTAATAATAATAATAATAATAATAATAATATCGAAGTCTTATATAGCGCACGTATCTACCAAACAAGGTACTCAAGGCGCTGAGTATATACAAATTTTCAGAAAGATAGGTTATTGCAGTGATGAATTCTGAGACCCAATTATTTAGCACCTTATAAGGGTTTACAAGGTGCTACGGCGCATTAAGCAGCCACAACCAGGAACACCGGGGCGAACCCCTTCTCCAACGGCATTGAACCCATCCTAAGTTAGGATGGGTTACTCGTCTTAACTCGAGTTAGGATTAATCCTAGCATTTCATGAAATCAGCTGCAGTTCCCAGTAATATCAACAATTTCTAAATTCACATAATATTTCTTTGAGCTAATGAGACATTGTTAGGAAGAATGTTTCTTTGTCCTTTTTCATGCAGCGCAGTTGTTTGCCTCCAAGTTACCTTATGTTGAGAAGACTTTTTGGATTGTGTGTTTTGTTATGTAACAATGCCATGTATGTTATGCACACTGTAGTTTTTGTTTCTTTAAATACTAAGTAAATTTAAAAGTGAATGCAAAATTTCATAATGTTTATGTGCTAGCTACTATTATTATAGATTGTGCAAGTCTTGCATGTATTGAATATGAGAAAACAACTGAAACATATACTTTTTTCCTTCTACAAAATCAAATCTGCCTTTTACATTTTTCTTAGATTTTCTTTGTTGATTTGCCTTTCTCCAACTAAGCGTACCAGCCTCATGATGAGATGCTGGTGATATTTTAGGAAATGGGAAATATTCTGAACCATTTATAAAAACAAAGTGGAGAGAAAAGAAAAAGAAAGTCTTTTTTAATAAAATGGGTAAATGATAGCATGGCAGCAAAATTGCTGTACAAACATCTGTCAAGGTGCTTGTTGATAAACCTTTCTACTTCCAGATTTTGTTTTATTCCACATATGTACAGTGTTAGTGCCAACTTTCTGTGCTAGCTTTGTTCAGTGAAGAAGTATTCACGTGTACAAGCAAAAGTCCCTTTCTAACAAGCAACCTGTGTTTAAGGCAGTGGGCACAATTGGTAATTGTCAAAGACTAGCCTTCACACTTGGTGTATCTCAACATATGCATAAAATAACAAACCTGTGAAAATTTGAGCTCAATCGGTCATCAAAGTTGCGAGATAATAATGAAAGAAAAATAACCCTTGTCACACGAAGTTGTGTGCGTTTAGAGGGTTGATTTCGAGACCTCAAGTTCTAAATCTGAGGTCTCGAAATCAAATTTGTGGAAAATTACTTCTTTCTCAAAAACTATGGCACTTCAGAGGGAGCTGTTTCTTTACAATGTTTTATACTATCAACCTCTCCCCATTACTCGTCACCAAGAAAGGTGTTATGCCAATAATTATTTTGAGTAATTACCAATAGTGTCCTCTGCCTTTAAAACAAATTAAACTAAGACAATTTCTGCGCTAGCTGTGTACGCGAAGAAGTTTGTACAAGTGTACAAGCAAACCTCCTTTGCTAAGTTTTCTGGTATTGACATTGATTTTTTAATTTGAATGTTAGTAGCACAGTTAGCAGTGCCATTTCATTTGGTTCAGTTTGTTTGTCCACAACAACAAAACTGTACCTGACAATGGTCATTTGACATAAAGGTTGGCCAGACGGCAACTCTTGGTCTTCCCTTAAGGAATTTCTCTCTGATTTTCAGCTGAGCTAAACAAATGTTTACGCTAAATTTGAAGTGTGGCAGACTATCCAATTGTGATGTTGGTGCAAGGGGTCATAATATGTTGGTTGGCTCTTAAAAACACTTCTCGTTTTCCTACCGAGTTTAGGTACCATGTCTGTACTAAGTTAGCCTTATTTAGTCTCTGTTACACACTGATCAGGAGATTATGGTACTATTTTTACCAGACAATATTGACTTTTTTTAGTATGAAGTTAATACTCACAAAGTATTTTTGATAGAGCACAGTTCTGAGTTAAATCGTTCTTTTAAAGCTTCGCAATCCTTTTGTAAGAATCGTTGTTTTGCAATAAGATGTGCACTAATATAGCATAAAGGTGGCTGCTTTTATTCAACCACTTTTTTTTATGTGACATTGGTCAAGTCTTATTACATGGTGCCGCTTTAACAGCATCATTAAACTAGGGTCATACATTGGTAAGTACTCGTGTATTGGTAAAAAAATTAATGATCATGACAACTTACTTGCTGAGAAGCACAGCAGCTCTTGAAACTATTAACTATTTTGAGAAAGGATTCCATGTGAAGTTATTTGGTGTGGATTATTTTTCACAAAAAAAAACATTTGAGTATCAGAAACGATTCATGCTTGAATCTTTTCTTAGATTTCCGAGGGTCGGTGTCTAAGAGATGCCTTGGTAACCCGCTGTCGCCGCGCTAAACATCGGTTAAGCATTATGTTGACAAAAAACAATCTTTGAACCCCACATTTAAGCTTGGCCCTAGCTTATAACACCTATTATTTAGTAGTCGTAATAATAGATTCTTAAAAAACCATCATGGTGTGAAAATGTTTTTAACTTTGATTTTCCTTTTAACGGCAGGAAAAAAGTATGTACAGAAACATTTGTATGTATGTCAATCGTCCATTAAGAATTTTGAGAATATATATTATATAACTATATCTTTTAAAGAACTGTATTTTTGTTGCACTGTAAATATGAGAGTTAAGGGATGCCATGTGTGTGGTCTTTCATTGACAGTGAACACATTAATTTAACAATAAATTATAAACAAGCTTGTTTGTGCATTGATTGATTTTTGAGATTCATGATGAATGTCAATAAATATTAATACAATGATTTGAAATACAAAGAGTAGTTTTCTTTATATATTGACTTTATTCATTCCAGAGTTAAAGTTACAAGACACAAGGAATATATTTGTATTGCTATGACTTGTTTCGTTAATAGTGGCTGAACACTGCTTCAACCAATTTGCAAATCTTTTTGGTAAGCATGTATTGGAGACCATGTATGACTTTAACAGGTGTGTAAAATGTTGATATTTAAATAATGTGCCTCAGTTTTGAAAGAATGTTTTTGATAAGGACTACCAGTACTTTTTTTTTTTTGGGGGGGGGGTCCTCAAAAGTAATTCTCTCTATATGACCTGAAATTTTTTGAAAACTTTGGTTGGTCCCTTATAGCTTTTTGCTACTTTCAGCTCCAAAGGCTGGCATGTTTTTGTGTAATTTAACCTATTGTTTTACTGTTCAGGAATGAAGACGGATAGTTACAGTGTCATGAACCCTGGAGCCAAACATGGTGAAAGGCAAGTCCAAAACTAAAGTTTCTTGCAATAAGTAGAAGTATGAACCATGCCCTTATAACAACATTTGGTGCAATACATTATACTTGTTGCACACTCTGGATTTATGCTAGTTCCCGCTCCAAAGCTAGCATCTCTTTGTGTGTAATTTAACCTTCTATCATCTCAAAAATTATTGTTTATAGTAGGAACACGGGAACATTAGGAGGGATTCCCTCTGACAGGCAAAGTATCAGTGCAACCCTATGCGCAGTGCATACAAATCTTTGCCTTTTCATCGTTTCATCAATGGTTTACCTCTAAGATTGTGGCTGGATAAGGTCTACATACAGCTATATTATGTCAACTTCTCTATTTCTTCCAACTAATATCAAAGTCTTATATAGCGCACGTATCTACCAACAAGGTACTCAAGGCGCTGAATATATACAACGATAGTATCCAAACAAAAAAGATTGGACGCCCCATTTTTGTTTTTTAATACATAGTTAATGTGGACTCCCTTTTTCTTAATCCTGGCTTTAGCTTCATTCATACTTTAAAGCAAACTATGTGATGGAAACGGTCACATACGCACTTGTTATTTAATGTGACGCAAGGAAAATTGCTTTGCTTGCAAAGTTTCCTTGTAAAGTTTGCCTGAATTATGAACAGGTCTTGGCACCTAGTTTCCTATCCATATATGTTTTTATTTTGATTCAAAATGCCATATCATCAAATCCTTCTTCCAGGAAGCGTTTGTAGATGCTCATGAATTTAGCAACGAATGCTTCCAGATGATAGATGGGTTTGGAGCCGAGCTGAAGGCGATGCTCATAGAAGGACGCAACCTGAGTGATCTCGGACTTGAGCTGCCCATCACAATTACTTATCAGCTCTTTTAAAAGGCCCTGGAATAAAAATGAGTAAATATCAAGTATTGAGTACAAAGAGATGATAGCAAGTGGTAAATGTTGTCTGCAACTCTATCAAGTTTACAGAGCTGTTTAAGCAGAAATATTGCTTAACAAATGTATGCTTACTAAAAATGAGCAGGATACCAGTCACAAATGATGTAAGTGACATGGTATTTTGGCAGGTAACCTAAATCGGGCGTAAACTGTTTTTATGCCGAGTTGCTATTTCTGCTTAAGCAGCTCTATGGAATTGGGCGCTGACATCTTCTAGACCCCCATTCCATTGTGTAGCATGCACATTCATGCACTTACTGTACTGTGGTCTACTTAAGTACCCCGATTCGCAGAGGGACAGACTGTACTGGAATTCATGCCTGAAATCTCCCTTTTCCCATGATTTATATGTAAAATGTCCAGACTCTTTGTGCCTTACCTTCATGATGATGTCAGGTGGAATGCAATGGGTTAGAAGCTCATACAATTGACCTCTGACCTGCATCAGGCGTTGTGGTGTCTGCTCTTGGACGATTGCATTGGCTGTCTCACGCAAGAATACTTCCCAATCGGGAACTGGTATCTCCTGGTTCTCGCTGAAGGGATACCTGGGAAACATATCAAGGGTGTGATTGTATAAATATTTAAAATGTAATAATCCAGAAAATGTAGTCACAGTCTCCTCTTTGTCTTAGCACAGACTGTGCTATTGAGCATTAGTTCACCTGCACTGGCACACTTGAATAAATAACCCTTCCATTCTTGGAGTATAACTTTCCGTTATTACCAACAATCAGAAGCCACAGGTAGTGTATGGTGGCACAACTAAGCACAGAACTATACTGTGTAGATGCATCCACCACATGTAATTACATTCCAGGCAGGCTGGATGGTTTATTTATCATTGAAAACCATGTGGACGATATTGAATGGTACAAAAGTAGAAGGGCTGATCAAAACACATCTCGTTCCAAAAAACCCAATGTTACTTCACGTTGAAAAATCTGATCAAATGCATTTACTTACTGCTGCACTTTGCACGCCTCACACATCAGTAATGACCTTCTGAGGTTCCTGTCTGATTTCTCAGCGATGCGTTTGCCAAGCTGGGCAGGCAGGGTCAGACCCTCCTTACGACAAGTTGTCTGAAGAATCTGACAAATCTACAAGTTGCAAGAAAAACATGTCAATGAATTTATAGACTTAAAACTATGTGCACTGCAAAGTTTGTAATCTCACCAAACTGCCTAAGTTGTAAGCTTCCATATGTCATTTTTAACCAGTTTCCTTGCATGAATATAAAGCCGACATCACAGAATAGCTTTACGTTGCAATTATCAAAGTCCATTTGACTCACCTCATCAACAGAGGGCGCTGCCACTCTTATTCCTAGACATCTACTGCGAATAGCCGGGATGACTTTACTGGTGGAGTTACAGCACAGAATGAGGCGACATGTGGCCATGTACTTCTCCATTGTACGTCTCAGTGCATGCTGTGCATCTTTGGTCAAGCGGTCAACTTCTGTCAGCACAACCACTGCAATGTAAACCAGACAGAGACATGTTGGAATTGTCCCAAAGCATGTTATAACATTCATCACAATCCTTCAGAATAATTGCACGTCAATGGAAGTCAAAACAAAGATGACGTACTATGCACCCGCACTAGTCATGGTCCGTTTAGCTGCACATCATCCATAAAGCCTGTGTGAGATTTCCACCATGCAACGTTTCAAATCCTACAAATGTGGGATGTTGCACAAAATTTGATACATATGGGCGGTGCTTTTTTTTACCTTTGAAATCTTTCTGTGTTGAAGAGTCTAGCTGTTGTGTCTGTGCCACTGTCTTCAAAAGTTCTTGAATGACAACTCGATCATAAATCCCTACGTCACTACAAAACACAAGAACGCAAACATTTAAAAAAAATTGTCAGTCCAGGTACTTTCCAGGTACTTTCCAGGATCAGGTTGGCTCAGTGGTTTCTTTCCCTGCCTTTAACCTTTGGACCTCTGTTCGAATCCAACCTCAGACCAGAGCCTCGTACAAGGATTCAGTTTTCAGTCCAGCTACCTGATTGCCAAGTTTTCGTCATTGGGGTTTTCCACCCACATCTAACACTAAACTTTTCTTCTTGTTTCCGAAATAATCCTGTTATTTTTGCTAGTTTAGCTGTTGGATGTGTAAAAAAGAAAATGGAAACCACAGCTGTTGCTCTGGCTTAAATGCTAAGGCTCCGGCTTACAGCCTGTTTGAAGCTGTTTACCGAAAGCACAAATCTTCAAAATAAGCCGAAGACAGACCCCAAGATGAAACATGCATCCCTCCATACATCAAGCCAACCCACTGCATGTACCCATCTGTTGTGACTTGTTACTCGGTAGCAAAATACTCAGACAATTGTACTCATACTCGATGGCCCAGTACATGTACTCGAGTACTACTTGGCCACCCTAGAACTCGGTATTACTTGATACCCAACTGATAAGTACTCGACAACAACACTGACATTTGTCCATACAGTATGGGCTTGAGCTTTTAATGGATCGGTGTTATGTGTTTTTAATACTAACCTGGGATTAACCTCGATATGATAGTTGCTTGCTATTGTTGATACCTCAATCTTCTTTTTGGATGGAGTCTAAGAATTGGAAACAAAGCAAGAATTTGTGATAAAACTGTGCAGAAAATACGCTTACCGAAATGGTAAATTTGGTCTATTGATTTAAATATGATCAATATTAATTTAATCACTCATTCCATTTTCTACTTTTACATTTTATAGGATTGCATTTTTCATGTGTACAATATTGTCTGTAAGGAAAATCTTTTGTATTTGACAGCACTGACTGTTAAGTTTCATTTGTTGTGACCAGAATTTTTTCGTATACAGATAATAAGATTTTGTTTTAGTTCAATGATTGGCAGTTTGATTCTTCATCCGTACACAAAGATGACTTTCTGGCCATGTCTGAATCATGCATTGGTATAGGATGTTCTTAGCAATGCTCTTGGAAATTGAAATAGCCGTGGTAGTAGCTGCAAATAAGACATTAACTTGTGAGTTAGACTTGAATAATGCCAAGCCACTGCTTACATTTGAATTCCTCAGACTACAGAGACAGTTGCTATGTCACATGATTCGGGACAAGCTTTTGTATAGCAACCGCCAGATGAGCAGACCCTGGTATTGTTGCGCCATACACATCCATTCAGAATTCTTCACTGTCTGTCTCTTACGCGACTTCGTAAAAGCTTTCCCAAATCATGTGACAAAGCAACTTTCTAGGTAGTCTGAGGAATTCAAGTTTGAATTCACTTAAGTGGTGACTTGTGATCAAGCACGTCATTGTACCAGACAACATTCAAATCTAACATTAGCCTCTAACTCTTACTGTGAAGCTCTGATGTTCAATGCGTAGTTTTTCAACACCTGATCCATACAGCTCCCTGAGAGTGCACATGATTCTTGTCTTCTTGCCTGCTCCTGATGGGCCATAGATCAGCAGATGAGGAAAGTCTCCTCCTTGTACCTTCATAAGACAGAATAGAGACACTCCGACAGTTAAAAGAAATGTTATTTCCAAAATAAATTTGGTAATATTTTTTTTTTTGCAAGTGAAATAGAGAATCTGATGTTCTACAACACAACATGGGGGGAGGTAAAAAAAACGGAAAGTTTCCGTATGGCGCCACCACTTTTTCATTCGATATAAAATAATATAGGAACTTATTTACCTGATTGATATATCCCTTTTTGTAAAACTGAGTGAAAAAGTGGTGGCGCCATACGGAAACCCTGAGGTTATCAATTAATCTACTGGACTGCAGGTCCAAGGCCAGTCATTTTACTGAATACTGAAACAGGCCAATAAACTTGCAACCGAACAAGTCCAGTGGTGATGGCTGGCCTTGTGTTATTTAACTAAAAAAACGATACCTCACTGTGTGTAATTTTCAATACAAACAAATACATGGTCATGGATCTTCAAATGTTGACTTGGTGAAAATGGGAAACGTTTGCTTTGAATAAAACATTGCACTTGCACTGGGGCGCTATTATAATATACTCCTTTTTTTTCAAAATTTGTCATTATCGGTCTCTAGTCTAGTCTAGCCCTAGTTTTATCGGTCGCGACCAACAATGACAAATTTCGGAAAAAGGAGTACAGCGCCCCAGTTACTGCCTCCCCCGCCCCCCTCCGGTCTAGCTCACGGGGTACTCCGACCTTGAACTATGATGAGGTTCGTTCCACTATCGTCTCCACTATAATTGATTATAAATGATGTTTGTTAATGTTATTGTTTATATTTAATATTTATTATTAATATTATTGTCCCGCTATGGATTATGGATATATTCGGTCAGTCTTTTGGTAAGTTTTTGTCGTTTTTTCTGCCAAATATTTTCATGATGTTGTTTTAAGGGTTCCAGATGACGTTGTCATACAATAAAGATCAACTCCATGTGTTTAGAATGTCTGTCATGAATTTGGAAAGTGGAAAAAAAGGACGAATCTGATCACGAGTCTGGCAAAAACTGGTCAAAACTGCTAGTTACACCGATAATATCAGTCTTGTGTCGTAACCCTCCGGTCTCCGACCGTCGGGAGGATGGAGGGTTACGATTATCGCAACTACAGCAGCTCA
Organism: Asterias rubens; assembly: GCF_902459465.1. Lineage (NCBI taxonomy): Eukaryota > Metazoa > Echinodermata > Asteroidea > Forcipulatida > Asteriidae > Asterias > Asterias rubens. The sequence continues at coordinate 8,945,590 of NC_047069.1, read as the reverse complement.
CACTTTTAAATCAATACTTACCAGTTTTCTGAGGTTTGCTGCTTGATCCTTGTGAAAATCGAGTTTAGAAAGCGATGTCGGACGGTATTTATCAACCCACAAACTCATTATGACTTTTTGAAGGGTCTTTCGAAGTTAGAACCACTTGTTGGAACCACAGACATGAACTACTCACTGACTACAGTTCCAGATTTCGCGGGGTTTACAGGGTTTTAGTTATCGAACGTGTAGAACATGTCAATTGGCAACTTCGACCTCATATTTGACGGGGTGTTGAGCTGCTCGAACCCTTGTTTGAATAGAGCGAGGCTGGAACGAGATTGATCTTGCGCGCCGCGTACGACGTCCTAAAACTAAACTAAACTAACTCAATCTCTAGGGGGCGGTATTTAAGGAGACCGTTAACTAAGAGCGTTTTCGAATCGAAGGCTCAGGCTCAGGCTTGGGCTTCAGACTGATGCAGCCATTTTGAAGCCGCGTACGAATCGGAGGCTCCGGATCGGGCTTCGAATTTGAGGCTTCGATTTTGGCTGAAAACAGCGCCAGGCGAAGCCTCCTCAAGAGGTGGCTTCGCCAGGCTTCATGACGTCAGATTCGTGATGATAAATCTTTTTCTTGCGGCAGCCATTAAAATCCTCGGTTACCGTTCAATAAAATTGACAAATTTGGCTCTTTTGATTGTGTTTTACTATTAATAACAACAGTCTTCACCTGATATATCACCCATGAGAAGGCGAACAATTTGCATCAATGATATTAAGGTAAGTTTTGATATATAATGTAAATTTGTATGATAATTTACTTCGCGTTAAACATGACGTGTGCCCATAAACTTAGTGCTGCATCTAATTCGTGAAAATTGTCTTTTGGTTTTATTCTCAACATTTACTGATGAAGATAAGCTACATGCGGGAATTATTTGACAGGATAATATTTGTGAAAGTAGGGCCTGTCTTCTTAACTTGGTTATGGTTTATTTTTCGTTGGCAGAAAATTAAAATTCCTTGTCTGCTGATTAAAAACGACAGTTGTTTATTATTTTTTATAATCCCAAGGCCGAGAGCTGGATAGTGATATTATTAGTTATAAATCTTGCGGTTTCGTTTAAGCTGAACCGATTATTTTATATAAACATTACATTGAACACTCTTGTTACTTATGAATAATATTTCGCTTTGTTCCTTTTTTTCAAGAATGTTTTTGTTGTAGGCCTACTTTTTTAATAATAATATTTCATATTGTTTACTTCTGACTGATGTACCGGGTAGTAATTTATTTGAGTTTTCTGAAGGGAAATACATTTCTTGGCAACTAAAAAAAAAAGGTTACATGATTACATAAATTTAAATATTAGCCATGAATGAATGAATGATGATACATGTACACCTGCATCAACTTATTAAGCAGAGGCTATATAAGTATGGGTTGGGTGTTGAGATGGGGGGGGGGACTTTGCTAGAAAAACACCTTTTGCTTGTGGACTAAGGATTCCAACTTTTTTGTAGAAGAGGACTGGCATTCATCAACATTCTTACTTGTATTAACTTTCATTGTACAATGTAGATTTGGAAGAGTGACTTTGGTGTGAGGAAAACCACCCGGCCGAGGTTCAAGTCTAATAGGGGCAAAAGGATACTTGAACACTGCCCATATCTGTCAGGTACGGTATGAATCCCAAAATTGGTTTTTACCCATATACACCAATGTGTGTTATATAAGCACTGTATACTCACTACTTACCTGAGTTTTGTGAAAACAAAAATCACAGGCAAATTACTCAGGTGGGATTCGAACCCACAAACTTTGCAATTCTAGAGCAGTTTCATGCTAAACTAGACCACCGAGTTTGCCCAGTAGCTGAGGCAGTTTGAATCCTAAATTTTAGCAGCCGGAACTGCAAATGATATTAAAATTGCACCAGGTTACGAGTATTCAGTTTGGTTTTTACTCCGGTAAGTATTGAGTATATAGTGCAAACACCACATCGGTGTTTATGGGTTAAAACCAAAATGAATACTATAATATCAAGGCTGTGGTATTATTCACTCAGAAAAAGACGACGGTCTAAACCCACCCGTATACACTGTGCGTAGTAATCACACCGCACGACCCACCCGTATACACTGTCACATTGCTGAAGTAATCCGCACTCGTACCACTAACCGCATGCGGAGGCTGTGTACGGGGGCGTCGTGTCGTGCGATGTGCCGGATGTGGTTAATTTTACGCTCAGTGTACAATGTATACGGTAGTTGCGTTTTTTTCGGAGTGACAATTTGACTGCCTTAGCAAGGCTTAGCAAGGCTAACCCGACATCCTTTTGAGATGTTTCCGATAATCAGTGGTGATCTGGAGTTCGAGAGACTTCCAAGTCAATCCCCTCTTGAATGTTAACCTTTGTTTTTTATATCTAAGGGGGGGGGGGGTAATAGAAAGTAAACTCTCTAAACCAACATTAAATCCCAAGAGCTAAAAATAAATTTTGTTTAGATACATTGTACAATGATCACCCAAATGGTATGATAATGCTATAATTTTGCAATTTATAATGTTGAGGGCTGCATTGATTATTTGATCATACATGTACTCAAGCATTGATTATTTTATTATACTCAAGCATTGATTATTTGATCCTACTCAAGCATTGACTATTTGATCATACTCATAAGATTGTATCTTCTTCTCATTTCAGTTACAAGGATCTGCAGAAAAGCATCAATGTGAGAAGCGTAACATGTGCTAGCCAGTTCCGCATCAAAGCGAAAGACCTGTTAGTTCATTTCAGAACAATATAAGATGTCACCAGTAGGCCTGGGCAACAAGTGAAGTTTACTACTCATCTAGTGTCAAAAACATTGTAGTCACGACTTTGACACTAGTTGTGACTATTTTAAACTCCTAAGATACATTGCGGCAAATTCTTTGCCGCAGGCCCAATCAAGTAAAATTTGTGCTAAAAGGATTGAAGTTGTAGGGAATAGGCAAGAGCGACACAATGGGAGACTTTCCAACGCTAGGTGGCAGCAGACTTACCGGGTAAACTTCCATTGTTTACGTAGTTATGAGCTTGCACATAATTCTGCGAACATGGCTTTACCCGGTAAGTCTGCTGCCACCTATCGTCCTAGAAAGTTTCCTAGTCGTGACTGTTTTTGTAGTAGTCATGGTAGCACGTCGAGTAACGTGAGTAGTTGAAAAATGGTATTTGTAACTCGACAAGGCAATCAATAGTCTCCACTTCGACACTTGTCTGTCACACTAGTCGCTCAGGCTTAGTCATCAGTAGAGGAAACATCACTGGTGATTAAGCAGAAGAAACTTCACCAGTGTCGATAAAGATATAAAGCTCAATTCTAACTCTGTAAAGTAACATAAAGCAAGCTGACCTGTCCTTATTTGCAATTTTTTGCTAGCAACTATTCTACAGCTGAAAATACAATTAGAAAAAACTTGACAATTCCGAAATACTAACCTAACAGTTGACGAAATAATCATGTTTCTTGACTTTAAAGTGGAGATCATCATAATTGCAATGAACTTAAAAGTTGTTAAGTAACCTAACATTTTCCCAGCCTCATGGGAGAACACAAACAATTATTTATTAGCACCGTCTTTGTAATCTTAAAAAAAGTTATTTAAACAATCAATTGCTGTAAATTGATACTTCTTTTGTTTAAAAGTAACTCAATTTATGATAAAATAAAGTTTTCATTGTAGTGCAGTATAGCTTGTATGCAGTTTTTACTTGATAGTCAGAGTAATGTTATTTTTATTCTAAAAGAATACTATAGTTTTCAAATAACAGAACATACCTTTCGAAATTTCCCTGCTTTCCAGTTTCAATGCAAGGCATGTTGTTGACATATATTACAACAAAATAAAGCTATGTTTTCAGAACATTTTTGGTCCGTTTCGTTGTTGATGAAAACAACCATCATTTGTTGGCTTTCACTAAAATAAGTCATTTTACAATCAAGTGAAGCTAAAAAGTGGGCTGCTCTAAGTTATTGAGGTATTTTTACAATATTAAACCATCAGAAAGCAAATATGAGCAAATATGCGTTTGTTACAATACAAATGGTATGATTATGTGTTTTGTGGTGGTGTTATTTTTTGTTTTGTTATACAATCATTAAATAAATGCCTCACACACAAAAAGCAGACGACGCACGTTTGTTCTCGTGCATTATTATTTCCCCCATGATCCACCACGAGGGCCACATGAAGCCTAATCCCGCCGTCCGTGAAGCCGAAGTGTTCGAAACAATTTCGTCGCCATGTTGTTTATTGTGAAGCCTGAGCCTCACTGAGCCGGAGCCTGAAAATCCCAAGCCTCAAGCCTCAAGCCTGAGCCTTCGATTCGAAAACGCTCTAAATAAATCGATCCTCACGTCAACAATAATAATGGCAGCCTCCTTACTTCGGAAATCTTGCCCTGGAGCAAAATCTGTTTGTAGATTTGCGTATTCTAGACAAAGTTACAAGCAATTTATCAACAAATATTGTCCACCATGTATCCTTCAACATAGTGTTCGCAAGTTTAGCGATGTTTTAGGAGATAAAACTGTAAGAATTGGATATGCGTCCGGTTTTTGGGGAGACACTGCATGTGCAGGTAGGTTAGCTACATCCATCCATTGTACTTGTAGATGGTTCTTCCATCCATTGTTGTTTTATTTGCATGGTTTTAGCACAGTGATGAGACCGATGTTAAATTTTATAATAGAGAGCCATTTACAGCTCAACAAGGTGGGCTAGGTTGGCTAGGTTTTAACATGGAGCAATAAAGGATAACTTTCCGTATGGCGCCAACACTTTTTCACTCATTTTTACAAAAAGGGATATATCAATCAGGTAAATAAGTTCCTATATTATTTCATACCGAATGAAAGAGTCGTGGCGCCATACGGAAACTTTTCCGCAATAAATTATACTTTGACTAAAGTAAAGTACATCGTGTATGGCTGGGTACTATGGCCTATGTATGGGTAAAAACCAAAATTAATATTCTTTATTCCCGTTGCCAAACATAGGATTCGAACTGCCTCTAGCTGTCTAGCTATCGGGCAATATCGGTGGTCTAGTTGGTAAGACACTGCTCTAGAATTGCAAGGGTCGTGGGTTCAAATCCCTAAAGAGTAATATGCCTGTGATATTTTTTCACAGTACTTGGGAAAGTACTGAGTATACAGTGCTAACACGTAACAGTACACACATTGGTGTGTATGGGTAAAAACCCAAATTAATATTCTTTAACCCCGATGCAAATTTAACATCTCTGATACATGTTTGTAGACAAGTTATCGGTTAACTTTCCATATCCTGCCACCACTTTTTCACTCATTTTTACAAAATTGAAAAAGGGGCATCTCATTGAGGTAAATAAGATACAACAATATTTCATATTCGGCAATCAGGCCTGATACTTCATGGAGGCAACGAAGGGGATTGCCTTGGTGCCCTTGAAGTGCTCCAGTAGAATTTTATAATTTCCTCATAGGGTGCCCTTCGCCAAAGAGAACATGCCTTGGTGCCCTTACTGTTTTAAAAATGAATACAGGCCTGCGCAATCATATCAAATGAAAAAGTGGTGGCATGATAGTACAGAAACTTTTCAAAGTTAAACTTAATCAAATTTGGCCAAGCAGTTTTATTTTTAGTTCAACCATTTCAACTTAAACTTTAGTTAAATGCATTGATAACCTTTGTTTTATTTTGATATCTCGATGGTTTTAGTCCTATACAAATGCATTCTAGTTGTATACAAATCAATTTACGTTAAACTTGTGAAAATTTCATTTCAAAAGGTGTTTTTTATTTATTATCTTTTACTTTGTTTTCTAGCTCCCCAGCTTGTACATAATGGAGGCATTGATTTCCTTGTGTTTGACTATCTGTCTGAGATCACCATGTCCCTTCTTACTGCTGCCAGACACAAGAAACCTGTAAGTAAACCCAGTTTCATTATCATTAAGTACAATTTTCCAACCAATAAAGTCCTTATGAAAGTGCATAAAAAAAATTCAAGTCTGTAACCTCGCGTGTATAATATATGATAATCTTTCAGGGCATCAAAAACAAATGGGTCTGTAGATTCAAAGGAGAAATTTGTGTTTATTAGTTACATGCAAATGGTAAAATTCAATGCGGTTTTATTGGATATCCATCAAAGTTCATGAATGAACTCGAAGGCTAGGCTACCAAACACAGTTGCATTTACACCATTTTAACGTGACATTTTTGGCTGTTGAATAACATACGATTGATAATACTTTGCAGGATTTGGGGTACGCCCCAGATTTTGTTCTAGCTGCTGTGGGCCCTCTTCTGAATGAGATCAAGAAACGAGGCATCCGTGTGGTGAGCAATGCAGGAGGAGTCAACCCTCATGCTTGCGCTGCAGCATTACAAGAAGCAGCCAAGAAAGCTGGTGTTGATATCAAGGTTGCTGTGGTTACTGGCGATGATCTCATGCACAAGGTACTATACTAAACACTACTCATTAGTCATATAAAACCTCAAAAACTAACAGTAAATGTCTGCACTTCATAAAAAAAAAAGTATTGTGAAATGTATATTTCAGCCTTTGACCACTCATTGCAGGATGGCTGTAATTGTCTATATTTCTAGATGGATGATACCAATTTATAGCTTTTGGGCTATCCTTTTGTGCAGTATTTCTATCTTGTGTTCTATTGTGGTTTATCTTGTTTCATTGCCTTTCTTCTGTTCTGTGTGTACCTTAGCATGTTTTAGCTGTATTTTTATCTGAATAAATTCAATTAGTCGATCAATCAATCAATCAATCAATCAATCAAGCATCCTTGTTTGTAGGTTTCCTGAGAAGTGCGTGCAAAATTGATTAAATTCACCTTGGTGTCATTACCAGAAATAACAAAATTACAACAACATTTATGTAACATCAGTCATTGCATTTTTAAATCCTTTGCAGAAAGATGAGATTATTAAATCAGGAACAAAAGATATTGACTGTGGGATTACAGCACCGAAGACGCTAGTCAGTATGAACGCTTACCTTGGGTGAGACACTTTCCATTCTTCGGATCCCCATTTTCATTCACACATTGTCAATGTCAAAGTATTTGTTTAACTATATTGGTTGCAGGATTGTGTTTTCATATGAAATGGGGTGTCTTGGCCGCAGGGATAAGAGCACCGAACTCAAGCTCTTTTTTTTGTTCAGCAGAGTGTGGGTTCGAGTCCCGGTCATTACACTTGTGTCCCTGAGACACTTGACTATAATTGCTTCTCTCCACCCAGGGGTAAATGGTTACCTGTGAGGGCAGAAATGGTTCTTGTGATTGATTTAGCCGAGTAGCGCATATTTTTTGCACAGGCTGTATACTCCCCAAGGAATGAATTAAATGTCCCAGTAACCAGGGTTAATAATGTTGGAAGCACTTTAAGATGCCTTTGGGTGTGAAAATCGCTATATAAAATTGATTATTATTATTGTTAGCCAGTTTTCAAGAATCAAATAACAACTTGATGGCTGTTTTGATTATCTTAATCATTTAATGTATCTGACAGTGCTGGACCAATCACAAAAGCACTGGATATGGGTACAGATATTGTGGTAACAGGGAGATGTGTAGATAGTGCTGTGGTCCTTGGACCTCTCATGCATACGGTAAGTATCCATTGCTAGAATTGTGATAATGTAATAAACAAAGAACAAGTTGTAATCTTCTGGATATGAAGAAAACAATCCTTTGATTTCTTCTTTCAAACAGGGGATACTATTCCAAAGCATTCTCTGTTTAGGTAGGATTCAATGAGATAAGGAGCCTTTTCATTACTTTGTTATGGTTGGTCACTGGAGTGATTCTTTTGCAGCATGCCTAACCATGGGTGGGATTCAAACTCAATCTTTTGCCAATTTAGTTTGTGGGTTCAAGTCCCACCTACTAAAATGTCCCTGTGCTCAGGGAAATTAGTTAAGGCCAAGTCACACAGGCCCCGCGAACGAAAACGATAAAAATGCGCGCCCTCGATTGGTTGAAATGCTCCACGCAGAATATGCCCAGGCTCATTCAACCAATCGAGGGCATGCATTTGTATTGTTATCGTTTTCGTTCTCGTTATCGGGCCTGTGTGTCTTGGCCTTCAGTGTACAGTTAGAATACATTAGTATAAACACAAATAAGTAGTGATGTATATTTTCACTTCCATGTTGTAGTGAGTATGAAAACGAATGTTCTTATTGTTTGTAGTTTGGTTGGAATCAAAGTGACTACACACGTCTAGCATCTGCCTCTTTAGCTGGTCATATAGCTGAGTGTGGGGCACAGGCTACAGGGGGTGTCTTTACTGATTGGCATCTGGTTCAAGATTGGTATGTTAACACTCAAACATGTTGCATAGTTCGTTGCTTGTAATTTGTTGTCCCTTTTCCTGTGGACTATATCTATTAGAAAATGATTGGATTACAAAACTGAATTTGACCTTGAAGCCCTTCTTTATTGGATTTAAAATGTTGTCTTGAGTTTGTTGCATGAAGTATCATGTATTCGGTGATATTGCCATGTTGCTCCTATAAATGATGCACCTTTAGTCTTCTTGTACGTGGATAGATAAAAACAAAACGCTGACCCCAGTCTTTTACTCTTTTACTTTCTCATTCACATCTACAGGGACAACATTGGCTTTCCCATCATAGAATGTGGGGAGGAAGGTGCCTTTGTTGTGACAAAACCTCCAAATACAGGTGGGCTGGTTTCTAAGGAAACTGTTGCTGAGCAACTGGTTTATGAGCTTGGTGATCCTGCCAGATACATGCTCCCTGATGTTATATGTGACTTTAGAAATGTTACACTTCAAAACGTGGAAGGTGAGAACTCTTAGGTTACTTTTTAAAGCTTGTAGTGGACCTTTTGAAGCACTGGAAAGCGTTCAAGCTAAGCAAAGCAGTCGTGGACGAGCAGTTCAGAGCATCAAACTCGAGCTCTGGTGTTTCTGATCACCAGAGTGTGGGTTCGAGTCCTTGTCGTGGCGTTGGTGTCCGTGAGCAAGATATATTACCATTATTGCTTTGTCCTTCAGATGGGACATTGAGCCGTAGGTCCTGTGTACTAGGTATTGGTAGTGCACGCATGTAAAGGAACCAAGAACATTTGTCATGGAAGAATAGGGGTTTACCCGGGTGGTTCTGGTTCACTTAGCAAGTGCTCTAGTTAACAGGTTTTCTCATGCTTGCGAGTTACAGTGACTAACTTCACTTATGAGGCATCTTTGGTTTTATTCCAATTAATGTATAATATTGATAATACTAAAAATAGAAACATTTTATACATCTCAGGAACACATGCTCTTAATGAAGTAAATTCTGAAGTCTACTTTAATAAATGACTAGCGGGATGCTGCGCTTCGCGCGGCAACCCCGCTAGAAAGCTCTACTTATAAAATGCTGCGTTGTGTACAGGGGAGGGTTAAAGTGGATGGGCAGGGTCACAATACAAATCACAATGGAAAACCACCCATCCAAAGTTAAGACGAATCTTAGTGCTTTGTGAATTCGTACACTAACCCTTGTCCGTTTTTTTTTACGTTTCAGCATTATTTGTCAATCCCATCCAGTGTTTTCCAGTTTCCAGCGGGTCCCGATAGTGGTTCTTTAAGTCCGGTTTATATCCCGTTTCGTTTACTTTGTTCCCGTTCAATTTATTTGTTTCCTGTTCTGTATCGCTTTCTTTTTCCCCCTCACCAGCCCCGTTCATTTTTCCCCACTTCCCTGTCCCACCATGTGCCCCTTCCCTATCCCGTCCCTTATCTAACCCACGCCTGCGCGCCTCCCCGTCCCCGCGATCCCGTGCATTGGCATTGTTCTTTGCGTGCCACTGTTTGCCCATAACTCATATTTTCCAGTTTCGCGCGGGTCCTGTTTTTGGTTCTTTCCCGTTTCATGGGCTTGATCCCCCCATTCAGTTTAATATTTTCCTGTTCCATGTCCCAAATCATGTTAGTCCATTTTCATTTTTCAATCCCTACCCCAGCCCTGTTCATTTTCCCCGTCATTTTATTTTTGCCGTTCCCCCGCCCGTCCCCCATTACACAGACATACCACTTTGTGCCCCTTCCTCCTGTCCCCATCCTAAATCTAACCCGTACTTCCTTCCCTACATCCCGCCCGTGAATTGTTCTTTGCACTTTTTCTGGCCCATAACTTTCCCCGTTTCGCGCGGGTCCCGCCAGTCAGGTAATTCTCCGTTTTGTGTATTTTTCTCTGTCCAGTTTATTTTTTCCTGTTCAATGCATGTCATCATTAGTCCCTTTTTCTTTTTACCCTTTCCGTATTATTTTCCCAGCCATTTTACTATGTTCCCTTCATTTTTTGCCATTCCCCCGCCCCCTTCAAACAGACGTACCACACTGCGTACCCCTTCCTTCTCCCTGTCCCACAACTAGCTCTAATAACCCCCACCATCCTACGTCCTGTCGTCGTGCCTAGCTCCCCCCCCCCCCACCCCCCATGCATTGTTCTTTACTGTATGTACGCGCGAAGTTACTGGACGGTCGCACTGTGACTGTGACATCACAAATGACGCCTGCACTCAACCACAAAGTTATACACGCTCGCGCTTTGACTGTGACGTCACAAACAACACATATCCCCAACCCACGGGTACCACGAAATTGACTCCAGAACGCATCATTTTAGCAGGGTGCGGGCACCACTTACGTGAAAACAACATGGCGGCGCCCATGCGATTTAAGCGCTTTTATATTATAGATTCATCATGGTTTATTTTTCAACAGGTGACCCAAATGGCGCTGTTCTTGTGACTGGGGCCAAAGGCTTACCACCAACCACACAGTTCAAGGTATTCTAGAATAATCAGTGATTCTTTGCCCCGGAGTTCGAAATGTCATCACTCAAGAAAACAGTTAGCCCTGTCTTACCTGTCAATTAAACCTTGGTGTCAGTTCAGGGCAACAAAAATTATCAATTTTGGTGCAAAGTTGCAACGCCTTATTATCATAACTAAAAAATTAAAGCTCCTGAATTCGTGAAAATTAATGAATTTGTAGGCCTCTGTTAACATTTTCTAAATATTTAAAAATGTTTCAGTCCATGGGGTCGGTGATGGTAATGTGACACAGCATCCTCACACGAAGCTCCCTCTTTTTTAGCAACTGATCAAGTTGGATGTGTTTTTATGTTAAACTCGTTCTTCTTGCTTTTAGAAAGTTTCATTAAAGAAAAGCTACAGTTATGTTATTATTTTTGTTAACTAAGAGTCATTGTGTTGTTTAGTCTACCATAGGTAGGTTTCTGAAACTGTGCTTAATAAATTTGTTATTTTTTACATTTTTTAAGTAACATTTAATACAAAATTATTCAGATGAATGAGCATAGTAGAAAAATCACCAATGTTGTTTTTCATTGTTTCTTCATTTTTTTGTTTACCCTACACCAATGTGTCATAAGCTTTGTTCTGTACTCTGTGCTTTTCTCAAGTCCTTCGGAGTACTACATCTATTAAATATTTTGGTTTTAACGTTTTGTACCGTAGGTTAGTGGTACTTATGCAGACGGTTTCAGAGCAACCTCAGTGTCTCCTATCACTGGCCCAAATGCAGCGGAGAAAGGCAGAAAAACGGCGGAAAGTATTCTGAAAAGGTACTCAAACTTTATATAATGGTGTGTGTTTTTTTAAAGTCAAACAAGACACTGTACTGTATCACTGATGTATCCATTTATTGTTGTTGTTGTTTCATGCATTGCTAAATATAAACTAAATGTATATTGCATCACTTTGTAGTTTGAAGTGGTGTTGAGGAATTTGTTGTGTCAATGTTTGTTGTCAAATGTTACTTCACTTTTCTCCTGTAATAATGGAACCGAGATTAATAGACAGATAGGACAGAATAAATCTTCTATTTTTTAAGGGTTTGGTTTTTGTACCACACAAAACACAATGTCCACAGATTTACATTAAACTTACATAGTTTGATGGTAGAAAGCATCCCTTAAAATAGTACTGAGGTGCTGTAGTTTTTTGGGAAATGAGTAAAACAATGCCACAGAAATAATTTTCGCCTCAGGAGACGATTATTTTAGCATGTACCATTGTATTTACGCAACTCTCCTGAAAACAGTGCTTTTTGATTTTAACTTTTTTTTTTCTCAAAAACTTGACGACTTATGAGGCTGAAACTTCTACTTTAATGTATATCACCTACACTTTACAGTGAGTAAAAATTCATGTCGGGCCAAAATCTTGATCTACAAAATGTATCAAAACCCTTCAAAGCCATTGGACACTTTTGGTAAACAGTATTGTCCAAGGCCCACACTTCGTGTATCACAACTTTATATAAAATAACAAACCTGTGAAAATTTAGGCTCAATCGGTCATCGGGTCGGGAGAAAATAACGGGAAACCCCACCCTTGTTTCCACACGTTTCGCTGTGTATGACATGTGTTTGAAATAAATCTGTAATTCTTGATATCGAGAATTGATATTGTTTTAATGTTTTCTCAAAAAGTAAAGCATTTCATGGAATAATATTTCAAGAGAAGTCTTTCACCATTACCTTCTTTAAATCCTGTAAGTTATTTGTAAATCTGTGAACTTCTTTTTTCTGTACCGAAAGTGTCCAATGGCTTTAAAGAGAAAATTTATAAAATTTATATTTTGGAATTGGTGAAAACTTTTTGTGCACAGGACAAGGACCATCTTCAAGCAGTTGGAGCTGAAAGACTACACCCAGACTAATGTACAGATTCTGGGCTCAGAGCAAAGCTACGGTCCACACGCAAGGGATGTCAACCCAAGGGAGGCGGTCATATGGATTGCTGCGCAGCACTCGCAGAAAAAGGCAATGGAGATCTTCGCAAGAGAGGTTGCTCCAGCTGGAACAGGAATGGGTATGCTACCTTCATGTTTGTCATGTTCCCTGTGTGCTGTCAGCATTCATGACATATGATTCTCTTTATTCCATTATTGAGGCAGACTATTTTACTCTCAGCCTCGGGTTGAATATATTGAGTAGTATAGGAGAATACAGGAAGGCGGAACCATTCAAAATATAGTTTTAAAAAAATTCATTATTACCTTAAAGGCACTGGTCACTATTGGTAATTACTCAAAATCATTCTTAGCATAAAAGCTTTCTTGGTAACGAGCAATGGAGAGCTGTTGATGGTATAATTATTATTATTGTAATAATTTTTTTGTTATCAGTTCAATTAATCTATGATGGTATGCTTTAGATTTTTACTGTCTGTTAAGAGTAACTTTTTACACATTTGTTTTTACTGTTCACAGCTCCAGGTTTGACAGGCATTGTTGGAGGTCGCCCAAGAGTGTAAGTCATTGATCTATCAAGTAATAAACCACAAGGGAAATTGACTGGATGAAGTCTAAGAAAAACACCTCTAATGTCTTCACAGTTTTCTATGTTCTTACTCAACAAGTGAAACCTGATAATTTTTCTGAAGTATGAAAATTAAGAATAATTTTGATTTATCTTCCAGGTCACCAGTCTTGAAGTTGTTTTCTTTCCTGTATCCAAAGGACCAAGTGCAGGTAAAAATGTGACTTTTATTTGATTATTGTTATCTATTTCTTGTAATGAAACCAAGGATGCCTCACAAGTGAACTTGATTACTGAAGGTTGCAAACCTGAGGAAACCTGTAAAAAACGGTGCCTCATAAACAACATTTAGAGAGTGCAGCCTTTAAATGCATGTTCACTGACGTCCAGCAGTTAGTGGTTTGTTCAGTATTGACAAGGCGAGACAAGACAAGACAAGACGAATGTGAGAACATAGCCATGAGCATCGTCTACACTACAATGGCTTTCAGGCCTTGAGTAATCTGCATAAGTTACTTTCCCCCAGGAAGTTGAAGTAACACAGATTTTAAACATAAATATGTAATAAAAATGTATTTCTTGTGTATTCAATAATAGCAATAACAACCAGTTTTATCAAATGAACTTACATTCACACATTTATAAAGTTCATTATTAACATCTGAAAAGGAAGAAATATGAGCAGGTTAAAGAAGCGTAGGTTGCACAGTTTTTAGTAGCCACGGGGCAAGTTGAGAAGTGGTGTTTACAAGCCCGCAGCAGTTTTTACTAGACAATGTACGCTGGGCTAGTGTTAAGGGAGAACCCTGGCTTTACAGTAGGACTGTGCAGGAATTGAGAATGCGTTACAACATCCAACTTAATTGTCATCTTACAGGCTACTGTACATATTGATGGCAAAGAGGAAACCATTACTGCATCATCACCAGAGTCTTCCGAAGATTCTGCCGCCTCCTCTGAGGAGACAGTAACTCAAGATGAGACTCTACCAGTAGGAGATCACACATTCAGCCTCATGGATTTAGCATACACAAGGAGTGGTGACAAGGGAAACAATGCAACTATAGGTAGAGTTTCTTGGCAATCTCACAATACACTGAGCATCCTAAGCACCTAAGCAGAGCATGGTGCTTAGTCATTCTATATATATATACTAAGAAAATTAAACACAGAACTAGCACAGATGATGTATGTAACATAGACCTTTTGCTGGTAAACTATGTCTGCTAAGCAACATTTGTTTTACCATCCCTGATAATAATAATAATAATAATAATAACCCGTTTTTATATAGCGCTTTTCACACCCGGAGGGCGTCCCAAAGTGCTTCACATTATTACCCCTGGGCACTGGGCCCTAAATCACTCCTAAAACCCATCTCAGCTTCCTGGTGGGGAGTATACAGCCTTGTGCAACATTAATATGCGCTACTCGGCTAAATCAATCACAAGAACCATCTCTGCCCTCACAGGTACCCATTTACCCCTGGGTGGAGAGAAGCAATTATAGTTAAGTGTCTTGCTCAGGGACACAAGTGTCACGACCGGGATTCGAACCCACACTCTGCTGAACAGAAACACCAGAGCTTGAGTTCGGTGTTCTTATCCACTCAGCCACGACACCCTACCCTGATATATGGCAGACCCGATATATGGCAGAGGGTGTGTCCCCCAAACAATTTTTTCCATGCTGTAACGCACTCTTTTCTTTACCCCTTCCCCCTTCCGCCTCAATATCCTTTAAAGAATTCCTAAGATTCCCAAAACGCAATGAAGACACTCGGAGGTGAGTTGGAGTACACCATGCCACATATTGAGCGCCAAATGAGTTTCATAATAGCATTAGCATCTCTGTGCCATTGTGAAGTTTTCTTGAGGTTGTGAAGTTGTTTCTTTAAAGAGTAGTTGACCTGTGAGAACTAAACAAAGTGTCTTTCTGAAAGGATTGGTTATTGTTGTTTTGATTCACAGGTGTTATAGCCAGACATCCGTCCTATGTACCTTACATTAGGAGGCATCTAACTGCAGATGCTGTACACTCTTACTTCAAGCATGTCATTGACCCAGAAACTGTGGACCCAGTTACCAGGTAAACATAAAGTCTTGCCTTTAAAATTATTGTGGTGTTTTTATATTTGAAAATGTTCATAAGTTTAAGAAGGTGTAATTTCTTGTGTGTTAATGCCCTGTCTTGAACAATTGTAATATAATGGGAGACTTTCCAACGCTAGGTGGCAGCAGACTTAACAGGTAAATTTCTATTGTTTATGTAGTTCTGAACATGCGCATAATTCTGAGAACACTGGCTTTACCCGGTAAGTCTGCTGCCACCTATTGTCACAGAAAGTCTCCTATTGGTGGTAATTCCATTGACCTTGTGCGTATTTAATTAATTCAAACACAGTGTAATACATTATGTCATTTATTTAATCAATGTTATGTAATCCTTTCAAATCGTCTGGTTGTCTTATATCAAATGAAGTGGTTTTTTTTTTTTTTTTTTTTTTTTGGGGGGGCTAGTTTTGTTCTTTGTTTTTCTTCATAGGAGGTTGAATGAGCCCTGCAGGCAAGACATGGTACTCTGTATCTTTGCCACTTTTTATGATTATTTGTTGATGACTTGTTTTTACATCAGAAATGGCTTTTTAATTGATTCTTGAGCTTGATATCATTATCTTTTTACCACAGTTATGAACGTTGTATCCCTTTGATAACTGACAAGCTTGGTTAATACTTCCCGCGAATGCAAATGCGAAGCAAATTTTGAAATCTTAAATTCACAATGAATAACTTGCATCAGTTGAACTGTGTTCGACTCCTGTAAAACATTTGCTGTGGAAAACAGCCATGCAGCATCAAAACTCGCTTCGCATTCGCAGGAAGTATTGAGGACCCTTTTCTGACAAGTGCATTTGCCTAACGTGCCTTTTTTCTTTTAATGCCAGCCATGTATTGATTAAGTAATTTTGTAATTTTTTAATGAATTTTTTTATTGGGTAGATGTAAATTAAGGCGCATTCAATCTTCTGAATGTGATGTTTTTTTCTTTTTCTTTACCATCTAGTTATCTATTTTTTAATGTTTAGACTACACTTTAATTTGAATTTGTTTGGGTACATTTGAAAATGAAAATTGTAATCTTCATAAGCTTGTTTTCTTGAAATTTGGTGCTTTATTAATATTAGACTTATTACTATCGTTTCTTGTTCTTTCCATCTCTATTTAATTATTCATATTTTTGAAAAAGTGTTTGCTTTGACTAGGAATTTAATTAGCTGATATAACTCGTTTTGGTGGCTAAGTAAACAAGAACCATATTGGTATGGAGAAATTAAGATAATGTTTTCACATCCCGACAGATATGAGCTCCCAGGAATTGATGGTTTCAGTTTTCTGTTGAGGAATTCCCTTGGAGGTGGTGGCGTGGCATCGTTGCTTAGTGATCCACAGGTAAACCACACAAACTTACTTACAAATAATTAGTTTTTTTCACATTTTGCAGAATATTCTGGAGCAACTAGTTTAATATTATTATTTTTAAAGAAATATTGAGTTGTAATCCTGCCAACTTTTGTATTGAGATTTGTAATTGATTGTTTGTGTATGATTTTTGTTTATGCTACAGGGAAAGGGCTATGGACAGATGTTACTGGATATCCAAATCACCAATGTTCCAGATTTAGTTTCCATGACCAAGTAGTCATCATCAAACCAAACTTGCCCCCCCCCCCCCTAAAAATTACAACATTTTATCGGAGGGTTATATTTTATTGACTCGGGGTGTTACTAAGCTTATCAGTATTTTTTTAAACTAAATTATGTCTGATCATGAAATGAAACTGTTTAATGAGAAATAGTATCAAACTGAAGAAAAAACTTAAATTTTACTTGTCTTTTTGTTATGTTTTTCAATTCCTGTCCTGGGACTGTTGGCAAAGGGTCAAATTGCATGGACACTCAGCGGTTGTGCATACATTGTGAACTGTACATGACGATTGTATTATTAGTGCCTGTGACCACCTCATTTATTACTTTGTCAATCAGGATGTATTTTTTGACTGACAATCATTTATGTTTATTATTATTTCATAGCAAAATGTAATTTTTTTAGTTGATATAAAATGTTAAAATATATGTTTAGGTTTTTTGTACAAATACATTGACTGTGTCATTAAAGGCAGTGAACACTATTGGTAATTACTCAAAATAATTATTAGCATAAAACCTTAATTGGTAACTAGTAATAGGGAGAGGTTGATAGTATAAAACCTTGTGAGAAACGGCTCCCTCTGAAGTGATGTAGTTTTCGAGAAAGAAGTAATTTTCCATAGATTTGATTTTGATACCTCAAGTTTAGAACTTGAGTTCTCAAAATCAAGCATCTGAAAGTACACAACTTCGTCCGACAAGGGTGTTTTTTGCTCTCGCAACTCCGACGACCATTCGAGCTCAAATTTTCACAGTTTTGTTATTTTATGTACATGTTGAGATACACCAAGTGAGAAGACTGGAGTTTGACAATTACCAATAGTGTCCAGTCCACTGCCTTTAAGAAAGCACTGAACACTATTGGTAGTTACTCATGGTAATTGTTAGCATAAAAACTTACTTGGCAAGTTGGAGCTGTTGATAATATAAAACATTGTGAGAAACGCTCCCACTGAAGTAACTAAGTTTTTGAGAAAGAGGTAATTTCTCACTGATGTCTGCCCCGCCCCCCATTTGAAATCTAGATGCTTTAGATTGAAGTGTACCCGACTAAAATGTTCCGTTTTAATAGGACAGAGTTTCAGTAATTTTAAACAGTGCTCAGGCTCAGACCAACCAGTTTAATGCCTGGTAAATTCTGGACAAAGCCGGTGGTCAGTTTTCTTTGTGCGAAATGTATTTGATCGCGGGTCCCAATCTGTTTGTAAGATGTTTGTGTTTCTTGTGGGAGTGGTAACCTTCAGGTGTAGCATCGTGCACACCTAACAAGGAAGTGGAAAGCTTAATGTCTACTGCTTTAGAATGTCAATTATATAATCACTTCTTACATTAGGACAAAAGACCAAACTACATGTATGCGGAAATGATGTTTAAAACAAGTTGGAGTTTCTGCACGCAGTCTATAAGTTCTTACTTTCACTGTGGTCACTCACTGTCAAACAGTGAGCAGACGACTAAACATTCGCGTTGCGTGAACTCAACAAAGTTTTAACAATGTCTTCTGGCGCTCTTTTTGCTGCTCTCTGGATTTTGGCCTTCTGCGGCCTAAGAGATGCCTTCCCAAGCGGGGCATCTCCCAAAGCTTGTGTGCAGATGGTCCCAGGACACGTTTCTGGGGAAGGAAATCCAATCATTCCACAAGAATCTGCAAGCCCGTATAGTATCGTAGCAGACGGGTCCGAGTACAACCCAGGCGGAATGGTGCGAGGTAAAAATAATTGTTCTTTTTAGAATAGAAATATAAAATAGTTCAATACGGCTTCGTTGTCAAAATAACATTTTTAAAAGTTGGCCTCTTTGCTCCCTAAAAAAAAACTTGTATTAGCCTATGGCGTTTTTATTACTGCACTCCGGATTTGGGCCTTTCACCTTCCACTATAGGATCTCACAAAGCTTGTGTGCAGATAAACAATATTATACGGCTTTGTTGTCAAAATAACATCTATAAAAGTTGCCTTCCTTATTGTTTGCTCCCTAAATTAATAATTGTTAATATGAAAACACTTTCTCATCAGTGACTATCACCGCTGATCCCACGACCGCCACATTCCAGGGTTTTCTTCTGCAAGCCCGTGCCATCGGACGAACCGATCCAGTGGGTACCTTCCTAGCCGGTTCGGACGGGGCAAGCAAACTCATCACTTGCAACGCTACCGGTGATGCCGTCACACACACGGCAGCTACTGAGAAGCAAAGCGGGATGTCATTCATGTGGCAAGCTCCAACCGCAGGTGTTGGCGACATCAAATTCTTGTGAGTAATTCTTCAGTACCATTAGATGTCTTTGAGTTGATTTTGTAAAAAAAGTTGTCATTGTTATGTAAGGTTATCCATACTATTTTGATAATAGGGATACGTTTTACGGAAACAGTTCTATCCTCTGGTTAGGCCTATAATTATATTCTATAAATCATTGCCCCCAAAAGTGACCATGCATAAAACGACGAAACGTGGAAGGAAATTGTTTGTAAATAATATCATGATGAATGGACTTAATGAGCATCATTGTGCGTTAGAAATTTTAGCGTTTAGTATAGGCCCTGTAGGCTAGTTGCAAGTCGGTTTGTATGCTGTGATGATTTTTGTGAATAAACTTGTTTTTATCTATAAAATCTATATCTATCCTATCCAATACAGATTGACAGTTGCTCAAGATCATGACGTCTTTTGGGTGAGAATGGAGTCCAATACACTGACTGCATCAGGTATGGATGAAACAAGGCCCCAACTATACAACATTGATTTTTGTAGGAAATTTTATAATGAAATAAAGTAACAGGAAAAGAGTGAAATCCTCAAATTTCTGAGCAAGTTCTACAATTATTTTCTCAATTATTATTGTTTGAAGTTGAATTTCCTGTCTTTTTCATATTATCTTTAGCAGCCCATACATCTTCTCAAAGAATGATTCCCTCCCACTTTTATTTGTTGACATGAATAAAAGTCACATTATTGCAGCAAACACTGTGCTTTTCTTTTTTGTTTCAGCTCCTGTTACTGCGCTGAGTATTCCTTTGTTGGTTATACTTCTAGTCGTAACCATGGCAACAGCCCAAGATTAAGAATAACCGTACAGTTCAATAAGTCTTAATATTTCAGAGGTGGTTCAATACCATATAAGGAACATTCTTTTGTAGCAGTAAGAAATTTAAAGCAACATGTTTTTTCCCATTTTAATTAAAGTTAACCTTGAAAACTTGATTAATTATCGCTAATCAACGCCCCTTGAGAATGTTTTTAGAAGACTGTCGATTTGAGGGCATGTACATTTTCTGTTTTATCATCATGTTCGTGAGAATGCTGAGTGTGCATTAGCAACCAAATGTAGACTAAGCTTGGTCATAAACGAATTCTTGTTGAAACATACCTTTTATGTCTGTAAGAATTATGGCACCTTTATTTGTGAAAGTTTCTGTCAAGTTTTTTTCCCATAGTTTCTATAAAAGAGACATTAATGTCAAATGAATTTGTCTCAGTTATAACGGCACCGAAATAACATTGTTACTACAGCTCATTGCTCAATTACCCCGCATAGTTTATTTAACATATTTTACAAAGCTACTGTTAAAACTACCAAACCATTTTTTATTGTGTAAGTACACGCACGTTACTTTATTTGTAACCACTTGACTCTTCGAGGTGATATTAATTTTTTGCTTGGTGCCGAGTTTGTTAGTCAAAAAAAGGCCTGTGCCGAGTTTGTATGGTGCCGACATTCGATCTTGGTGCCGAGTGGGTGCCGAGTGTGCAAGGTGCCGACTTTGCCAGGTGCCGAAGTGTCCGGTATTCTCGGCTACAGCTAGTCGATCACGCGCGTCTAGCACAGACGCACTGATCTAGCCGTAGCTGTAGCCCAAGTCACTGTTTCGGACAGTTTACGGACGGTGATTGGCCAAAACCCGATCACGAAAAGTAACAGGTGCACGCGTATAAACCCATGTCCAAATATGGTCTTATTTACATTTTAGCAGAACTCATTTTGACACATGTGGCCCTTGAACATGAGTTCAACCGAAACGCAAACTCAAAATTAACATCAGTAGACCATACAAACAAATATTTTTATTGTAAATAATTTTAGGAGGTGGGTTGCCAACTTCGCATTATACCACAGTCCCATTTTGACTTGGCCAACAACAACAGTCCGTGGCCCAATAAGTACCGATGTTACACGATGTTCCGCACCCTCACTGTAATCCTATCTCTTACCCGAGGCTAGAGCTAACCCGTACCTGAACTGTGCGGGCCCTTCTCTCTCGGATCGGAAACAAGTAACTTTTCCTCCAAAAGTTCTACCAGCCAAACAGCCGACAAAACCCCAAGCGAAATCGAGCTTGCGCGCCCCACCGTTAATTTGCAATAGCGCCACTAACGGCTTAAAATGACCACGACACATCATTCACTAAAGAACAAAATGGCAACTGCAATGGATGTTGATCCACCATCCTCGAGTTCTGGAAGTAGTGTAAAAGGGGACAAGAAGCGATTCGAAGTGAAAAAGGTGAGACCATACTGAAGTTTATATGTTGTGGAATAACTCTATCGTATTATTTATTCTCTGATGTGTGTCTATGTCTAACCAAGGAATGCACGCGACAACCCTTATTTTTATAAATTATGTGATAAATTATTGACTTTGTTGTGAACGTGCGGCGTGACTCATGCTGAGACTCACTGGAGAGGCATGCAGAACTTCCTTTCTTATTCTTAATTGTATCTTTAATTATGGCATGCTTGAATATCAGTGCTTTCTTTTGTATTTTAAATAAGTGTATTTGTTTAGTTGGTATGGAGAAGAAGGCAAATACAGATATTTTATAATAATAAATCTAGCTAGGGGTAGGGAAAGATGAAACTTTCACAGTTTCAATTCATTCAATTTAAAAAAAAAAAAAAAAAAATTATTTTGATCATGGAGGTAGGACTAGTCACTCTAGTGGATGGAGTAGTGTAGTGTAGTAGCCCATGGAGGAAGATGTTCTTCCTCCTCCTCCATGGGTAGCTCTAACTGAATGAGATTTAAAGCAGTGCATATAAATTTGTCAGCATGGAATAAAATAGGGGCAGTGACTGGTTTTGGGGTAGTTGCGATAACGTTAGTCAACAGGAGGGTTACGTTATCGGAATATCACAACTAGTTTTGGGGGACCAATTTTACTTATTAAAGGTGTTTTATGTTAATTGTTTGAAAATCTATATCAAATCAGCCAATTTTACAAGTATAGTAGTACTGTCAGTCTGGTCCGTATGAACATTGATAGTGTCGTAATACTTTTCAGTCATTATAAATTGGTCGGAAACATGCTGCATCGATCAACACATATGACATTTACAGGGTTCTCCCTTAACACTGCTCTGCTGGCCAAATGCCAGTTGGGGTTGTTTGTTACTGGTCGTTATTACTGTTAAGGCCTGAATAGGGGATAGCAAACGACAAGTTGAGAACATAGGAAACTGTGGAAGGAACAATTGTATTTGATATTAGTATAAAATAATAAATAGTTGTTTGTGTACTTACACATCTTATAATATATTATTCTTTCCCCTTTTTTCAGTGGAATGCTGTTGCTTTATGGGCATGGGACATCGTTGTGGATAACTGTGCTATCTGCAGAAATCATATTATGGATCTATGTACGTTAAGTTCCTTTTCCTTCTACTCCTCAAATATTCTAATTAAAAGTACAGTTCATGTTTAAAACAACATCACGTCTATAGTTTTAGCCCTGTTATCTATCAGCAAGGAATATACCAAAATAAAATAAGATTTTGGCATTTAGATTTACAAGAAAAATTATTTGTGAAAATTTTACTCCTGTTGGCTTGTTTCTTCATAATAGTATTTCGTTCAAATTACTCATTTACCTTGTTCGCATCTCATTTGCTGTTTGAGAATAATTGTTTTCATGAATTCCTGATTAAAC
Source organism: Asterias rubens (assembly GCF_902459465.1). Classification (NCBI taxonomy): domain Eukaryota; kingdom Metazoa; phylum Echinodermata; class Asteroidea; order Forcipulatida; family Asteriidae; genus Asterias; species Asterias rubens. Next base: position 8,922,617 of record NC_047069.1, on the reverse strand, counting down.
AAAGTGACGACAAAAAGTGTTTTTTAAAATGCACTGGGACAGCCGATTAATCAAATGGTATGGTATGCTGGAATGACTTGCTTCCAATATACTGCATTCGATGATAATTAGCGGTGGCACCCAATCGACGACAAAACGATGAAGGTCTGGATTCAGGGATTACACAAACAACCTCGGAAATTTATGTTTTTAACGTGAGTTCCAGTGCGCTTTGTCTCACTTTTTATCTGGTGGAAATGAAGCCTATCACGGTAGGTGCAACCGACTGCAAGCTGCAACCACAAGAGGCTCTCTAAAGCTGTTCGTAAACGTTCACAATTAACTTCCGTTTGGAAAAATTTGTCTGAAAAGTTGTCGTCCCACGTGTAGTGGTTTTTAAAGGCACTGGACACAATTGGTCGTCGCAGTTGCGAGATAATAATGGAAGCAAAAACACCCTTGTCACGCCAAGTTGTGTGACCTCAATCTAATTCTGAGGTCTCAAAATCAAAATCGTTGAAAATTACTTCTTTCTCGAAAACTACGTCACTTCAGAGGGAGCCGTTTCTCACAATGTTTTATACTATCAACATCTCTGAGCTCCATTGCTTGTTACCGAAGTTTTTATTCTAACAATTATTTTGAGTAATTACCAATAGTGTCCAGTGAATTTTTAAAACTTTGTATATCAACATTAACACAAAAGGGAAGTATGAATAAAGAAATTGGTTGGGATTTAGGGATACATGTAGCATGATTTAAAAAAAAATTATTTGGCAATACAATCAGCTTTATTAAAAAAAGGAGATACTTATGTATTTTGATTTTGGACCTGCTTAGACCAAGGTTGTAAATGTTGGTTTTTAATTATTTTGTTACAGGTATAGAATGTCAAGCCAATCAAGCCTCCGCAACATCAGAGGAATGTACAGTAGCATGGGGAGTGTGTAATGTAAGAGCTCAATACAATCAGTTTAGATATGAATGTTTGATATGTACATTGTAAGATTACAATATAATCACAAGAAGAAATCTGGACTGTTCCATTACGCGTGGCCATTTGGAGTGAAATGTAGGAATAAAATGAATTTCATATTTGTTTTATGTACCTCACACAATTTATTTCAAGAATAAGTAATACAAACCATTAAATGAGATATCATTGAAAAGGAGCTATCATTTATTTAAACTCTTAGGTATTAAAGGAACACGTTGCCTTGGATCGGGCGAGTTGGTCTCTGAAAAGCGTTTCAAATCGTTTGTTATAAAATACACATTATTAGAAAGATATTTTAAAAGTATAATATAATGGTCCACATAAGTATCACTCGAAATTGCGTGGTTTTCCTTTTACCTCGTCGACAAACACGGTCGGCCATATATGGGAGTCAAATGTGTGTGGAGGCAAATGTGTGTGGATCATTGTATTCTACTTTTAAAACAACTTTCTAGCCATATGCATTTTGTAACAAACGGTTACAAACGCTTTTCAAAGACCAACTCGACCGATCCAAGGCAACGTGTTCCTTTAACAGCTGATACAGACATAGCTTGTGCTGTTCAAGACATATTGTCTGAGACATATGGTCTGAACTGCATTCACAGCCATACTCAGCTGGTTCTCCACTAGGGTTAAATTTTGTCCGGCACAACTAAGTCCTGCATGAGCGTGCGTCAAATTGTGCAAACCATTCCTGCACGATCGTCAAATTCCCCAAACTATGAATAAACAATGAATAGGAAATAGTCAAAAGGGAAGGTTGGAGGAAGACCTTCGAAGAGGCTTTGCTAGGGTCGAACCATTGGGGCCATTAATATTTGTTTGCGATTTATACCAGGGTCCTTTCGTTTGGTAAGCAGTTTGCAACAGCTAATTCCATGTTCTTCATTTTGTTTGATTACATGCATTTAATGGACATTTTGTTTTTTTTGTGTTTCAGCATGCTTTTCACTTCCATTGTATCTCTCGCTGGTTGAAAACGAGACAAGTTTGCCCTCTGGATAACCGTGAATGGGAATTTCAAAAGTGAGTTTAATTATTTTTTTTACAGTATTTACCTAAGCTTCAAAATTTGAAAAAGTGTAGAGAATTACAAAGAAGGGTACACATGTTTTTAAAACATGCCATCGTACCTTTTAGATGTAGATTGTGAAGCAGACATTTCAAAATTTAACAATTCCATATGTAACAGTGAGGCCTAAATGAAAAATAATAAAAAGAAATAATTTTGACACACCAGACAAGCTCGGTGGTCTAGTTGGTTTAAATCCCACTCGATAAATTATTGCCTGTGGATTTTGTCCACAGGACTTGCGGAAAATACCGAGTAAACAGTGCTTAACACATATTGCTGTATTGATAAAAACATATAATATTCCATATGAAACTTTGAGAATTTGGTTTAAAAGGGCATAGGCCTTATCTGTATGAGTTAATTTTCCTTTATCAGGTTTAACTGTTGGGCAATAGACCATGTAGTAATGAGTGGGTACACCCATTCCAGGTTGGAACCTACAACACGAGTACAACAGATTGGTTAAAGGTCCCTAGTTGGAAAAGGGGGAAAAACCAATGGGAGGTGTTACCAAAAGAGTTACAAGCAAATGTTGAACAATAGGTAGCTCCCAGTAGATGCCACCTTTATTGGCAAATCGCAATTTGGGCTTGCATGTGCGTCAAAGGCTCAAATTACTAACTGGCCGCGTCGTTCATTAACCAATCATGCAATGAGTTTGTGGAATGCGCGCATGCTGCACGCCGTTCTCACACGCGTAACGCATTACTGTATGCTCCAAATTGCCCGTAAAGATTGCCGATTTACGTCATATTGCAACATATGTATAGGAGGTCCCTGATTGCAGGTGTATACACACTTGGGTGAGTGACTTAATTGGTATTTTCTTGTGTTTTTCAGGTATGGTCGTTAGCAGCAATGGTTTAGCTGTTCTTCATAACCATTTGGATCGTCCTAAGTTGTATAACCTTAAACCTACAATCTTGTTCATGGGAACTATAACATGAAGGATCTTACAAGTGTGAAAAATATTTAGATTCAACAACGTTGAATTGTCATGTCAAGAACATTGTGTTGTTATCAAGAATGACAATTTTTTTTTCTGAACACTTGATCAGGACAACTTCTTGTTTTTTAATTATTCCCTCACCAGTTCGTCGGTTGGAAAACAACACTTGTGATATTGGTTTTTCCTTTCTATAAAAAACTCCCGGTTTTGCAACTTGGTTCAATTTCATGTCTCTGCAAAATGCGAAATTCCATGTAAAGAATGACGTCACACATGACATTAATAGAGCGCCCTCTGCTAGAGGTCAGAAGAATGTTGCTTATTGGGCCACCCTGTACAACCCACGCACATAAATGTGCTTTTTCAATTTGGCGTCATTGTTTTAGCTCCAAGTTGGGAGGCCTGATGATGTCAATGCCTAAGGTCGGTGTATGGAAAGCAGTGCTATGAAGTTGGGCCAAGGTTTAAATTCAACCTTGAATGGAACAGCAATAATCAATGTCTGTGTGGTTTATCTGTGTCAACCATGTTCTAATTTCATAGAAATGTTTTTTTTAGCTCAATAGTTGTACAAAAATCAATTTGGCTAACCAGAAAACAAGTTATCTCCTGACTTTGTGACTGGTATCCTACTTATTTTTGAAACTGGGCCATGCAAAACATTGCTTTGTCAACTAAGAGATAGAGGAAACAGACATCAAGTTGTTTTTGTTGACTGCAATAAGATACATTTTGTGGCCATTTTGTCATTGTCTTTTTGTAGATGACTGTGTTCAATCGCAGGACTTGTTCAAGTCCTCCACAAAATCAACTCTAGATAGTAACTTTGTCAATATCTTTTGGTTAAATTTTAATATAGCGAGGCCATAAACTTTGCTTTGTTGTTTTTCAAAACTCTCAAAAAAATGCATATTCCAAGTGTGAAGGATTACGACTATCTTAAAGATTAAATTTTGTGACAATAGAAACTAAATCTTTTGTTGATCACAAATGACTTGTTTATTGTAAAGTAGTGATTTTGAAAAAGACACTTTTGTTTATTACGTGTACTTGGTTTTAACTTAATAAAGTGCTTTAAAAATTAATAAAGTGGCCCCATGTATTTCTTTTTTTCATGTCAAGATTTGAACGAGAGTGCTACAAAAAAGCTGTTGTGAAGGCAAAGTTTAAAGTCAGTTTTCAAGTTACACACAGATTTATTGACCTGCAGTATTAATGATACAGTGAAGGTAAATTAATGTTCCAATAATTCCAACAATTCGTTGTGCTATTATCTATTGGAAAGAGTATGCCAAACAAAATAATTGTATCCGAAATTGTTTGGTTTTCATCCTTACAATGATGTGAAAATGTACACTTAAAATCGGTGTAATGATATTTTTATACCCAATACAAATTTAACGAACTGTTAAATATCTCAAATACCTCTTTCCATAATAAATAACCCTAAAACTGAATGGAAAAAACCCAAACTTAAACCACACTAGTACACATCAAAAGTAAAGTCTTACCATACACCAACTATAACACACTATTTATCTCCCAGCACACTAGTAAAGGCTAAACTGTGTTTGAATGCTGTTCTTCATTGCACAAATTATTTTGGCAACCTATTTATTCGAAAGAAACTGCAGTCTTGTGCATACAAAAATCTGGTAAATGTTCACATTATGTCACTGTTTACATAGTATTCGATTTATTTGTTCCCACAAGTTTTACTTTAAGAATTGGCACACATAAAAGTATTCAGCTGTACACAGCTCTTGTACATTGCAAACAAATATCTGGTTGTAGGATGACTGTGGCTTGCTTTTCATCTTTCAACCATTCTTTGAAAATACAACAACTTGGATTTAAAAAATATTTCAGTGAAAACTTTCCCTGATAATCTAGAATGATATTCTATTCAAAATTAGTGAAAGCACACGTGCTGTATATAAATCAAGGAATCTGAAACAATTGTCAACTCTAATAAATGATCAATATAATTTTATGTAAAACTTTTAAAATGAAATCTCAACCCGTTTGTGTATCAAAAGATCACTCACAATGAGTAACTTTAAGTAAATGTTTCCTGAAAATAATTTATGGCAGAACCTGCATTGACACCATGATAGAAGAACAACTAGCTGATCGGACTGATATTAATATTATACCCTAAATACATGAATCGTGCCAGTCTTTTCTCTCCTGGTCCCACTTTTGTCAACTTCATTGGGTGCGTTCGTTTAGCTTCCCTGGGTCGCACACCGGGGTCGACCCAGGGAAGCTAAACGAACGCACCCATAATTTACACTGCAACAGACCCGTTGCACAACGCGCTGTGCACTTACCAGGCGTTTCCTGTCCACTATTTTGGGGGTCAAAACATGCACAAAAGGATGGTACACATGTTTACACGCGCATTGCTGCGTAAACATGTGTACCATCCTTTTGTGCACATTTTGACCCCCAAAATGGCAGACAGGTGATGCGCGTGTATGCGCGCTGCGCGTTGTGCAATGGGTCTTAAGAAACAAAATGGCAGCTGCCTGGTGTGAACACTGTTAATACAAATCTCAATTTTCTAAGGTAAAGTCACACTTTAAGATTGTTGTTGGATTTCTGAGATCTCGTCTTAGTTTCTCCTCGAATTTGTCTCGGACATGACTAAATTCCATGATGTCACGTGGCTTCTCTGCCAACCAGAATTGGTCAAAGTTGAAAAGCACATAACCTGAAAGAATGGAGGATGGTACATTAAGGTAAACACTACTCTGTCCTGTAAGTGATGACAGTCTATGGTGTTTTAAATGTGTAGTTTAATTTGTCGATCAGAGTCTCCCTCTAATTAGGGTAGGGTCATACTTTGGTAATAACGCCATTTTGTCTTCAAATCAGAATTAGGTGGACAAAAACCAAACAATTACCCCCTTTTTTTAGGGGACTGTCATGTCATCATAGAGCACCTGTGGCTGTACATGTACATGGAATTATGATTTCTAACCCAGTTACTGCACACATGCTTACAATATACATGTACTGTGGACCTTGTGTGATGGAGACTGTAATGCCCAAGTATAAAGCTGTGCTGCTAACAAATTCAGATGGAAAAACAATGGCCTTTGGTCGTAGTGGATTGGTGATTAAACAACTAGAATGTGGACTCATTATGCACATAGACTGGATTGATGTAAACTTACAATATACTTGATGGAAATCTTCCACTGTTGGTTGTCTTTCCACATGGTTGTATAGGTGAGTTTTGAGTGTTCCGTCTTGGAGCAAATGGTATGCTGTACTGGTCATGTTAATACCCACAACTGCATAGGAATACCTGATGCAAAAGAACAGATAACATTGAAAGGCTGTCTGTAACCCACTGAACATACTTGCATTGAATAGTTCAGTAAACAAACTCATTTGGATTTTAACTGCAAACAAAATACGCTAAAACTCACCCATATTTAGGATGGTGAGAATGTGAAAGAACATGTCTAGCAGCTTTGTTGTAAGTCTCTGCGAAATATCTAGAAACAGAACCGAACAATACTTAGTTAGAAACAACACTAAAAAGTCAACAACATATCCTTTGAACAATGGAAATCTTTGCACTGCCCAATATATTGGACTTCTGTATATCTGGACTTCAGTCATTTACCATATCGTAATGTATTAACGTAGGCCTCTTTGAAGTGTATGGTTGTTGTGGGTTACATACATCACAGAGCCTCGTCATATTTTCTTCTTGTAGTACGTACAAATTATCGTTGGCCTAATTCTTGAAAATGTATAAACTGTCACTAAACTATATTATGTTTGGAAATGAAAATAAAATTTAAAAAGATTTGGATTTATCCAAATCAATACTTACATTAAGTTAAGTAGACCCAGTATACCTTCAATGAACAGAGTGAAAACAAATAGTTACTACCCTGATATTAGGCCAAACAAGACACAACAACAATTGTGGGGGTTTTCTTCTTTCTTTCTTTAAAAGGAATACATGTATTGTGTATTTCTGTTAGGGATTATTATTCCTGCAAGGACATAATTTACTCTGGATTTTCAGAATTTTTTTCTCAGAAACACAACTACCTTATAGTTAACGCAACTACCTAGAAGTTAGTTTTATTGTGTACATCTACATTTATATTCCGAGGAAAATAATCAAAATGGTTCCAAAACCAAAGGTTACTTTGCCTTTATATTATTTTTTATTTCCTATCCTATCTATTATAGTCTAGTTCTCTTGTATTTTCCCCACCCAAGATGTTGGCAAAAGAACCATAAGATAAAACACTCCCTTTGTTTCATTCCAGCACTTCCCCCACTCTGTGGATGTTCCCTCCTCGCCCAATGTTATTATATTTGGCACAGAGAAGACCATGAAAGCTTACCCATTCCCCTAAAATCAGTAGCTGGATCGTCACCCTGAAACCCAATGGTCCCCCATTGTTTTGTGATTCGTTTCTCCAGTGGCGTGTCCGGCATCATAAGGTCCCACAACTGTAAAAGAGAAAATAATAACAAGGGAAAGATTTATAGGCATCTGAGTCACCTGCCTAATGCAGGTAGTTATTGTCAGAATGGTTACGCCTAGAATGCTCCACCAAAACAGAGTTAAAACCTGTGTTAACAGTCATGGTGAATTTCACTCTTGGTTGAATAACTTTTATTGGGTTCAGGTTTTACAAACACCTAAGAATTGATTTTAAAATAAGATAACATTCTGTGTATTGAAGACATTGAATCAGATCAATTGAAATATTAAAACTTCATTATCTTTCACTTGGGAAATTAAATTAAACTTTACAAAGAACTGTGCATTAATACAAACAAACAATCAAAGGATACAAATGAAAATAACGCATATTGATTAAATAAATTGTAACCCTAATTAGTAATCAAATACAGCCACGTATGACAGCTATGATAAAACCCACTAATAAAAACTATATATGGGTTTGCTTATAAAAAGCAAACCCAATTGTTCAACAGTCTTGTACAACTGCTGCCCACTCAAAGTATGTTGATCCTAATCTCTGGCAGACTGAGTTAAAGTTGACTAATTTACGTTTCAGTGAACTTCATTGCTTTGAAACACAGGCCTTGTGCTTCTAGGAGGCAACTGCCTCCTTTTGCCCCTGTTCATTACCTTGCTGCTCAATGAAAAATTCCAATAGTAATTAACAGTTTCCTCAAATAATTCATTGCCCTTTATAAAGGAGAATATGGCTTTCATAAACAAAGCATCCGGCCAGCTAATTCTTTTTACCAATGAAAGTCTTCTGAAGTTAGTACATGTAGATGAATCCAAATTTTACACAATATCCCATGACCATGAGTATGCTATCTTGATTTCTCTAATGCACAGTAGGTTAATGAGCATCACAGTGAAGCTCAGGATTTCAAACTTTGTGGTTGGATGACCAACTTTAAATAGACTTCCCATGTGTGTTTAACATTGGCAGTGCTGACCACAGCATGAAATGACTGATAGTCACTACTGGTCACTATACAGCTCAGTGCATCGAACACCAACCTTTAACTGTCACTATAATAAGATGCTTCCTAGTGTAAATATAACATGACAGTGAAGCATGCCTTCACCACATAACAATCTAGGTATCACTCTATCAATAGATAGTTGCTACCAGGGTTACTACTCACTAGCTCAATTACGTTTTAAGTTTATGACTCATTTAACGCAGGGTTTGCCTTTTACTTTTTCAGTGACTAGGGGTAGCCAGTAGGATAAGTAAGCTCTTCACTTCACTCTTTAATAAAGGTTTTGCAATTATCCATGATCATAATTATTAAACAAAGATGATACACTTGAAACTACCGGCCTCAGGTCAGCAAGTCCAGTGTAAATTTGAGCCCTGTGGATTTTACATCGTTTTTACACAGTTCCTAAAATTTATCAAATGAATTTTGGATCAATGGTCAAGTATTTCAGAATGCTTAGTAAACCTCTGTATTTTAGTGTATGTATAAATTTACCTTCTTAAGCAACTCCTCATGGTCTTCTTTTGATGATTGATATTTATTTTTTCTCAATGTTTCTACATCCTGAACAAGAGTCTTGTAGCCACAGATCTGCTCCACACATCGTAGAAGACACGGTGCAAAGCTTCAATAACAAACAACAATTGACTGGGGGTTAAGCTTTGTCCATCCAAATTTCCTCCAGATATATTTATAACAATATCTAGTTGGCATGAAACTGCAGTGCTCTAGATGCAAGGGTCGTGGGTCCAAATCCCACCCGAGTAATATGCCTGTATTTTTGTCCACAGAAAGCACCGAGTATACAGTGCTAACACTTGTCAGTGTGTATGGGTAAAACAAAAAATTGATATTCTTTATCCCCAATGCAAATTTAACATCTATTAAACAATATCAATGTTGGGCACCTCCCTCCACAACCATCCTACTACTGCAAGTTCTTTACATTGCCAAACAGTGCATATATGCCAGGCCTGGCATTGGCCTCCCTTGGTAATGGTGCCACCTCAAAAAAGTTTCCCATAACATTTTGCAATCAAAGTGCCCTATTGCAAAGTGAAAATGGTCTTTTAGTCTCAAAGATGAGCATCCAGGCCTGATATGCTATCACGTTTTATCCAATATCGACCTGTGCCAGTAGGGTTGTAACCTTCTCTCCGGGCCACACCAAATTATCCCTACCTCTGTCACACATGGTCACACCTTGTCCCACATCTTTAATGGCAGCAATAATAGTGACCTTAGGCCGTTTCGGAAATGGTGGCAACAGCTACGGCTACAACTAGATTTCCGTATTATCATGTGCTGAATTATAGCCTAGTGCTTCCTTGGCAACACCCTTACCAACATAGCCGTAGCTATAGCAACCAATTTGGATAGAGCCTTACTTAGGGCATGTGAGTATGTTGATTCCTTTGATAGCTATGACACCTTCCACTGCATCATTGATGTTTTTAACATTCTCTTCTATTATTCTTCTCAGAGCACCGAGTTTGGAGTTTTTTAACGAGCTTTCTGCAAATGGAAATCAGAGACCATTGTTTAAAATATATCTTGCAACTGACCATACTACGTGTGTATACATTAGAACCTTGAAAAACGGGGTTAATTATTCACTTAGTCTTTTTTGTCACCCCATTGTAAAAGTGTCATCATGACTGAAATAAGTTTATAATAAAATATCTTTATAAATGTCGGGACCTTGACTGGACTAGATCCCATTATTTCCGCTGGTGTTTGTACATAAATTGTCTTGCAGTTTTGTTTAATAATGACTTTACTTTTATGGGATTTGAGGCATTGCATGGTGAGTTACCAATATATCTGCTGTAACACCATGTGTGTGTCTACTTGCCAGGTAGAGTTTGTTTTTTAGAGAACTGTCTTGCTATATGTTCTACTACGTACTACCACAGAGTAGATTTTTGGGGTTTTTAGGGAGACTTCTCAGTTCTGAAAAGAACTGACATTACTTTACTGAATTACCACTCACCAATTTTGCTAGTTCGCTTGTGACCAACTCCTTCACCAGCACAGATACGCTGTAACTCATGCCTACCCGTCAATGTACGAACTACCCACTTAAACATGCGGTGATACACCCATGCAAAGTAGACATAAACCCAGCTGAAAAACATCTCATTCTGTGGAATACATCAGAATTGGAGCTGAAGATACTAAACTACCCAAGTTTACTCAAAACTATCTGAAATAAAATTTAACAAACACACCATTAACAACATTGTATCAACAAATAATAATAATAAAGAACACTTAATAGAGCGTTGGTATCCGCCTCAGGAAGGTGCTCATGGCGCTTGAGGAGAGAAAGACAAATTAGGACTGCAGGATTGTGTGAGTATGCTTGTTTGAACAGGTGAGATTTTAAGTTTGTCTTGAATGTTGTGATGGATGGAGATGAATTGACAGTCAGTGGGAGTTGGTTCCAAACCTGGGCTGATGCCACAGAAAATGACCTAGTATTGCCCCAAAGAGGGGAAGTTCTTGGCTGATGAAGCATCATTAACTCATTAGAAATTAGAATGCAGTCCGGTGTGTGCTGAGGTGTATAGGTGGATGAGCTTGATGAGGTATTCTGGAGCATTGTTGTGAAGGATTTTGAAAATGAATAGAGCCAAGTTTTCCTGAATCCTGTGTGATATTGGCAGCCAGTGGAGATCTGTTCAATCTGTGTGCAATGGCGCTGTTCAGACTAGCCATAAGATGACAAGACGGTGATCATGATGATGATGATTTACTTAATTAGTTAACAATGGACCTTAACTTCTTCATGCATGGTTTACTTAAATAATAACATAGGAGGACCAAACGATGGGTTGGAGAATGGTAACCCCCTAAATTGGTCCAATCCATATGGGGCTAGGAGTAGGACTCAGGAGAGTGGAACTTTTGATTCCACTCTCCTGACTGAGTCCAAGTCCTACTCCTGAGTCCTAGATAGTAGTACGTAGTTACAGTAGCAGTAGTAGCCCCTAAATGGATTGGACCAATTTATGGGGTTATCATTCTCCCATCGGCATCGTATTCATTGTAGGCCTATCCTATTTTGTTTTATTCTAATTTAACTTCCAAAAAACAATATTTAGTTAGATAATTTTCTCAGTTCATATGACTCGTGAGTTTAGTCACAGATATCTTTGGTTTAGTACAACTTGCAACATGACAAACTATTACTCGACAATCAATTGTATAATTTACCGTTTCACACCACACACAGTTGATACCTCTCCAGAGTCCTCCTAAAACCACAGCGACATGAGAGGAGATGAAAGATCACAGATCAATTACACACATTGTAGTTTAGAGGACAAAAATGTCAACATTGGGCCGGCTATCACTGGTATCCGTCTAGACCGCACCTGCTGCCGTGTAATGGATCCAATCATGCAAAGGAAACCAATGTATTGTGCTGCGCGTTGTGCATTGTTGCTGCATCGTTAGAGGGCGCAGAAGAAGTAGGTCATGCTAAGGAATAAAAGGTCAAAATATCGTCATAATTAAATTGTCATAGTCTACATTTGTCATCGTCGCTTGCATAATTAATTTTTGTCAATGATTACATCATCATTATAATCACCATCAGGTCCTTTCATTAAATATGCTAGTAATTAGGGTGTTGGTGTTGTTGTTGTTGTTGTTGTTGTTGTTGTTTTTTTTTTTTTGGGGGGGGGGGTTCGAATTAACCCATGGTTTGCAGAGTTAACAATGCACCGCAGAGTTAACAATGCAATCGCATTGTATTTCAACTTGATACAGAAAGAGAGAAGGAGCGGGAGTCAATCCGGGATATATCTGCAATGTTTAATCCCTAACTATAACGCAGACTCCCTTTTAAGTTGGAACAATAAATTATAAATACAGTCTGAATAATAACATCCTCCAAATAAGAAAGTCATTTATTATGTATTATAACATATAGAGCATGGAGGTAGAGCAATGATACTATTGTGAAAAAGAAATGTATACAGTTATATACTAAAAGGTTCAAATCGAACAATCTTACTGATATGTTTTAAAATGGACACGTCCTGAGAAAACCTCTCATTTGCCAATTAATTTATGCATCAATTATTGATTGAAAATGAAAACGATTTTATTTATAGCTATCTTCAACTGTTATACTAATAACAATTCTGTTGAAATCCACTCACTGAATTAGTAAAATTAGTTTATTTCTTTATAACAGTTTCATGTTTACTTTCAGTTCTTTGTCATGTAAATTAGTGTGAGAAAAATCGTTTCGGTTGTGATGATTAGTTCGCGTGTTGCTGGGAAGAAGGGCTCCCCCACTCGACTCAACCCCCCTGTGCTGTATGTAGTTTTGTGCAGTGGTTCACTGGCGCGCGTTGAAGTCTGCTTACACACGAACGGCCTGTGTGTGTAGTGTGTACTACACTCAATGCATGCTAGCTGTGTGTGTGTGAAGAGCAATGTAATTATTACAATCATGGCGGTTTTCGGGAGGAATGAGTTACACACGAACGGGATGGCACATATGTGGCTTACCCTCGCCCTGAGCATCCTACAACTTCTGCCCGCACATTTTGACACAGCGAAAGCACAGGGACAAGGTGAGAACTATTTTTAGAGTGTGTAATATGGATAAAATTGGTGGAAATTTCGAACAAAATTTGTTGTGTTTTTGTTCACGATCTACACGAGCGAGCACGACAAGCAAGGCATTGGCATGTCATTCATTGCATGGCATGTCATCATGGAGCTTTGTGCACAGCCTTGTGGTTGATAACGTGCGCGCGATCGATATGCAATATCAACATAGTTGGCCGTTGCTAAACTGCAATCGTTCTTAAAAAACGGGTATCCAAATATTATTATAAAGCTTTTAAAGTGTTTGATGAAATGAATTCAATTGTTTCTACTGATGACCAATGAAAATGATCAGGGATTTTCAGAGAAACAAATGTCATCAGTCAGGCCTGGCTAACCTGGCAGTGTTTACATGTTTTTGTTTTTGTTTTGCTGATTATTCTTTCATGCACATAAAATAAAATTGTATAGTAATTTTTAACTTATTAATCCTTCTATGCTTATGTCAAATTATGAGGGCATTACAAAATTCCTTGTCATCAATGCACATGCAATTGACCTTAAGTGTCAACGACAATATCTTCTTTGGGATGTCCTTATTTTAATAAGTTAAATAAGTTATGATGGCTATTTAAATTTAACAACCTTTGTGTGAAAACAAGTTTAGGAAATCGGTATTCTTTTCGCAAGACTCTAATAAATTATTTAATATTCTTACTTACATGCATGGTGCCAATGCATAAACTTAAACAATAATTTCCACCACGCCTGGACTTTTGAAGGGGCACCAAGGCCAAGATATGGGGAAACAGAGGTCATGGCCTCTGTGACCTCCATGTAATGCCAGGGTTGAATTGAATTTAGCTCTATGATTGGTTGTCGTCATACATCGGTTGTCTAAATCTATTTTAAGTGCATTTTTTCAACACACATATTTGTTTGTTTGGAAAAAGCACTCACAAAAAGCAACTTGGTTTTTTCCCATGACTGTACAGAGTTCATAATTAACTGTTGTTTGTGTCACCAAGTGAAACAATCATTGGTGTTGGTTTGGTTTAGGCTTAGGTGGGGTGTAAACCATGGTTAAAACAAATTTACACAAAGGGAGTTTGCATTAAACTAGTTTTGCACATGGTTAAAATAAAAAGGATCTTTAGTCTGAACGTCGTTACTTATTAAATAAACAGTATTTTGCATCCACTGTAACAAAGTTTGCTGAGAAAACCATTAATAGCTGTCAGGTAAATTAACCTTATTTCTTTATTTACCTTTTCAGCATTTGTTCAGTCAGACTTCAATGAACTGCGTCATCTTGTGGAAGAAGTTACACTAAACAAGGTAAGACTTAAATTAGTATAGGTTACATATAGAATGTATGTGGTACATATTTACAAAACTTGGTTGTTTTGGGGTATGAATTCGCCAATTTACAATGAAACTAATAAACAAATCTGTAGGCCCCCTACTGAACTTAAAAACAATGAACATTTTACATTTCAACCCAAATATGAAATGAAATACAGCTCTCTGTATTCCACTATTAAAACCTTTGAACTTAATGGTTTGTAGTGCAGTGTAATTTTCCTGTAAACAGCAAGTAGAATATTAGTTTTGTAATTGGGAAACAAAATTTGTCACTAAATGCTTTTTATCTTTCTTTCATGTATTCAGGGCGATCTTACAAACCAGGGTCTTAACATTCATGATAAAAAGTAAGTGTATTTTTATTTTGTATGTTATCAATATTATTTCAATGTTTCTCTTCATCTTAAAAAAAGCGATGTTGCCTACAAACCTTGACACTTGTTCCCAAAAAAGAGTGACACCCAGGGCATTTTTAGCAGGCAAGATAGTGGTGTATGCACAATTGTACACTTTCACAAATTCAGAACTTGTAAAAGAGTTGTAAATAAGCTTGGGATATATACCCCTTGTTTATGTTATTAGTTGATGAAAACTGTAACATGCGTTATCTTTAAAATGAAAGACTTGATGTTTTCCACCATTGAACTGTGTACACAAATACAAATCGTGTTTTCTAATTGTCCAGGCTATGTAGCTTTTTTGTATACAAGTGATGTCACAGGTTAAATGGTCTGTTGACCTCTTGCATATAATGATGTCACAAGCTCATGTACATGGGTCAAAAGAAGGTACCCAATACCTCGTAAACCCCTTGCATATGATTATAATGTAATGTAATAGGAGCTCAAACAACGCCTGAAGTCAAAGGAAGATGTCCTATTGGTCAGTAGTTGCGTAGAGAATGGTAAATGTGTGTGTGGTGCGAATACCCACTTGTGTCTCTTTCTATTGTTTTTGTGACGGCCATGGGGGTGTGTGCAAGGGAGTTGACAGTTGTACTTCGTGAGTAATGGTTGGGAAATGCATTTGAAATGTCACATCATTAAATTGACTTAGTCCATGGTTTGAAAATATTTTAGGAGTATTTTCAACTGGACAATTAACTCGTAAAAATTGTATACATGAATGTACATGACTACATGCATACTTCAACAGAATTGGTAAAAACTATCATTCCATTTTAGAACTTTTGAAAATTTCCATAGTTTATAGTTATTGAATTGTGGGGAAAAACCTCAACACGTTCAACTGAACTATGTCGAACTATTTTGAAGTTGTGCACCCACTCATATATGGAAAAGCTCATGGAAGTTGTTATTCCCAACAACTTTGGATCCTTTTCCAAGTTTAGCTGTATGGGTAGCCAACAAAGTGAACTACAAAAGTCAGGGTTTGCCTAGAACTTGTTTTTCTTTGTCGAGTAGCCTTGGCAGTCTCTTTGGTATGTAAATTGAACTCTTTGTACTGAAATCCTAAAACTACTTTGTTGAAAGGCTCCAAGGATTCTGTTCTATGACAGGCAAACATGTACTCTATCATGATGAGGGATACACATGATCAAGTCTATTGTCAACTACAGAAATGAACCAGGAACCGTTTCCTTTTGAAAACAGTTGCCAGACTATGATCCAGCATTGTAAAAAGCAACAGTAGTGAGTGTAACAATGGTGTTTAGGGAAACTTATAACGGTTATTAGGCTCATCAAGAAGGATAGTAGAAATACTTAATATCTGAAGGTGTTTCACTTGACAATACAATACATATTTGTTGTCATTATCAGGGGAATTAGTCTGTACAAAAGATCACCTGCTGTTCATCCAATCTCGCTTTAGAGTTTGTGCAAATACATTTCAGTGTCAGAGCACAGAAGTTTAAAAGATGAACATTTACCTATAAATTAAGAGTTTGTTTCTGTTACGATACTCTCTGTTGATATTAATACATATTTACTCAAAGGTATAAAAAGCCTCCTTTAATATGCTATTGTCAAGGTTTTGCAAGCTCTCCAGTCTGCCACCATTGGCAGACTTTATGAGTCATATGTAATTTTTGTTTGGCGTGTGTGGGAACAGCAGCCCAGATATGAACAATACATAAATACTTATGATGTCAGCATAAACATCAACAGATGTTCAACAAAATATATTCTGTGCATTAACAATACATTGAATGATATTGCCTAATACTCAATGCATGATGTGTACATGTACAGCACAGAGCAAGGAAATGAAGTGTTTTAGTAATTGAGTGTTTACATTTTCTAAGGCCCTCCCCAACAGTTAGTATATTGAACTTTGAACTGTCCATAAAGGAGGGTAGTGGGTGTGTTCAATGGAGCCCTCTGATTGGTTAGGAAATGGAAGAGCTAAGGGACCATCTAAAACTCGATCCATCACTGAGTTTCCATCCTGTTTTGAATTTGTTTAAAACTTGTGTACATGTACATGTACATCCAAGTCAGACTAATTGTAATTGTGAGGATATAAAATTGAATGGTTTCTGACGGCTGTCTGACGGTTATGACTAATACAAATCAACAAATTTAGGTAATTCTAGGAAACAAATATGGAGTTTCATTTGTAAACATTGCATACTGTACTTAAACAGAAATAAACAATGGGAAAAAAGTGTTTACAACCACATGGATCAGGCACTTCATGAAACTTGTTAAACCTCTCCCGCAATATACTCAACCAACATTTTAATAATCAACATCCTGAACTAATTATGTTTGTAGGGCTCTATAAATGTGACTTAAAAAAAACCCACCCCAAAACTACCACTTTTATGCACCAATCACATCTTCTTAAAATAATTGTTCTGTTTGTTTGAATCCTGCTGTTTTTATTTGATTTATGGTAAGCCAGTCTTCGTGACTGCTGTACACATATCTCTGTCAAAAAAAGTTGTTTTTGTCCTCGGTTAGATTTTTATAATTTATGGTACACTAAATTTATTAGTCACAAGTAATACCTAAATTAGAATTCCCCAGATTAAAGACTGTGTTGCTGTATGGTTTGGGGCTTGTAGCTTTTAGCTTTTTCTGAATGAATGTGCTGGGGCTTGAATTACATGAAGGCCACTCTGTTGCCCTGGTCTTGGCCTCGGTGCCCCCTTCTAAAGTCTCCAATAGACTACTTAGCATTTTCTAATGGAAATGCCCTTTGACAAATGAAAATGACCATGCCCTCTGAAGAAAACAATTGCAGCTCTAATGTGTATCGCTTTGCTGTAGAAAAGCTTGCAGAATTCAAATTTAAGCTGTTATTAGTGATTAAGAAAGTCGGTGAATGTTTTTACAAATTGAACATGCAGTAGACCGCTGAACTGATGACATCACAGTTTGTTTACCATGTATTGACTGGGCAGCTGCATTTCGGACAGTTGTGCAGAGATGGTTCATATTCTTCTGCAAAGTGGTAAACAAACTGTGTTGTTATACCTCGGTAACAAACTGTGAAGTTTGACTGGTCGAGAACCAATCATGTGACGCGCAACAAAAAACGCATGTTACATGGCTCGACGGGCCGGGCAACATGAAAAGTGATGTACACCGGTGTACATCACCTTGATCGTTCCCAGCGTTGGTCGATTTCCAGCGCTGTGTACGAAACAACCGCGGGTTCGAGGGCATTGTTTCTTTTTCGTCTGCTTATTAAACAATGAATAGACCGTCGTAATAATGTTTGAAGAGGACAACAGAACTTCGAGAAGAGGAATAACAATTAAACAACAGTATAACAAAACAATTGTTGCACGCTGTGACTGGGGTCCATGGGTTTTGTACACCCTCGAGGGGAAATAGTGCCATTTTCCCCCTCGGGTGTCCAAAAACGCCATGGACCCTGTCACAGCGTGCAACAATTGTATAATGTCATCAGTACTCAGGTCCATGGCTTATTGGAACTACGTGCAATTAAAACCTTTCCATCAGTCATGGCACTAGGCCTAGATATAAAGTTATATAGTGTGATGTGCATTGTAATTCCTAGCGAGTAATGTTACATAACCATGAAGGAGCTTACATAGGCTTAAGGGTTAAGGGTTCATTGTTGGACCCTCGGAAAACATAGGGTTTTTCTTGCTAAAGAAATGTCACTTCATAATTCCTGTACATGTACTTGAGTAATATAGAAATTTTGGGACAGCTGAAGAGAAGAAAGTCTTCACAAATTAAAGTCCCACACCTGTGCTTATTTCTTGCTGTTCCCTATAGAGACCTGTTCATTCTAATAATCACCATACGCCCCGACAAGATCCTGTTCCAATGTTTAGAAAGAACTTAATGCATTTTTTTTTACTGTTTGATTATTGTTTATTATTTTATACATATTTACAAACATATTATTAAATCAATGATTTCAATATAAACACAAACCTTCCCACAAATTTCATTTGACCTACCCATCCACTGAAGTATGTGACTTCAATTTATTTTCCCCGTTTGTTGTCAAATTGAAATCCAAATTTTGATTTCCAATAATTTTCTTTGACACACCCATCAAATTTTCCCAGGGAAACAAAATTGAAATTATGATAAAATTGATAATTCTGATGAGATTACATAAAGTGTTTGTACTAGGTACCAGTATAGTCAGTACATATAAAATTGAGAGGATTGCCATGCATTGTACAGTTATTTCTACATTCATCTGATCTGGGAAGCCAACACCTGCTTCATACACAGTGACCTGGGAATGCATACTGGGTTCAGACAATGTAGGCTTTCAGGCCCCTTGGTTAACAAGCAAAAGGTCCATGGTTATTCTCCATAGCATGACAATAGCATTGAGAGGTCCCCCCCCCTCCTTTGACAGAACAAACCTAAAGGGCAGGTGGAGGGTTTTTTGGGAAAAGGAATTCCAAACGACCAAACACTATCACCATAAGATTGGCTTTTAAGTACATAAGTATGACATGTAATGTATTTAAGAGATTCCTTGATATACAACAGTCTTGGTTTAAAATTGAGTTTTGAGGGTCAGCGGTTATTCATTTACCTGTTTACGCACAATACTTGTTAACTTGTAGTAATATCAACACTCCATCCATGAAGTGCAATTTATAATAAATTGACCTATATAATACAATTATGCCAGATTCCTATTGTGAGTTTGCGCCTTAAAAAAACACAATCTTCAGTGCTATTTGTTAATTTTCCCCTTGAAAACACAATGCAAATGGCAGTTGGCGTTGTCACAAAGAGTTAAGATTGTTTTTTATTGCCAGTCGACCAAGCTGAAAATTTTGGCGCGATACAATGAATTTGTATAGGAAAGAGTCAATCGTTTGAATACAGTTTTGATTCGATCCCATTTTGCACTTTTAAAAGCCTGTGTTTTTAATAGGTTTTGGGTGTATTTATATAATTAAATAAAAAAATAGATCCATAAGAAAGTGTTAAAAATCCATTATCCTTGAACAATTTCACATTAACCATAAAAAACAACTAGTTTCATTGTAAATTGTATACTCATATAACATGCAAATGATTTCTGACTGATGTGTCGCAAGTTCACATCAAGTGTTTAATTCCCCACACCCCCAAATAATCAGGTTATTTATTATCATTTTAATTTTTTTTTGTATCAATAATTGGTATTATCTGTATTTACCAACATCCATTTCAGGTAGAAGCCACAAATTTATTTAATGTAGGTTGTGGGTTAATATTTAATTTCTTTCATCTATGGATTGAAAGCAAAGCTAAAACAACGTCATCCAAATATTCCTTTAGTTTATAATTTAAGGCAATAACTATTTCAGTTTTCAAGACCAGTGCTGTAAACTCTTCAAGATTGTGTCATATGGAATGAATTCTACTGGAATTGGAGCATGCTTAATTCATAATGAGGCCATTTATATCACAGTCCATAAACTCTCCAAGGTATTTATTAATACTGGTTAATCAACAGGAAATACAAAATTGAGACAACTTCCCCCCCTGTAGAAAAAGACTACAAATTAACACTGACATTTTGCCATAGCTATACAAAGCAAAGGTGATATCACATAATACATGCCTCTGTGTGTGTTTCGATTTTCCAAGGAAAACAATGTTAGGAATAACCTTGGTTGGAAATGTCACATTCATGTAGCAGCTGTAGCTGTTTATTTGCATAATATCCAGTTGTCATGAGGGTGTGTAAGCTTGCCTTGCTCCTCAGGAATACCATGTATCGACTGTAAAAGTCACTCTGGAGATTTTGAATTCATAGACAATGTTTGTCCAAACTAAGGGAATATGTAATTTTTAAATTGAAGAAGCTGTTTCAAACATTGATAGTTTTATTGAATTGGTTTACAAGTTACATTAGATTGACATTCTAGCCATTTATACAACATGCAAATGAAATGTCATGAATAAATTTGAACTGGTTTCCTTTATAAAAAAACCTTTAGCTGACAAAATAAATCACTTTTTAATTTAATTTATTTTTAGCCATGAAGATGTACATATCCACCTGTATTAAAAATTGGTTGGGATGAAGATAGATTTGACTAATTACCCAATTACAATGGTCGTTAACATAGTTTCCGTTGCTTAAGACGGCCCCTTAATGATCTAGGGTCCATACTCAGATCTTAGGTTAACTTTGGTAAGTAGAGTCATTGAGTTGAAGTATGGGATCCCACCTTGATTGTCGCAAGAGGCTATGGTTGTTCCCCTACTACACACTTCCTAATTGCAGCGGTAATTATCATATTTATGTGCAAGGTAAATGGGCACAATTCTCCCTTATCCTCCTTCCGTGTCACTCCATAATATGAAATTGTTTGGACTTGGAATTTTGATGCAACCCCAAAATGCGACTGAACATAGCCTCCCAAAAACATTGATACATCAAAATCTTGCAAATTAGAATAAATTACTTTTTAATAAATAAATTTCCCAACTCCAACACCATGAAAAAAAAAACATGAAAAAATACTTATAAATGCATACACTTTTTATGGCAGTGAAATTGTTGAGAACGTCTGGCAACCACTTAAAGTTAATAATTTTGATGCACTGAATCATTTGCTGAAAGAGTATTTTGATAAGATAGCTACCTTTTTGTTAATTTATTTATACTCTACCATAATATTTAATAACCAAATATCCAAAGTGCTCAAAGAGAAAACAAACTTACAAGTTTGTTTCTTTACATGACATGAACTGTCAGTGTTTTTTGTTCCCAAGTTAATTCTTATTAAGACGGTTGTATTAAGATCTAAACTGTTTTAATGTAAGTGTAAACATTGAAAGAAAAAGAAGAACCTTATTGTAATAACCCAATCAATTTTGCTCAGGCATTTTTACACCTTACACAAGCCACAGCATGTAATTCATGCTGATTTGTGTATTTTATGCACAGTTACTTGCAAACTAGATTACATGTAGAGCCAGTAGTGTGACTGGAGAGATTTATAAGTAAACAACAGGACCTTGTCAGGACATACACAGTTCTATTGTTGGCCATCAATAGGATTTCACTTTGTCATCTCCAAAGAGGAACATCAACAATTGTTGAGGGTTGTAGTCAGGCTTCTATTGTGTTTGCTTTGAGAAAAGCCCCTTTTCATGCGTTCCATTCCTGAGGACAACAGAACTTTAGTCTAGGATTTCTGGATTTTGTTTGGTGTTGTGGAAATGTGTTATTTTCAAGACTGTAGTTAATGAGATATCACTGATTGAAGGTTAGACTCTCTTGAAGAGTTAGCATTCCTGATACCATGCTAAATAGTACACTTTAGATTTTAAAAACACAATCCTGTTTCACACTGCTTTCCAAGGAATGAAACCCTAGGAAAATCCTGGATAACTTATAATTTTACTGTCACCTCTTGTTTGTTTCACACTTGATGCAATTTTCTTGGGGACAAAATGTATACAGTCTGCCCCTTAACCTTCTGCCACACCCCAACTAGAGGTAGCCATTTCCCTGGAAATGGCTATTTCCACAGAGTTTGCCAGCTTGAGAATTTTTATTTTAAAAGGTCAGCCCAAGTGTAACTTTAAAAATTGTCTCAAATGTGAAATGGGGATTAGCCCAGACAAATTCTTCATTCACTTTACAAATGTCTGTACAGTTTCTTGAAGAAGTGCATTGTACTTCATGGTAAATTGACATTCGGGTAGTTTTCTCTCTTTGCTATTGTGTTGTCCAGGCCTGATGCTTCATTTTTGAAAGGGCAATAATGTGCACTAAGGCACTTTCTCCTTGGTTAAAGGGCACACTACATATGAGGACATTGTAAATGTTAATCAGAACATTTCGAGGGGCACCAATGAAATACCCAGGGGTATCGGATGCTATTGCCACTGTTGCCCCTGTGAAGTACTAGGGCTGGTTTTCAAATAGTAAAAAACCTGCAAAGTCTTCTTGTGTTTGTAATAAAATAAGTTCTCTTTGCTATAATTCAAGTTTCCATTAACACAACAATGTGTAGATGATTGTGAGGTTTTTTTTTTGACAATGTTATTGAAAGGAACTGAACCTTCCCAAACCGTCAATAACCCATACATGTAGGTTCAGATGGAACTGTTGGATGAAGATAATCATACACAGGAATTGCAATGCAATCTGTCTTTAGTGTCACTGGGAATGAACAGTTACCAAGCAACCTGCCTTTGTCGTCAACGGGGACAAACATCCAGAGGAGTGCCGCCATTCATTTAACACACCTTTCACTTCAGTTAATAAATAAAGATAAACCGAGCTGACATTATGAATATTCTGTGCGGTCAGAAATTTTTATTTGCATCCATTCATTTTGAACTAATACTGAAAAGAACTTTGAACTACAGAATAGTATATATCTACATGTGCTACATTTTTTCACACAAGCTGTAGAACTAATGTGATTAAGTTTAAAAAGGCTATATAAAGGGTTTGATCAAGTATGTCATTGTTGAATTTTAGTCTGAAAGCTTACTGATTCTAGAACTGTTTTTCCGTGAAATGTTTCCCTCTGTAATAAAGATATTCAAGAAAACTGAAACCTAAAAAACGCAATCAGCTGTTTTGGGGGGTTGTTACAACCACAACTGTATGCTGAAAATTGTGCATGGTTTTTCACCCCACTCAATCTAACAGATTAAACCCAAATTTTCACAGGTTTGTTATTTCATGTATGGTTGATCACAGAAACACGAACATGACTATTATTTTGTCAGCCCCGCAAATCCTGTATGCTACCTTTAACATTTATTTAGTTTACTCGTACTCGGAAATGGAGAAATGGCATTAAAAGTGAAGACAGATGAAACATCAATCTTGATATCAATGTGATCTGATACCTTAAACATTGTATCTTACATTCATATTGAGAAGTACATATCCTTCCCTTACATCCCTTAATTTGGGTGTTATTTGAAAGCTCATGCTTTCATCTATTTGATGGCCTATAGTGTTATGTTTGGCAGGAAGTGCCTGGTTTGGGCATGAAACGTCTCATGTTATATTTAAAGGAGAACACTCAAGTAATTGCATTGCCTTTGGTTGAAAACGGTGACACCGTACCTATGGCTTTATTGTGCTCACAATCACTTCTAATACCTAATACAAATTGAACTAGACAGTAGTCTCTTTTCTTATTGTATTATCAATCATGCTGACCAAGACGAACAACAACGACTTGATTAATCTGACCGTCTTGCTATTCATTTTGGTATTATGCAGTGCTATTGATGCAATGGGTCAGCATAGTGGAATTGGAGTGAGATGGATTTGATGGCTAGAATATGTAGCCACAGGGCATGTGGATTACTTATGTTGGTGGACAAGTGGACTGGATCTAAATAAAATATTGTATTCAGTTTATTTAAGTTATTCAGTGCACTTTTTACAAAAACACTAGAGGGTTCATAGTACCACATGCAATGAGACAGCGAAGACTTAAAAATAAATGAACTGATTGTTAAACATTAAAGAGTTGATAATCAATTTTAGATTTTAGTGTCGTTGACATGTTATACATGTAGTATGGAACTACATCTCTCATGAGATGAACATTGTACCATACACATTGTTCATCGTACCATCTTCAGATCACTTCTGTTTGAAGCAAAATGTCATATCATGACCCCGGATTCACTAGCACTCAGCTAATTGGGCATTTAGCTCTCTTTTCTTTGTCAGCCTCTCTAAAATGGCAAAGGTCGATATAACAAATTAAAAAAAATTCTTCAGGAATTGTTTAACTTCCTTCCTTAGAAATCAGTTGTGGACGGTTTCGTTCATTAGATCAAATTAGCACTAATAATTTCCATGTGTTTCTGTTAGGGTTGTAAAAATGTTTGTGCCGGCAATTGCATTATAAATACAGCATTCCACTCTAGTTCATAGAAAAGATTTGTTAATGCTTAAATGGCATTATACAGAGAATCAAACAAATTAAAATGGCTCATAAATGAAAGATGAGGCAAACGGCACTTAGGGCTTCTTGTAAGGGCTGCCTCAGAATTAATGGAAATCATGCTCTAGTTGCAACTACATTTAGACAACTGTTTTGCAATTTGTGAAGACACAATCTGTCATGCAAATGATTACATTCAAGTGGATAGTAGTCTGTATAATGTTAGATCTGATCTAACCATTGGTTTATACATGTACTATAAGTCCCTTGCGGTTATGGAGTACATGTAGATTTGACGACCCACCCAGTTCAGCGATGGACATGCAACCATAATCAATATGATACACTGTACTCCCGGTGATAATATGACGTAGGGCTCGCAGGCACGGCACAAAAATAAAAAAGAAAGCTTAATTGCCTTCTCGAGCAAGGCGAACTCTATTAAGTATTTGCATTGCTCAGGATTGATTCATGCCATGTAGTTGAGGGTCAAAGGCAAGTCTAGTATTGTAAATAGTTTGACTTGATCTGAATAAAGGAAAGGGTAGCAAACATCAACAGTTGACATCAACTCAAGCCTCCTCCCCCCCCCCCCCCAAAAAAAAAAACCAAAACAACAACAAAAACCCAAAGCACACACACGCAAAACAGAAACAAGTAATTATACTTTTTATTTGAGATTTGTTTCTGAGGAGAAAACACCAGGTGAAAATTGATTGGCAATCATTATTTGGTGCATTAACTTTGTTGAATGGTTCTCTACAATCGAGATGGTGGGGGTTACATGTAGGTGTAGTGTGTAGGAAAGGACGCACAGCTTGGGTTTGTACAATGTAATCAAGATAATTTGTTGTTCACTTGCGATCCACAGTATACCATGTACATACGAGGATTTAAGCTACAAAAACATGTAAGCCTACTTTTATTGTATGTTGTTCACATGTGCTCTACTTGTATTCATGATGTACGTATAGAACATGTACTTAAGGCCATGAATAGCGTGTTAGGATGGGTCAGTATTCCATTTCCTTGATACATTGTACTTAATGCTTTCTGTAGGTTTAGTTATCACAGGTCTTTAGAGAACTGCAATTGAAAAATTACACAGAATGAGGGGATTACACATAAATTATTCATTAGACAAACGTATGGCTTCATACACAGGTAGAGGTACATTCCTACATGTACTGTTTGTACAGTACATGTATACATAAATGCATTATTCATGTGTATCTAGCTGTGCATTTTCTAGATCAGGTCAGCAGTTTTACATGTAAGGTTACATGGATGTGAAGTTGACCTCTTAAATATGTATTTTACACCTTTACTTTAATTGTTCTTCACCTTTCTAAGTGTCTATAAGTCTGAATATTTAATATAAAATTTTTGTATGAAAAATATTGTCTTTTAACACAGACCCTTTTTTGTATTAACTGATATCCTTCACTCTTGTCTTTCAAAGATTATCATACATGTACATGTAGGCATCGGGTCAAAGCATCCGCACAACAAGTTTCGCAATGCAGATCTAGCAATGCTGACTGAAACACTCACAAATATTTGTATCAAGAGGTTGTTCTAAACTGAAAAAAACTACACATATGTATGTAATAATAGTTAAAGTTGGAGCAGTTTTGCCTCAATGAAAAATCAAGTCTGACACTGGATGTTTTTATCTTTATTTTTTTATGAACAAATCTTTTAAGCCACCTTATCAGATCTGGTTCTTCAAGATGGCAACAAAGGCAATTACCCACATGTCCCTGATCATTGCCTTGGTGCCCCCTGAAATTTGTTAATCAAAATGTACAACTTTCCCAGAGGGTTCCCATAACTTAACAAAGGATCAAATGCCTTGGTGCCATTTCAAGAATGAAGCACCAAGCCTGCATAAAAATTGTTGTAAGTTGGTCGAAATTTCTGCAACACAGTTTAAGTTCCCAAACAGAAACTGATATTAAATGTACATTTCTCTGCAATAACAAATATTGAAAGTGAAATTATCAAGACCAAAAGCATTATGGCCATTGCAACCCTTGAATAGTTGAGCAATTAATGAGCCGTGCAAAGTTTAGTTGTAATGTATTTTTGACTAAGAATTGTGGTATTCTTCTGAAAGTACGAATCTAATCCCATGACAAGTTGCCAGTAGAGTTGCTTGGGATGGCAATTTAATTGGTTTAGGACAAAACTCTAATCCCCATACACGAATTGTATTCCAATGATTGTATTTGATGGGTATTTAAACTGGAATTGGCTCAAATTGTTAGCTGGATATTTAATTAAACCCGATGCATTTGTGAGGAAAATTAAATTTTGTGATGTTTGTCGCTTGAACTCTCAGGCCTGATGCTTTGTTTTTAAAAGGCCACTGGCACCAAAGCTTTCTTCCTTGTGGTTAAGAGCACCTCTATGAGGAAATTGTAAATTTCTATTGGAACATTTTAAAGGGCACCGAGGCTTCACCAATGATAAGGGGCAATGCAGGCAAAGTATCAAACTGTACTCCAATACAGAGATGTTGAAACAAGCTTGTTGTTAACAATAACAAATGCGAAGTGAACACATTACATGTACGTGGATTTGTATCTTGACTTGTGAATCCTAACTGTACATATAGAGCTTCTTGAATCCTGCAACTTCAATCAACAT
Source organism: Asterias rubens (assembly GCF_902459465.1). Classification (NCBI taxonomy): domain Eukaryota; kingdom Metazoa; phylum Echinodermata; class Asteroidea; order Forcipulatida; family Asteriidae; genus Asterias; species Asterias rubens. The sequence continues at coordinate 8,895,196 of NC_047069.1, read as the reverse complement.
CCAAGCCTTTGGATTTAGGTTGTCATGTCCCAAGCCAAGCCGAAACCAAAAGCTAACTCTTCATGGTTGGTACTCATGGGAAAGTGTTCGCCAATAGAAAGCTACGTACAGTATGGTACTGCTGGATTAACGACACACATCATCATCATCTTCGTGGTTGGCTCATCCATTAACATCAGGCAAAACACAGATTCTCTGAGATTTAGGCGGAGCAGTCAATTTAATGACCATGTGTACATCAAAATGGCAACATTTATTCTAGACTGAAAAGAATGCAGGAACAAGGAACTGCAATGCAGTTTTGTACTAGATAATCTCATTTTGGAGAGATAAAAGTCTGACCAGAGAGAAATCCTAACTACTAGAAGTCAAGCCAATTTTACATTAAGTTCTTCTGTCTTAAACCAAAATTTATTTGGATGAACCTAGAATCGCTGCTAATCTATTTGGTTCGGCGCCTGTCTGAACCGGGTGTAAGATACTTAAATATTGAATGATGCCTGCCTTCATTCGGAGTACACAAAGATCTCCTTGTAAAATGTAGAACTGCAATTCTGTACATTTTTGTTGTTGTAAAAGTCAGTGATCCAGCCTTGCTACAACGGGCAGTGATGATACCTTTCATCACTAACCCCTGGAATGGAAGTGCTGAAAGACAAATCTGGTTGGCTAACCAAAAGTGACGTGGGCGCATAGCACGCGCTTGTCAAAATGCAATTCGTTTGACTCAATCCATGACAAATGAATCATGTTTTTACATTGTGACCCTCTAGCTAGAATACAGTTGGACCGTGGTTAGACATATATTCAAAAGATCGACACTTAAATGACTTAGTGCCTTTTTTGATTTTGATAGCGCTTTTCGTACGTCTTTAAACACAGACGGATGGACCAAAGGACTAAATCAAATATCAATTTCACACTTCCAGGGGTTATGATTGAGTAAGGCATTCGTGGGAAAATAGTGCAACACTGGGAAGGGAACGAGGTTGGTTGGTGATCATAATGTAGACTACATACAGTATATATGTTGTAATCATTTACATTGTAGCTGTGAGACCGGACCCTGTGGTAGATACTGGAGTTTATTTTATGCAAACTGCAAGGGCCACCGTCCCTATCTTTTCTCCTTGATTAGTTTACTGCCTCATCCATTTACAAGCCATTCTATGATCAAGACATTGATTAGAATCCAGCAAACCTAATGAAATGCACCGAACTAAATGCCATGGCGTTGAGATTGTCTTGAGATTTCCCAATTTCTGTGTGACATCAAAATGTCAGGCACTGTATAATATGTGCAGTTGCTAAGGAAAAGTAGGAATGGAACAAACAACAATAAAGAGGGGCTCCAAGGTCAAACTCAGTTTTGTGGTGGACTTATATTCCAATATTCCAGTCAGACTAGAGGAGCATTGTATTTTCACCCCATTTTTACAAGGACTCTTTCTGTTGGATAATGATTGCATCTCAAAAATGTATGCAATGCTGGCGCCCTTCAAAATTTGATAATCAACCTGATCAAGCCTGTATTCAAGCCTGCGTGTTTATGACGCTGGAATTGTTGTATAATAAGTCAAACATAAATTAGTGATTAAAATAATCATTAGGTCAGTAATTAGGAAAAAACACTGTTTACACACACGCCAAGATCTCCCCATTTGTTCTATAATTAGTCAATCATAAATTAGTGATTAAAAAAACTGTAATTAGGAAAAAACACTGTTCACACACGCACGCCAAGTACATTCTGCAAGCAATTTTCAGTTGAAAAGCACTTAGATGAAGTTGTCTGTTGCCTCGCGATGTATACACTTGTACATGTACGTATGTATGCAATATTAAATTAGAGTAGCGAGCAGTGTTATTATTTATTCATAACAAAGAGCCATTTAGTTCATTTGTGTTTTAAAACTGCCCTCCTGTTTTATATGGGTGCTATCATACAATCCATTCTGTGCATACCAATATAGTCCTGTGTGTGAAGCCAAATGCTTAGAAATTGTGTTGTTCCAAAATTGAAATTCCTGATGAACGAGTTGCCTGAAGTAAAAAAACATTTTAGCTGAAATTAATTTCGTTTTGTTGCCTAGATGTGTCAGGCAGAAGATCATACCCTGTGCCTTTGCATTATGCATGAAATAAACCACGGAATAGCTGCACTGAAGGCAGCCTGAATTAAAACAATTCTTAATTGTGATGCTTCAAAATAGATTGTACTGTGTACAGTGATGTACATCAATTGTACATGTATGTACCATACAAATTATTTTAAAACGTTTTTTTTTGTATCCTTATTTTTTTGACACTGCCTCCTCAAATACAATGAATTTTGCAGGTTGATTATGCATCAACATACAGTCTTATATGAGGCATACAATAATATAAAATCTGTACTGCACAGGGTTGTTGCTAAAATGCACACTGGTGCCATTGCTCTGTCAAGGTTAGACATTGCTTGAGGGTTGTGCGCAATCCAAAGCCTTGATAAACTGTATACCCCTACCCCACCCTCAATCCACAGCAGGACATTAACGGTGATATGAGATGCACGCAGCGTTAAACATGTGCCTTGACTGTCCAATTCGTAACCTCGACACTAGCTACTATCGCACTGACGTGGTATGCATGAGTGGCTGCTTGTTAACTGCCCAGTAAGCTTCATTACCATAATTTCAGCGTTGAGCATCTGATCTCTTCATCGGTACACCATCATTTAATGCTAAAAGTAATAGATGTACCGAATGTCACCTCATCCAGTGAAAGCATTTAACAGAAATTGAAAATTACAGTGTCCTCTGCCTTATTCCTTCCAATTTTCTGTGATTTTCTTTTCATTGACATTCTTTGTTAGTTCCGTCTTCCCTATTTGTACACATCTCATTTCTTGTCTCCTCTTTCTCGGTTCCCGTCATTTCATCTTCTCGTGTTTCCTCTAGTGTCCCTTTCCCTGCTCTTCGGCTTTCATACTGGTCTTAAAATAACCTGCTGGTGCTCATTCAGTGTCCATATATAGAAAATAGATCGCTAAATGTTTTATAGTTTGAGAATTTATACACAGAAACGGACTGACTAACTTTTTGGTTGAGAGGTGTATAGGGTAGAAGAAAAAAAGTAACAAATGTTTAAAAACCATTCGCCAAAATGCATTTATGGAGACTTCTTTTGTAAGCATGTACAAGCCCCCGCAATATTGCAGAAACTGGCTATATTGCAGAAATTGCCTGCGAGCCAACAATTACAAAGATTGAGGGGTTATCGACTGGTCTTTTCAAATTTTCAAGCCATTGTTAATACAGAAAAGAAAACTTGACAAAGGAACTTTAGGTCACAACAAAATAGTCTGCAATAACTTCCGTGAAAACTCAATGTTAACAATTTTCCTTTGTTTGGTATGTAGTATACCTGGACCATAATCTGGTACCTGCTTTGAAACCACCCCATCCCAACAAGTTGTAGTCAAATACACATCCTTGATGAAAGCATTTACAGGAGGCCACCTGTTTTTAAAGAAAACAGTTTCAGTTTCTAGAGAATCAATGGTTTCATGTGTTACATTATTATAAATGCTTGTAGGGCTTCGTGGGCTGCTTTTTTTGCATTCATGTTTTTCATTAGTAAATAAACCAAATATATTACGTATACATTTAACTCCATCACTTCACCACTGAGTGTCGAAAGGTAACAACTTCTGTGGAATTCACAAACACATAATTCACAGATTACACACCATACATTTGATGTTAAACGTAAATAATGTTTGGTTGCCAGTCAACTCGCCCCCTATCAAAGTCGCTCCCAGCACAGTCGTCCCCCCCATCTCCACAATGCCATCCCCTGTAAAGTGTGAGAAATTGCCATTTGACAATTTAGATTCAGGCAAATATTTTTGAGTGGCCTGGCGAAGATTTCGGCTTTAGCCTTTTAGGAAGACTCTGCAAGGGTCAAATTCAGGCCAATAAGAAACAGTGGTACAAATTTATACCATTTTGGTTGGTAAGCAGTTTGCAATAGCTGCGTGTAATTTTATTTATTATTATTTTTTAGATTCATGTAAGTTTAAATGCGAAATTAACAAAGAGCAATAGTTTAAACATACAAAATAAAGAGAGCATGTATCCCCCCACCCCCAGGCTCAGTAATGTTGGGATGATACTGGAATGGTTCTACTTATAATGTTACATCAAGGCAATAACCAGGGTGCAATGGAGGCAATTGCCTCCCTCGCCTCCTTGAAGTATCAGGCCTGAGTAAGTTTCTATGGGTGTTACTTGAGATCCATTACAGGTATCGCCTCGATGGCGAAATTAAAAGGCATCTCTTTCGTTTGATTGCCTTGAAAATTAAGGCTTTGTTATTTTTCTGCTATTGCAGTGAACAACTTCCCTTGAAAATAGCAAAGCAGAATGCTACACAAAATGTTTTCAGGTACTTCTAAAAAGCTTGCTACCCAATATGCATGTAGTGTGAACGAAACACGTTCAGTCTAAATTCTTAGCTACATGTACATGTAGATGCAAAATTGCTTGAAAAATCATTTCCTGTACTGTACTGAGTTTGGCATTGGTGCCCCTCTATAAAAGTATTGGTATAAATACAGTACAAAATATATGTTTAATAGTTTAGTACACAAGAACCCCCATGTTTTGTTTTGACTATCACATCCTTATTAAAGGGCTGAGTCACATGTACATTACTAGGAACTGAATTATCACATAATCTAGGACAGCCAATTGAACCAACGAATATTGTGTTTTTTTTCACACCAGTATTGCCTTTGATTAGACAAAATTGTAGATCACTGGAAGAGGTTGGCTGAGTGTGTTGAAATATTTTTTAGAAGTTGTTAGTAGCCCTGTCGAATTGATTTTCAAGCTCACATCGTGAAAGTTGTCTTATATTATACTGGGCGGTGTACCGTATAGGCCACGTCATCTTTGTTTACAAAACGAGTGACCTTGTACTATTTTAGGGCATTTCCTGGCAGGGAAATTTTTTGCAATTGATATCATAATAACCCTAAAAATCAATAAAAAAATTACAAGCATGGAAGTTTTTAATGTGCACCTTTTTTCTTACATTTATTGAGTGTTGATTAAATGTTTTCCAATTAGTGTCCCCATTTAAATTAATCAGATTTGATATTTCCTTCTATTGGGCTGTGCACAAATGATGTCACAGGTTACATGGTCTGTAAGCTGGGGACAGTTTTTTACTAAAATCAAGACCTTCAAATTCATGACACTTTTCTTTTGATGCAAAAAATAAAGTGTGTTTTTGCTGCAAAAAATCAGTGTTTTGATGCAGCTTTGTTTAGCAGTGCTGCTCAGATATTAACACTGGAATCTGGGTGCAGCGGTTAAAAACTGAAAATAGTGGTAACTTCATTTGTATGCACAACAATATTAAATAACATTCCTAGATTTCTACATTATGATAAGGACCAAGGACAATTGTGTTGTGATGTAGGCCTACGTACTAACCATTTTTTTAAAAAAGCATTCTCATGTTTGATTTTGCATCCCAGAGTCCCATATTTACCATTCCAAAACTAGAAATTAAAATGATTTTTTTTTCTCGTATATCGCTCTTTGAATATAGTAGATAATATTTCTTTGTTCACATAAAGATTTACTTGTTACTGTGCATTTTCTGGTACATTATAGGTGAGCTCATTTGCATACGATTTTGTGTACATATACTGCTGTAAATTTACATAAAAGGACAAGCAATTTTGCTAAAGTATGGTGAAATGGATTACTAGATACATGATAAACAACTATCCATGGTACTTCCTCTAAAACTTTTGTCAAACTTTTACACCGACATCTGCTCAAAATACTAGATCGATGGTTCCTTCCATGGACTTGTGCACTCATCTGCCCTTTAAACTGTTTACCTGTTGGCAATGTCATGGGTCAAATCAGTTGTGATTAAACACATTGCCAGTGATAATTACAACATGACATATTATTGCAGGCAAAGCTAGGCAATTGTTGGATTGCATAGTCCGGAGTAAGTGCATACCCAAGGAAATGTTTTGTTGTACTTAAAGTCACCTGGAAGTGGTATTTTTTCAAAATAAAGCTTTTGTCACTAATGTATGTGTTTTGATGAGTGGAATGTGAATAAACAGTTAACTAAGGTTTTAAAAAATCAGTTCTGTTATTTACAAATTTAAGAGTAGACCCCGACCCGAGAGGGCGCTGTGTTTTTTTTTTAAACGTACAGACTCACGACTTGTAACATGTAAATGTACTTTGCAATTGTGTTTACTCTATGCATTACAGACATCACAAAAGGGGTAGGCGGAGTCAGCCCCCAAACAACTATATATTTTTTAAACATATAAATCGTGACAAACAATTACTTTAAAAAAAGTGTTATTGTTCGTATTAAGCATATACTCTTATGTTTGTAAGAAAAAAATTCTATTTCCAGGTGACTTTAAAATAAAGACACTAACTAGGCACTATTTGTAATTGTCAAAGACTAGTCAATTCTCACTTGGTGTCTCTCAACATTTGCATAAAATAACAAACCTGTGACAATTTGAGCTCAATTGGCTGTCGAAGTTGCGAGATAACAGTGAAAGAAAAACACCCTTGTCACACGAAGTTGTGTGCTTTCAGATGCTTTATTTCGAGACCTCAAAATCTAATTCTGAGGTCTTGAAATCAAATTCGTGGAAAATTACTTCTTTCTCAAAAACTACGTTACTTCAACAGAAGGAGCTGTTTCTCACAATGTTTTATACTATCAACAGCTCCCCATTAGGCCTACTTGTTGCCATGTACATATGTAAGTTTTTGAGTAATTACCACTAGTTTCCACTGCCTTTAATGCATACGTAGGTCTATACCTTTCGTTTTGTTATCTAACTGTTCTGCATGTACTGTAAAGCTGTCAACTTCCTTTTTATCACTGATTTGAATGATCAATCATTCGGGGATCTCCTCAAGTGTTTTTCACGTATCCCATTCAATAGAGAGGTTTCCAAAATGTATGGATAGGCCTACAGATACAGATAAATATGATAACCTTATCCAATCTTGTTGGATGCGCATTAGATTTTGTTCAGCAATCATTGAGTTGTCAGGCCTTGACCAAATTATACACATTGGTAAAGTTTTTGTGAGCAAAACAAATTATCCAAAATTATTTATATATGTTCTTCGTTCATTTAGAGATTTTATTGATTAGTAGTTTCACTTTCAGACCCACATGTAAAATGTGTGTAAAGAAAGTTTCCAACAACTCAGTGAAATACAGACCCTGTATTGCATTTTTCTTATGTTTGTTTACAGATCGACTTACATATTTCTTGTATGAACGACACAATTAAAAGGCAAAAATACAAATAAAATCTGCGAAATGGTATTCGTTTATTTTAGCATCTGTGTATGAACTCCCATATTGTTAACGCCCATGCAAAGTGTGGACGCTGTGAATACGCATCACATGAATACACATATTGTTGAAATCAGGGTTTTTTTCTTGTCAGTAGACCTTTTAAACCTATCAAATTTTAAATAATAGTTCTCCCTGTTTTAAATGGAAAATGAATTAAAAATACAAAAAAATCCAGCAGATACATGTACAATGGTTTGATTGATTACTGTATGGGTTCCCCTCATTAATATAGTTCATATTCACTACAAGGAACTTGCACCTACTACATAAACTCATAGACAGCAGGTTAAAGGATTTTTTTCAGTGCGTTCTTTCTTCTTTTTTCTTCCAAATATGAAGTAATTGTCATGTACATGTGAGATATCATTAACAACAGGATGCAGCAGATGGCATTTATTACATTGATTCCTTGAAATTAAATGAATGCAGGTCTAAAGATGCATAAAGGTATACTACAGGATTGGTAGAGGGGACAAAAAAGGTCGTAGACAGTTTTTTATGTTCTGTGTGATCAACCATGTACAGTACATGGAGTAACAAACCTGTGCAATTTGGAGTCTAAAATTAATCCGTTGTGTGAGTCATGAGAAAGTAATGAAAACTCATGGATAAGTTTGAGCATGCAATTTGTAAACACATTTTTTGTACATGTTCAATCAACTGAAATCGGCTGTTTTTTTAAAGGATTTCAGATACAGTTTTCACAGGGGGGGAAATGGTTGTACTTTATTATCAGTAAGCTTTCAGCCAAAATTTTGATAATGATGTTTATGATCCTTTTTAATCCTGTTCATTAAATTTAGTTGTACAAAGTCTGAAGGTTCACAAATACACTAGGTTTTAAAAACAAAACAAACAATCTGTGTGGACGGAACATGATTTTTGAAATAAATTGAAGGGAAAGCTATTAAACGCAGAGGCACAGGCTTACTTTTAAGTAAAATGCGTACATGTTACTGTGAAAATGACTCTACTGTTTGACATTGAAAGTGATGTACCTTTGAAATTATTCCGCTTCATTTCTGAGTCTATTTTTGCAGAAACTCTTCCAGAAGAGGAAAGCACACACATTAACTGGTATTTATGTGAATAGTTTCCAGTTTCCAGTCTCATTCTCATTATATATGCACAGGTTATGTGGATGGATTTATTGGACTACTGTACATGTTATGACTGTTATCTTTTTGAAGAGCAAATTAAAATCAATAGGAAGTCTGTGTACAAAGCACACACAGTGTGAAACCTATGCCCTTTTAACCCAATGGCTTTTGTTTACATTTGCTTCCTTATTTGAGTTATAATATTAATATTTTGTTTCGATAACATCCCAGCTCGTAAATAATGATTATATAGTACATGATGTGCAGTATTTGAGTTTTCTTGTGTGTTTGTATGATATGTGTACATTATTTTATTATGCATTGAATTTCCAATTTTCACTATGTACAAAATGAAGCTTCAAAGAAGTAGAATTTTTCAGAATATCGGTACAAACGTGTAATATTTTCTTCAGAGAAATCAGGCACCAGTTAAATAATTGGCCGATACAATTTGCCATAAAATTTCAACAGCATTGTTAACTCTTAATTGGATTGGTAGCAATTACAGCCACAAATTTGGTGTAAGTGCATTTTGTGTACACGTACATGTGCGTGTGTATAGTACTCAGAAGATAGTTAGTCCAGGTAAATAATTACCCTGAGCTGAAGTTTTCATTGTAGGGATATTAATCGTTCGTGAAATTACCATTTTCTAACCAAGTGTTGCATGGTTGATCGGTTTTTCTTGAAGTCCCTTGGAAAATCAGCCAGGTCAATTATGAGATGGGCGCCATTAAGCTCTCAGCCAATCAGGAACCTCCATGTGTTGTGTGGCTCTCGTTGAGGCAACACATTGTCAGACTGGATTGTGTTGTCATGGATGCAACAATTGCCTATTCTTCCCTTCAAGGTGTTGGTTGATTGAAGGGGAACTGTCAATGTCAAAAGCTATATTCACACCACAGTAACCCAACAGAAATGTTCATCCTTTCACAAGAGGTACATTTTGTAAAAGTTTTATGCCACAATTTAGCAGGGGAAAGTATTAAAGGGGCTAAAGTCTGAACTATATTACTAAAATGTACAATCATGGTAAACGTTACCATTAGTGTGATCTGACCCCGAGTTGCCATGACTACACACTAATGCATTTAAAATGAAAATACCATATGATCATACTTCGCTGGAACTGATGAATCTGGTCATTAAGTACTTTTCTCCTCGAGAGTGTTTTTGTTTTGCTTCCATTAAGGTGTTGGCTTATTGATTGGTACTGTTCATTGCCAGAAGAATAATATGTAACCATGGAATAACAAATCCTTTGTGTGGCATGTTGATATCTGTCCATAAGTTGCCATGACTACATGCTAATGCAGTTTAAACTTTTTGTTGTAGCGTTTTTGTTTTACTCAAGGGACCATTTATATCAAAACCAAACGTTGTTCAATATGAAGGGTTGCATTCATACTATACGCCATGAATAGATGAAGAAACCTTTACTTGGTATTGACACTTTTTTCATTTTCAATCTGTTGCTGTAGGCCTACAGGGTTTGTGCGTAATACAGCAAACTAAACTCCTCTACGCTGAAAGCAACACTTGCAACTTTTGTTGACTTCTGTAGTGTTACATGTACATCGTTTGTTTCCAATTAGGTTTTTTATGTTGAACAGTACATTGTAAACAACTGAGAAAGAAGTTATTGATGCTTGTTTGCCTTTGAGTTGCAGAGCAATAAAAAAAAGAACAGCCGATCTAATTCCGCTGCATTTATTATTAAAAAAAATAAAAAATAAAAAAATGTACACATCACCTCAAAACACTAGTTGTTACAGTATGCTTGAAGTATTTTAATGCCTGGGCAGCCATTTAATGCAGAACCTTTCACCGTCACAATATGCAACTAAATATTACGACCAGTCTACATAGTGATATTTTTTACTAAAGCAATCTCATTTCAAGTGTAGGTGAAAAAATGTGCGGACTCGGGTACCATGGATGCTTAGACTCTAAACAATAGGACATCGAGTTTTGGTGTTGATCACAAGGGGCTCGTGATAAGAAGCTTTTCTTAGTAAAACTACAACCATTATCTAATGGAGGCGTGCTCATTTTAGTCCAAGCCATCACGCACTTCTTTTTAGCATAATGGGTTTTTGTATTATATACAATGTAGAATTTTAGAAAACACATTTTAGCTTGATATTGTTGTATTGTTATTGAGGAAGCATTATGAAATTAGTATTGTATTTTTTGTGTACAACGGGTTTGCTCTCATGTCTTCGTTACGTTACTATGAGGGTAGCTGTTTTAGTTTTACCAGCCCTGAAATAGGGTCACATGATTGTTTTATGCTAATTTTCACCATTTTTGGTATAAACAGTCAAAGCCTTTGTGCCAAGCTCTTTTCTGTTATGGGTAATGATAAATAGTAAAATCTATTTTTGGACTGATGGACTTAAAGGAAGCTGAGTGAAGCTGAATAGTGACGGTTTATTCATAATGTGATGAAACGAAAGTTGATAAATTTATGGTGTGAGAAGCTCCTTTATATAGGCCCTATTTGACCAATTTGAACCATTCTGAAGTATGCATGTTAAAAAAAAGAGAGGTTTTTATTATTATTTCATTTTATGAAATAACTTTACTGCCACTTCCTAGTATTTGTACTAACTTGTCATTCCACAAGTGACCCACAAAGTGAAAGTACATGTACATGTTATAGTCCAAGCCAATTTCCTATCTCTCCAGGTACACGTACTCAATACGGACAGTTATTTTCAGTAGAACTGTAGTAACTATAGTGTGTCTCCCCCCCCCCCCTCAATTTCAAAATCTTCTCCAAAGGAGTAGAATAAATAGCCCAAGCACTCTTCACAGCAGAGTTAGATATTGTTACCACAAATTGAATTACATATAGTTCCACAGTGATAAAGTCTGTTTTTTGTAATAAATTGTATTGAAGTGCGGAGAGATAATTTACAAATTCAAAATTACTGAATGAAATATTCTAGATTCTGAGGAAGCATACATGTAGGCTGTGTCCAATGTACAGCCTGGCTACATGTACGTATGTATATGTACATGTATAGGCCTACCCTGAGCAACACACTTTCCATCAGTCATAGCCATAGCTGCATCCACCAATTTGGAAGTGACCTTTGATCTTCCAGTACTAGTTCTACCAACTTATCTAATTAGTAGAGGTTAAACAGTAAGCTTGTCATCAGTCAACCTTAACCCAGGTATGGGCCATCCAGAATAATCAATGTAAACACAAATTGATGTTTTTTTCCCCGAAAAAGAAAAAAATCCAGTCCCTGAACAATTTTTAATTGTTGCTGTGCCTGCTGCTAAATGATTCAAAAAGCCTAGCAACGTTGTGATGGCTAGCCAGATGACAGTCAAAATTCTCTCCACCTAAATCCTGCTGGCTTATTCATTGCATGCCAGTACTACACTAATTGTTCATGTACTTACAATATAAATGTAGTTATAACTACAAGTTCGTTCCTGGATCCATGGAAATGACAATGTTGAAAGGAAACCCCAATATAAGACCAATGACAAAGCTGATGGACCAGCGAAACGACATGCTAACTGGTCCTACTGGCTAGTTATTGAAACAGTTCAAGGTAAACCCTGCCTATGGTCACTAAGCTTGGGGGATATCATGATATTATCGAATATTGCGACACTAATTTGGAAACCATTTCGATATCGGATCGATTTGGTTTTAATCGATATATCGATCGCGATGTATCGCGATATCGATTAAGTATCGCAATACCGCGATGTATTTCTTAGCTGAGACATCTTGCACCCCATAGGTTTGGAGTAAAACCAGAAGAACAGGTCATTAGAACACCTCTCTTATGCTATGACTGTCTCTTCTACAACGTTCACTGGGAGTTTGAAGACTGATGATGTCAAATTTAATTAATCGCGATTATATCGAATATATCGCGATATATTGTCGGCAATATATCGTGAATAAAATAAATCGATATCGCCCAAGCTTACTGGTCACCACACTCGATGGCCTAGAGGAAAAGACATCTACTACAGAATGCTGGTATCCTTGGTTCAAATCCCAACCGGGTAACCGACAGACTTTTTTTCTACAGGGGTTGGAAGGAACACATTGCTTACCATTCATCATACTTTGTTTGAGTGAAAGTCTGTATAATTTCCTCATTAAATAATAATCTAATGCTAATTTCCTTTTCCCTTTTTCTTTCAGTTCCGTTAAAACATTGGGTCTAGGCCTTTACAAGCAATGGAGCCTGGACTTAAGTTTACAACCTCCAATGTTAGATTTTGGGGAACAGTAAGTATGATTGTTTTTAGATGAATCTAGTGTTAGATACTGACCTATATAATCCTGAGGTTGCTTTCTAGAATTTCAATTTAATTCCTGATTAAGAACCCAGGGCTTTGGAGTGAAAGTGACAATAAAACGGGATGAGATGATAAGATCCGATTCCTTGAAAACACCCTTGTTCGATTATTTTGACCTTTGTGAGCATAAACACAGTTGTCAATTACACTTCAAGAAGAATGAATTGTAAAAGTAAACCCCACTAATGCTAAAAATAGAAGCTTAATACTCAGAGCTCACACAAATGTGTCAAATCTCTCTAACATGCATGCGCATACATGTCCAAATTTACCGTTCAATTGCGTGTACTGACTACTTGAAGTGCAGTTTGGCACGTAGATGATGCGTTGGTTGCATAAGTCTGACAGAGAGTAATGTCATTTGTAAGGAGTATTATTGAAAAGTATGTGCACAAACAATTGTGTGAAGTTCTGCAAAATGTTGGTCAAGGTTCAACATTTTTCTTTATTTGTCATGTGTAAAGGAAATATGAGGAAATACTTTTCAATCAATGTGAAAACGGAAAACTTAATTTAAATTAAAAATTAACATGTACTTGTATTGATTGTCACCCCAGCATGCTACAACAAAACTACATACTCTTTTAGTGTCAGTGACAATAAATAGTATGATCAAGAGCACACGTGTACCTATCTCTATAGTACATGTATATGATTCATTCAGGTTTGGAACTAGTTTCCGTGGTGACTCAGTTTGCTCAAATATGTCACTCTGTGTAAATGTTTGTAATTGAAAGCAGAAGGGTTAAACTATCACCTGCGTAGAGCATGTATTTGCTTTATATGGTCCTTTTTAACTAGTTATTCAGAACAATTTTACAGGACACCAAATTTTCAAGCCAATTTGAACAAGTTTAGTAGCCAATCAATTGTGAACTTGTAAATGGATTGTACAAACATTTCAAATCTGGTTTTCACAAAATTCAAGGAAGCTTGTGATAAGGATTTATTGATATTGATCCGATAACCCAAAGGTAAATATTCTGACGAGAACAGTCTGTACTTAGGCAAAGCCTGAATTGTTTATTGTATTCTGATCATTAATATTTATCTCTTGATTTCATTGCAGTGCTATTGGTATGCCTGAAATAGCAACGGTGAGAGTTTTCAATCCACATCCAGAAAACACATTGCGAATGCTCTCTATATCGGGGAGTACGCCGCATTTTCATTGTTCGTTCTTTCAGGAGAAGGTAGCCTTTCAACTTTTGTTTTGAAATCATTTACGTTTTACCTATGAAAGAGCATGTACAGACTTATGTTCCCTCTTGGTTTGCTTAGACAAGTCAGGATGCCCAACACAATATATTCAATTCAATATGATGTTTATTCCGAACTCTTTATACTACATGTAGCTTCGTACCGGCAATAATTGACACTGAAAAGAAAGCAAGGTCAATGCACCATAATGCTAACACAATTATAGTCGAGGCAAAACGAACATTGATGCTTAAACTCATTGAGTCTCAGGTCCAGAGTCCATCTATTTGTAGATGTAAAGGAAATTTGAGAGCTGTGCACATAAATCCCAAAGATGTGTCAATATTGTGTCACCCAGACACCCCCCATCCACCACCCCACCATCCTGTCCTGTCTGCTACACGCTCCTTGCACTTGTGACAATTTTCACCACAGTGGTTTAACCTCAAAATATTTGGTGACTGATACCAGTGATAAGATGTTATTCTCAATTGCCTGGTTGCAGATTAGTAATTGTCAGTACAAGGATAACAAGAAATATATAAAAATTAAACATAAATTACACTTGTAGTTATGGTAATTACCTGTCCATTTGCTGCACTCTGCTGAATAACTTGTTGCGTTTATACAGGTTTCGAACAAAAGGCAGAACTTGTTTTAAATTATGGCTGTAGGCCTAATATATACACGCACAGTAAGTGATTTTCATGCGAACGTTGTCTGTTGTGCTGTATCGAGATTTGATGATTCCTCATGTACTTATGCATAATAGTAAACTGAACTCAAATGGTTAAGTCTGTAATTTTATCCCTTAATTCAACAGGTTAAACCTGTAAACTTTGTTGTCTTCCTCCAGTACTTGAAAATAGGCTCATATGTAGATGGTACATAATCCAAAAGTTAAGTAACATAAAAACCTACTCGGTGAGAAGCTGTTGATGAAAAAGTATTCATTCAAAAGTACTATGTTGTTTAGATAAATGTTCACCCGAAAAACATTTGATTTTGAGAATGGTTCATGCATGAATCGTTTCTCAGATTTCTGAGGGTTGGTGTCTGTGTTAGCAAATGCTGCAGCCAGAGGTACCAGCTGTCACCTCACTAATTGTGGATGGGTTCAATGTTCTCGTAAAAATATGGTGACAGGTTTTTTCCTCTCTTTTCTCAGCAAGTAGACACTGTAATAAAAAGCTGAAACGTTTACATGTGGCTTTCATGGTACTTTTCTTTATAATTTTGCCCACATATTTAAGTATTAAGCCTACCTTTAACCCTATCTTTGACCCCATCTTTAAAGTGGATGATGATTTTAAATGTCAACCTTCCTGCTAGTTAAATCTTAATCAACTACTGATTCAGTTGATAAAATATCCCCTTCTTCCTCTTTGCCCTCCTTCAAGGGAAAACAAAAACAATTTATCTATGAGTAATTTAACTACACGTACACCTGGGCCCAATTTAATAGAGCTGCTTCAACACAAATGTAGCTACATTTAGGTACAACTAAATTGTGCTGATCACAAAGTTGTTAAGCAATGTTATCTCCTTCACAAACATAAAGTACTGATGTGTATTTTCATAAGCAATAAATTAGTTGACTTCTTGCAAATACTTTGTTGACATTATTTTTAGACTTCAGTTTGCTTTCATCACGTAAAGGGACCTTTTTTTTTTCCTGTTCAAAGGTGACACAAAATTACATCTTCAAAGATGAGGTCTTTACAGTGCTGAGAGCCAATGATTCTTTATAAATTTCTAACTCAAAACAAGCCGTTTTTTTTTTAGGGGGGGGGGGTAGAGTGAGTACCAGGGATTTAAATTTAACCTTTCTAAAATTCGGATCTATGAAAACATAACTCCAGCCGAAGAATACTTATTTAAGCATATCATGATCTGACTATCATAATACACCGTCCTCTAAATACCAGCAGTTTATTTGATTTATGCTCTGCAATTGTACACTCAGGAAAGTGCAATTGCAGCTCTAGGAGACGATCATATTAACAAGCAGACTGACTCAATCTTACATGTAGATGAAGGCCAGTTATGTATCCACAGTATGCACTTAGAGCAAGTCTCCAAAAAATATAAGAAAATGACAACCAATGTTTTCTGCAAACCTTGTTCCTGCTGCATAGACCTTTTCGCAAATACCGGGGCGCGCGCGTAAAGCTTGGAATTAGGTGCATTGTGGTCTTGCTGGTATCCAAATTTGATCCATATCTATCCCACAATGCACCTCAGTCAACAGTCTGCGCTTGCGCATTGGTATCTGCGATAAGGTCTATAATGCATGTAGGAAATTATATGTTAGTTTGCCCTTTATTGTCGTCATTACTTATTCGATCACGCCATGCAATGAGAATAAAGGCAAATCCAGGAACTAATCCAAATCAGAATCAACAAAGCCCAAAACAAATGCCTAGTCTAAGAAAAATACAGAATAGCGAAGTCCCATTAACATGACAAGGCAACTAAATGAGCATGAGAACAGCAGAATTATTGTCATGGGAAAAATGATAAAGAATGAGTTTATGAAGGGAGCATGCAACGTTTTTCAAAATGAAAATATTAAAACAAATAGAATGTTATCTTTTCCAGTAATGGGCATGGTATTCTTCCTACTTTAATCTGCTTCCTAGCTTTTTTTATTTTATTTTGTTTAACCTTCATTGAAATAATACTATATACCTTGAAAATTCATCAAAGAGAAGGTGTTCATTGTAATATTACTCTTCAAATTAAAGGCAATAAAAACTTACTTGGTTGGAAGTATTGATAGTATAAAACACTTTAACACCTTTTCCTGTTTTGTTTCTTATAATCCTCAGGTAGTTTCACCAGGGAGCAATACAACATTTGAAATTGTTTTCCTGCCAAGGGTACCAGGCAATGCAGAAAATACTATATTTATTCACACCAGTGCAGGAACCTGTCCATATCAGGTATGGGCTTGAAAAGTAAAACTGGATTTTTTTTAGAGGTCAGATAAACCCGTTATTCCCACTACATTGATTTAAGAAGAATTGAACATCCTTGTTCTGATGGCACACTCAAATAAAATGGAATTAACTTTCTCCATATAAGTTGTGTTTTTAAACCCAAGTCACGATATATACTATGCAGTAATGTTTGTTGTCTTTGTGAGACATCAATAGAAAATAAAAGGGAACCATACATTGAATATTCACAATGTTGAGACAAACTTTAACACAAACTGACAAAGGCTTAGACTTATCTTGCCGGAAGATTTGTTTAAAATCCTGCTCTGTTTCCTATGTTTGGGTGGGGCCTTGAAAAACAACAATCGGGCAAGTTTCAGTGTTTTTTTGTGTGTGGTTGGTTTGGCTTATTTCCAGTATGTACTGTTTCTCAGACACGTTTGATGATTTAAGTCAAGTATTTTGGTTTTTCTTTTCCTACAGATTTTTGGTGTTGGTGTCCCCAATCCATACAGATTAAGACCCTTCTTGGGGGCCAGGGTCCCCATCAACACAAGCTACTCACCTCTCATCACAATGCACAACCCATATAGTTCGGGACTCATGGTAAGTTAACAAAGGAGGGAGGGGGCGAGGGGGGGGGGGTGGTGAGACACAACCCTTGATTCCAGACACTGATCACAGAGCGATGACGTGGAGCGTATGCTGTGAGTCA
The DNA here is from genome assembly GCF_902459465.1 of Asterias rubens. Taxonomy (NCBI): domain Eukaryota; kingdom Metazoa; phylum Echinodermata; class Asteroidea; order Forcipulatida; family Asteriidae; genus Asterias; species Asterias rubens. The sequence continues at coordinate 8,877,485 of NC_047069.1, read as the reverse complement.
TGTGACTCTCAGTTAACTCTTACGTCCCATGGCATCTGAGTGATTGCTTAGTTTGATTACTCAGTCCTGATGATTCTAGCTGAATTGTTGTACATTGTATCCTGTCAATAGAAAGACATGGCTGGGAGACATCACTTCAAGATGAATACTTCAATTATTCTCTTAAAGAGGGGCTCAAATGTCAAATTCAGTTTTGTGATTCACTCACTATCCAATAGATGGAGTCCTTTATGATAATGGGAAAAGATTTACTTGTGGAAAGTATAGACCTATTTGTGTATGTTGTCAAATGACGTCATGTTTCAACATTTGCTCTAAAAGAGTATCAAATAAATGATCTTTTACATGTACACCATTTTAACGTGCAGTTTAAAAATATTAATCATAAAAGATCTTCTATAGCGCAGAAGGCCCCCTGGAGGCAACTCAAAAATACAAGTAAGAAATACAAATACACAATGTATGAGTAAAACTTCTGAACTAAATAAATGTTACTTGGTAATGTAAAATACGAGCCAATGACAAGAGGTAAGAGACTTTCTCTCCACTTTCATGATCTCTCCATTTATTGGAAAATAAGTGCATAACTAAACTCAATTGACCTTGGAGCCCCTCTTTCAAATGCTTGACACAAGTTGTTTTTGTTGTATTTTCTTTTGAAGCATGTAAATTGTCTTAAAATAAGTGCTACCCAACTAAATTTGTTGGTTCACCCTCCACACACGTATATAAAAAAAGGGAAATAGTGAGAAATTCTACTGCGCTTCTATACAATATAGCTGTATGTATATTCTACAAGGATTTCCTTTTTCCTGTGCGGTATCAACTTACAAGTTGAGTGTTTTGTCACTTTGACCTTAGATTTAAGTTCAAATTTACATACTTAAAGGCACTGGACACTATTGGTAATCACTCAATATAATTTTTAGCATACAACTTTACTTGGTAACAAGCAATGGAGAGCTGTTGATAGTATAAAATAATTTGAGAAACAGCTCACTCTGAAGTAATATAGCTAGAAAATAGAAAAGAAGAAAAAAATATATTTTCTCACTTGAATATTAAAAGACTTCATGCCTAAAGTTTTTTTAAGACATCTGAAAGCACACAAATTTGTGCAACACGGGAGGGTGTTTTTTATGGGATACACGAAGTGAGGATACTGGTCTTTGACAATTACCAAACGTGTCCAATGTAAGTAGTTTTGTTTGGGTTTGGGGCTGACTACTGTTTGTGCTCATTCCTGCTGACCCAATTCCATGTTATATTTTTTCCTTTATAGGTAACAGAGATGTACTCCAGTGGTGGTGAATTACATCTGGAGTTACCTACAGGGTCACCAGAGGCTCCACAGAACCTATGGGTACGTTAGCAATCCATGACCAAATACATTGAGTTGGAGTTTCAGGTTCCTCTTGTCAACTATTGATTCTTTGGGCCAAAACTCACTGGAAGTTGCAACCCAAACTTGGTTTTAAAGAAACATTATTGACATATGTCAGGGAAAGTTTCAAATACTTCAATGAAGTATGGTTTAAAAAAGGTTATTTCACTGTATGTAAAAAACAACAAATTCAAAACAATCAAATGTTGACCCAAAAAAAGAAAAATCGTCTTGTGAAAAACTTTAACAAAAATTCTTAGTGCACATTACTCATACAATTTTCATAAATAGGGGTAGTGTTTCAGTTCGGCCAATGCATAACAAAAATCATCCTTTCATGTGAAATGATATTCAATAAAGGTTTTACGCCATGCATCTTTTTAAAATAATTGTCAAGCAGTGGTTGATGGTGTATACAATGTAGATTGATACGGAAGACATCATATTAGCTGCAGATGAAGGAATAAATGCTATTTATGGAACTACTTTAAAGTTCAATAGATACTGAATCTGGGTGTGAAATTAGCATTTAATTCTCTGACTTATTGAGCAGCTGAAATCCTTGGGAGTTTCTATAGAGATCTTCTATCCAGGGATTTGTACTGAATGCTGCTGAATGGATGCGGGTCTAGTTAACGGCATAGTAGTCGTTATATCTCTCAGGAATTGTAGTCTTGAGACGGTATTCATGGCTCCTGTAGTATTATGAAATCCGGACTACATGTACATGTATTTATAAAGCACTGTCAAAGCAGAGCTCCCTAGCTTTAATAGATGTTAATTTTGCAGCAGAGATAAAGAATATAATTTGCTTAAATTACAGTTTCAGTTATGTGTATTAAGCACTGTACTTTCCTGAGTTTTGTGAAGAAAAACCCGCCAATAAAAACAAAATAAATCCACAGGCATATCATTCAGGTGAATATCACTCAGATGGGATTTGAACCTCTGACCTTTGCATTGCTAGAGCAGATGTCTTACCACTAGACCATCGAGCTAGCACGGTAGCTAGAGGCAGTTCAAACCCGAACGATTTAACAAATTTTAATTTTGCATTGGGATGAAGAATATAATTAGTTTTTACCTTTACACAAATGTGTATTCAGCATTATTACTCAGTACTTTCCGGCTCTGTGAAAATATCTACAGGCAAATCACTCGGCGCTAAAAACATATCGGTACTAGGGTAAAAACTACATTTTTTTTTCACTAAGCAATGTATCTCATATAATTTTTTTCACCTGAGTAAAATTCCCAATGAGAACAAAATCTGCAAAACAGATTTGATGAATGGTTGACACATTTTGAAACTGATATCAGGCTGTTCATTTACATGTGCACTGTGGTTATAACTGTTATCAATGTAACTATGAGTCACTGCAGCAAAACAGTACTTCAGCAAACACTTGTTTGAATTTAATGTTTTTGAGATATTGACTGCAAAGGAACAACAATTCAGGAAACTGTGCTTATTGTGGGAACGTTTCCCTACTCACAAATAATGATCAACTGTCTGGACAGTTGTCTAAAATGTAATAGGCCAAGACCCAATCAGCATGACTCTGCAATGTGTGCATTTTAAACCATTTTCTGATGGCGATCTGGTAGACATTCAGGAGCAATCTCAATGGATGTGCTCTCCCATGAAACTGTCATTTGATATCATATCCAATGTCTCTAGAAACTCTCATGAAGTACAAGTAGGAAAGAAATATAAGGCATTATCAATGTGACACATGATAAATTGACTTAAAATCATTGCTTGTTTATTTCGTGGAGGACAATCTATTCGATTTACTTCTTCTTTATTTTTCCATTCAGTGATTTCTTTGGAGAGTGGAGGAAATCTGACAGATTTTAGAACATTTTTTTGTTTAGTTCATTGCTGAATTTGATTCAAAACAGCATTGAATTTGACCTCTTGACTGGCGCAGAAATTTCCTTTGCAATGTACAGACCCATTAGTTTTTAATATCGGATGACTTTGTGTTTCAAATTTCGCACTGAAAGAGTAACAATTTTAAGATGTTTTACACCATTTTAACAAACTTTGAAAAGGAAGTCTATTGGGAAATGCGTGCATCAATCAAAATACTTAATTTGACCTTAGAGTTCCTCTTTAAAGGCACTGAACACTATTGGTAATTACTCAAAATAATTGGTAGCATAAAATATTACTTGGTAATGAGCAATGGAGCGCTGTTGATAGTATAAAACAGTGTTAGAAACGGCTCCTTCTGAAGTATTGTAGTTTTTGAGCATAAGGTAATTTCTCACTCAAATATTAAAAAGACTTCAAGCCTGAAGCATTTTTTAGGCATCTGAAAGCACACATAGTAATGCAACAAGGGTGTTTTTTCTTTCATTATACTCTTGCAACTTCGATGTCTAATTAAGTGCTGAATTTTCACAGGTTTGTTATTTTATGCATATGTTGAGATACACCAAGTGAGAATACTGGTCTTTTGCAATTACAAAAGGTGTCCAGTGCCTTTAAAGCGCATTTGATGATGTCTTTATTGATGTAACTGATTATATGCAATGATTTCGTTCTGTCCTGATCAGGAGATACCACCTTATACAACAAGATCTGTAATGAGGGCAAGTTTCACAGGGCGAGTAGAGAGCAATCACACAGCATTCATTCGCATCAAGACCAATCACACAAGGAATAGACGAGTGGATCAAGAAGAAAATGAATTGCTCATGTTACCAGTAGAGGTAGAAGTCTCATCAGGTAATGCGATTCCTTTGCTGTTCAAAACCATGAATTCTTAAAAGCTTTGGAGCATGCATAACCCATGAAGATAAGGAAAAAGAACTAGAAAGTCATAAATAATAATAATAATAATAACTTTCGATTTATATAGCGCCTAATAACTAACACTTAATTCTGTAAGCGCTTAAACAAATTCTTATATAGCGCATTTCACAATAACCGTATCAATGCGCTTTACATTAGTGCCCTGGTCATAGGGCCAATAACATCCCTTTTTAATGTTTCTCAGCTCCCTTGGGAGTATACAACCTGGGCAACAGTTTATATCGCTCCAAAGGCTTTTTCATTCACAATATCAACCTCACCCTCGCAGGTACCCATTTATTCCCCTGGGTGAAGAGAAGCAATTATAGTAAAGTATCTTGCTCAAGGACACAAGTGTCACAACCGGGATTCAAACCCACACGTCGAAAGCTTACTGATATGTTCATGATACTGTAGATACCACTGATCGCAAATGTGGGTTGATTTTTGCAAACAGAAGATTTGAGTAAAATATCCTTTCACAAACCTTTTTACCCGGTACAACTTATGACTGGTATCCTGCTTATTTCGTCTTAGCAGAAAATGTTATGAAATTTGTCAAGCAGAATGAGTGTTTTATCCTCAAATGCCACTTAGCCATTTTGAGTCCAGATGTGACGAACAGATGGTTAAAGTCTTCATTTTAAGATTATCAGTAGATATATCCGGACAGACTGACACAACAGTGCTGTGAACAAAATGTAAAATGTGGCAGGTCATTCACCTTTATGCTTCCTACACAAGCTCGAAGTAGAGAGAGTTTGATGTGATTCATCAAATGATCAGGTGGATGTTTTCAACACGCCCTGAATTTAGTGACACAATGTCTCAATGAGATATGTACACCACAAAATTGATTTTCCATGAGAAAATCAAGACATATCAAAATAGACCAACAATTTTGAAACCTCTTCCATGCCTTATTCAGAATTCAATTTTAAAATTTGTATCAAACTGCCTGCCGTAATACAACTATGTAACTCTCATTAGTTCAGGTTGTGATCAGTTCCATGCAAATTCTGGATTACCTAGGTCAATTAAGTTAAATTTTTAAGTTCATTTAATTTGGCCCAAGTATTTGATGAAATCCGAATGTGTCCGCTGGTACAATTGGATGCATGTGAGAGCATTGTTGCCAAATATAGTCATGAGGTGAAATCTGGACTAATGTATTCCAAAACAAAAGATGATGCATGATGCATGTTACACTAATATTTAATACCAACTAATAACCAATCTAGTTTGTGTTTGTGGCCAAGCATTTCAATCGACAAGGATCTATGTGTGTGTCATATAGTACAAATATTAAATGCAACCCCGTTATTGCATTGTCGCAGAACATACTCTGTAAAATCTGGCCTTTTTATTTCACTCAAATCCTCGTGAAATGGAATAGTCCAGATTTCACCTGGCGATTATAATCTGCGACAATGAACTCACATGCATTTATGATTCAATATTTGTATAACATCTTCAAGTTAATGCAATGTAGCCAAAGGTATTCCTGATGTTTCAAGTGTTAGTATTTTGCATGTTTTATTTACTCTTTTGAACAGCTCCAGGGATTTATTCGTCATTAGAGATGTTAGATTTTGGTACACTGAGGTCACTAGATGCACCCAAGGTTCTCCCTTTGCACCTCCTCAATACGAGTCCTAAAAGTGTTCAAATAGTGGTGAGTGTCCTTTCTCTTTTCATTTACAATTGTTAGTTTTTCACTTGAAAGTTGAACTTGTTTTATTGTTGAACTCGGCATTCTGCGTTATCAACTTTCGTTTGCATCAACTTTTGTATATATAGTCCGAACACGTTGCCTTGGATCGGACGAGTTGGTCTATAAAAAGCATTTGTAACCGTAAAAAAAAAAAAAAAAAATGCAAAAAATGTTTGGAAAGATGTTATAAAAGTAGAATACAATGATCCACACAAGTTTGCCTGGAGATTGCGTGGTTTTCCTTTTACTGTGCGAATAAACACGGTCGGCCATTTATGGGAGTCAAAATGGCCGACCGTGTTAGTAAACGAGGTAAAAGAAAAACCGTGCAATTTCGAGGCATGTTTGTGTGGATTATTGTATTCTACTTTTACAACATCTTTCTACCCTTATGCATTTTACAACAAACGGTTACAAACGATTTTCAGGGACCAACTCGACCGATCCAAGGCAACGTGTTCCTTTAAGGATGGTATCAGTTGATAAAGATGATCAATATAAACTTACCAAAAACCATGAGTCGCTCTTAACACTAGCCCTGCGTACATTTTCTAGTAAAAACTGCTATGGGCTAGTAAACACCACTTCTCAACTTGTCGCATAGGCAACTAAAAAAATATTAACCGTGGTAAATAATTTTTTTAGAAAAAGCATATATTTTGAGTATGAACACATCAGAAAGATACAGTTATGACAATACATTTTTTTAATGTAGCTGATAAAAACATTTTAGTTTTGTTCATATTTCAGAACAAGTCACCTTTCCTAAATGGCGTTTTATTATGTCTGTACAAACATTTGACCCACCTGGCATTTCCAAATTATACCGCTGTTCATTCAAATCTTTACATTCTTGTCTTGAATGAGGGAGCACTTCGAACACAGAATAATATGTGTATCAATGAGATATACTCACCGCATGATATCATGTTACTTACATACTGCCTACACAATCGAAAGGAGGGGGTTATTTTTTCTTCAGTAGTAAACTCCTTTCTGTTTCTCCCCACAGAGCATATCGTCAATGAGAGCCAACAATGCAATAACGATAGATTTTAAGCCGCAGGTTCTCAAGTCGTCAGACACCCACACAAAAGTAGCCGAAGTCACCTTTCACCCCCTCAAGGCAAATACATCGCGTCTGTGGTCGGGCAAAATCATTGTTAAAACCAAAGATAAAAATCTCAAACTGCAGATCCCCTACCAGTCACATGTGTTACAAGGGTAAGTAAATACTTGCAGGATTTTTCAAGATTTTTTTTGGGATATTTTTGATAAAAGAAAAGCAGTCACCAAATGTAAATATTAAACAGTCCACTCCTGCAGTTATTGTTATTGTCTTTGAATAGATTTGATCCTTTAAAAAGAAACAAATATGTAAAGATCATAAGAATTTGAGACTTTTCATTTTCTGGAATTCAAGTGAGAAATAACCTCTTACTCAAAACAAAGTAACTGCAGAGGGAGCTGTATCTCACAATGTTTTATACTGTCAATAGCTCTCCGTTGCTTGTTACCATAAAAGTTTTTGTGCTGAAATACATTTTGAAAAAAATGTATCCAGTACCTTTAATACATACCCACGTGGTCAGTCTTAAACCGATCAGAGTGCATAAACTCTTTCAGGTATTTCCTAATTTCAATTGTGGATTCTGTTTCAGCACGTTGAGCTGTGACCAACAGAGTAAGCTGTTCCAGCTATCATCTCAACTAGTAGACTCTGGAGAAACAGTCATCAAACCCTTAGTGCTAACAAACTATTTTAACTTCACACTGGTCATACATCAAATCAGCTTTCCAGAAGAGGTCCATAGTATTTTAAAGGTAAGAATCCCATAAAACAAACCTCAGCCCTAATACTGCCCCCAAACCAATCAGAATCCACTGGTAGGTTTGTCTTGATTATGTTAAATTACAACCCCCCCCCCCCCCCCCACCTCACCCCTGGTTTGTGTTATGATGATTATTATTATATTCATTTTTATTATGTGTTCAGCCAATATTTCAACTGACACGTAACATTACATAAAACTAATATTTGTTACTGTTTGGTAATGCCCTTGCCCTTTAAACAGCAAAACATTTGGGCCCACTTTCATAAAGCTATTAAGCAGAAAATACTGCAAAAATTGAGTGGGGCACCAGCCACAACATTGCAAACTTATGTAATTTTGGCTGGTAACCTTTTTCTGCTAAGTAATACTATTCTGTGTTTAGCAAGTTGTGCTAATAATAGGTTTTATGAAATTTGGCCCAGGCTGGAAATGTTTTAGATTCTACTGAACGATCCTTTAAGGTTTTAATTTGAAAAGGGTCAGTTGACCTTTTTTCTAATTTTAAAAAAACTGTCACTGTTGGTCATCTTCTGATGCATATTAATACTGTCTCTCCTAGGTGTCTGGCTTTGAAGAAGTCTTAACCATAAAGCCTCAAGAGACGGATTCTTCACTTTCCATTATCTTTTCGCCCAACGCATCCACAAAACCCATTGAGACAATACTTAGGCTTGGTACCAACGCATCTATGTTCTCTATGGGAATACATGTATACACAGGCAACTTACAGGTAGGTGATATTTTCACACTTGATTAAAGCAATATTTTAAAGAAATGCTAACATCATCGGAAAGTTTACACTAAGAAATATTTGTGAAACTTGTGAGGTACAGTTTAGTCTGGTTTTACAAGAACATTGCAAGAATAATTACAATCCGCAGTAAATTAAATTGAAACCATTAATGTGCCAATTGTCATCAAACTACATGAACACTTCAATAGGTATAAGTACTGTTACAAAATAACACAGCAAAACAGCAAGAATTGCGAAGCATAGTTTATGAAAAATCCATGGGGATTGTTTTAATTTAATTCGAGAATTTTTGGAAATGTTCTCATTGTTCCTTTGTTGTTGTATAGGTTTCCAGTATGTTTCAAATTGATACACATTGCAGAGATACCAACATACACAATTTGGGCGTAGCAAATACGATTTCGAGCCGTGACTACGACGCTACGATAATACTCAATAAAACACGCTAAACAAGCCGCCCAATATAATTTTATTTAATCGTACAATACATGCAAACAACGAATGAACTATTAAGTGAAAATAAAAATTAAGAACAATATCCAAATAATTGTAACAGAAAAGAAAAAACACTTTTAATTTTAAAACGCACTGTTGAATAACAGCGGCGAATTCACTCGAACAATGTACGCGTCTCGACGTAATGATTGTTGCGTGCCCTCTGATCCCCCGCTGGCTGGCCGGATGAGTATTTTTATGCTAGTGCATTGCTGCAAGATCGTACCCATTGATCTCTATTACACGATGGGGAATAGTGCACACTTGCTTGGGGAAAGAGGTTGTGTGTGAGCTAACGTGTCACAGTAACCTCATTCCTCACGAATCCACTATTATTGTGCCCACGCTGTCTGTACATGTACTTCATCGTAGCTTGGCATAAAAAGTAAGAAATAATGGCGACAAAAAAGGAGACCTTCTGCACAAAATTCCTTCAACTGAGTGGCCTGTGAGATATAAGCTAGACAGTTTCCATGTTTTCTTACTAGTAATTGTAGCGCGGATGTCCAGACAATGCCCAAAATACGGACACGTATTTTTGCCCAAAATCCGGACACGTTTTTTTTTTTTTTTTCTCTCTCCCAATAGCTTGTTGCTGCATTTCTGATCATTAAAACAAAAACATTTAAGTAAGGCCACCCTTTGTTATGTTACATTTATTTTTGAAACAAAGTCAGAAGATGAGGGATTTTTTTTTTTCAGTTTTTTTTTTCACTGGCCATTATAAACATTTGTAGCTGTTCTGTTGGTGCATACAGAGGTAATTGTTATTTCACAACAATGCCTGAAAATGAGCTAGTTAGCATTGTAGAGAGTAATAGAAAGATCGGTTTAGGGAGCCCAAGCTGCGCTCGCCCTTAACTTTTGGGAGATGCTACTCTTTTTTTAAATTCAATGTTGGCATCTCTGACATTGTCAAATTGATACCTGATATTGCAGACTGTTATGAGTTGCATGACATGTGAGAAGTTAATGGCTACACATATACGTTACCGCAAGTCTTACATGAGCTTGTATGATGTTTGATTTGATCAAGAGGTTACATATATCATCTGCCTAGAGTCGCATTTGGTGTGCAATTTCTACTAATAATTTATTGTAATGATTGCTACGAATGTACATATGATACTGCTTGTTATCAAGAATATATGGACCATAGATAATTGGTAGTGCCTTCAAGAGCAGGTCATACAGGATCTACATTCTAAGAGCCAGAGAAATTTAAGGAACCCTTGTGTCCCCTGATATTCATGACTAGTTTGAAAAGTAGTTGTGAATAAAATTGTATAAATTATACCCGTAGTGGCTGGGAACAGCTGCAGTCTTTGACTTAATCCAAATCAGTTAACAAACCTAAATTTAGATATGAATGTTCATCATAAACCAATTTCCCTTTGGAACTTTTCATGCACTGTAAGCAAGACCTTATGCGGATAACGTCACATAAGTAGGGCGCCCTCAATAAGAGGCCAATAAAAGGTTGCTGATTGGCCCATCCAGTCCGCCATGCGTACCAAGATTTGCGTTTTCATTGTTTGATCATCATTTCATCGCAATGTTTACCCTCATCATTTACACCATTATTTTTACCTTTACCCATCATTTAAGTTGTCATTTACACTATGATAGGTTTACCGGTAGATGCTGCCAATGCATTATAAAGACACATGTATTATCGCTTGAACAAAATATCCCAGCTGTGTCTTTGCCTACTGTACATCATTGTGAAATCTGTCAAAATTTAATCACAGAGAAAAGTGAAGAAAAACAAAATTATATGAATTTTTCTCCTATTTTTTAATTTGTTTTCTTGCTGCAGTACTCTATTCATAGTGAGGATGAGATAAGCTTTGACTTTGGAGTCATGAGTATAGGAAATCAAAACAGTATGCTCTTCACATTAATAAACAACAACCCCATAGATGTAAGTACTTTTCATTTATCTATAAAAAAAAACCCATTGTTTACTGTGACCGTCTCTCTTTAACCTTTTAAGAAATAATGATTAATTGTATGCACGTTTTTGGGAACAGTCAGGCTGAATTTGTTATGCGGTACAGTGGATTCCCTTTTATATTTTGCAGGACTGATAATTTCCTCACCATAGTCTGTTTCCGATTGTCTTAGTCTTGGTAAATCAAAAACTTTATTATTGAAAAGTGTATTGAAGCCTACACCATGTATAACATTGATTGTTTAATTTATTACCTTTATTACACAAACATCGAAGTACATTGTGTTGCAAAAGGGAAACCCCGAACAGGCATGCAGGCCCACTAAATGGGGACACTTGGTCACACATTAGAATAAAACAAACATACAGAGACAACAGCAAAAATGCAAAATAACTGTAGAAGACGTGGAACTATATCTGTGTTAAAAAAGGTCACAAAAACACTTTGAAAGTGTAACATATTTTTAAACTTTATAGACAACTGAAAGTACAATATCCGCTACATATTGCACAAGCATGGAGGTAAAAGGGAAAAATTCACTCCCCCTAATTAAAGGTCACTAGTGAGATAGTGTGTGTGCACGACTAGTTCTGTAAAAGTACTTGACAGAGTCTATTTGTCTTCCTATAGATACCCATACAATCTTTCAGCTGTGATCTAGATGACTGCGAAGCAATGGTACTTGGTGTGGGAGTGGTGGAATCTGAACATCATACAAACAAGGAAGATATCTTCAGTATAAAGAGGAGATCGGTGAGTAATGAGGAGGATGTTTAATGTCCAGGCAATGGAAGCGTTCATATCTTGGTCAACAGTTGATACATTTGGAATTGTCTAGGAAATTGTTAACATGTCTTCTTCATGCACAACGTAATTTGTATTATCTTCCAGTACGCGCTGATCCCCCAATCAGATGCCCAAACTACTAGGGGATAAAAACATATACTACTTCCTCTGTTAAAAAAATTACAAATCTGTGGTTGTTTTATCAGCTGGTAATAACAGTGGCTTGTTATCCATCACCCATTGACACTCATGGCACTCCAACATTATTAACCCAGGTCACTGGGCCGTTCATTTAATTCTTTTAACCATCTCAGCTCCATTTGGAGTATACAGACTGTGCCGCCAAATATGTAGTGCACCAAGCTTAATCAATCTTGCTCAAGGACATAAGTGTCATGACTGGAATTCAATGCACACCATGATGACTTAACCACCAGAGTCCAATGCTCTAAACCACCCCACCACATCAAGCCACGAATGTGTGTCAAGGTGCAACTTTTCTATTGCCAATGCATGAAGTATTTCCCTACCCTTTTGGTTTCAAAAAACAAACACAAAATTTTTTCTCCTTTAAATCCTCTTTGTCTATTCCTCTTCCTAGTTGGTGATTCAGAAAAACCACTTTGCTGTCTTACGTCTTGACGTGAAGGCTCCACTCACCGAGGGTCAATACTTTGGAGGAGTGGTAGTAGAAACGCCTCATAATCGTATGTCAATAGAAGTCAAACTACGTACGGTGGAAGGATGTCTCGCTGTCAAACCAGAACACATCATTCTAAGGCCTGCATTTCCAGTGAGTTTACCTTTTTCCTTTTTCTTGAATCAAAAGGTGAAATATTCCCAAACTCTGTAACCCTCCAATTTTCTGACCACTCATTTAGTCATCCCCGTGGTTTTGAAAAATACATGAACTACATACTACAACTGTATGAACATGTATACATGTAGTTCTTCTAACTATTGTGCCACCATACACAGCCCATGCAGTTAAATAGTATACAAATATTGACTGCTTCGAGTGCTATGGTTAAAATAGAACGCTCCGGGGATCACCAAGGGAGTCATAGTTTTTAACCATTGCACGAGTAAAAGCAGTCAATATTTGTTTTATAACACCCCAAACATTTCTAAATACTGTACTATTATTATTAAGTTACAGACCTGAATGCTACAATCCACGGACGACGCGAATACAGATTGCAAACACTTTTACTTACTGTGTTGCATGTAGTGTCGTGCAATCTGAAATGGTTACAGACTATTAATTTATCATCCTCGTACACGCAACGGACGTCTGGGTACTGTACGCCGTGTGCTAGTCTGTCGGACTAGCGCACGGCGCCGTGTGCTAGTCTTCGGACTAGCGCATGGCAAACCGATACACTATCACACGGCCGTCGTCTAGCGAAACTAAGACATGTCATGTGACGCGCTCTAAACCAATGAGCAGGCAGAATACTTGCAAGGGGTGTTATAATTTCAAATGGTTGCTCAACAATTATTCTAAACTGTGACTAAACTGTGACAGCATTTGTGCATGTATGCTCACAATATGACCTATATACAAAGTATATTTTTGTTTCTTAGAATTTCCAGTACTTCAAAATTGTTGTTGAATAGATTATTTTATATACCGTGTTTATAGATCCTTTTCATTTGATTGGTGGAACACAGGTCACATGCCATACTATACTTTGTAGATAAATATAGGACGCTTAGGACGCTTCTCAGCTAACCGTAATTTTCACTAATAGATTTTACAAGGAGTATCATATGTATTGAATGTGTTATGCGTCATTAGCATGTGCATAAGCTTGCACACCAACACGCGCATGGCTATGAACGCCAAATGCGCTTTCGCGAAGCAGTCTAAATTTTTCAGCTGTTTAATCTGTTAGTAGTTGGAATCAATTATTTGTTGTTCATGACTTTGTATTGGAGACAAGGACCTATGTGCGCTGTATATAAAACAAACATAGAATGGATGTGATATTCTTCTGTATTGTAGTCATATATGCATCCAATATTTGTATGATACTCAACAAACCAGTCACCGATGAATTTGTATCAACCATTGCAGGGTTCTCCACAGTCTGTGAGCATCACTCTGATAAATAATTTTAGTCACCGCATGAAATTAGAAAGCATTGTGCCAGATCCACCAGATAAAAGATTTCACCACAGACCGCCTAAGAAGACACCTGTTGTCGAAATAGAGCCACACAAAAAACAGAAAGTGAGTAGTTTGTTTTGTAATTGTTTTTAAAGACAATTTTGAATAAATTTCCCAACACAAACGAGAATCAAACTTATCATTTTGTTGATACTAAAGTTATGCTATTTGGGTTTTGCCCATACACTGACGTGTATGAAGCACTGTATTCAGGAATTTCCAAAGTTCTGTGAAGAAAAAACCCTGCCACGGCATATTACTTGGGTGTGATTTGTACCCACAACCTTTGATCAGACGTCTTACCACCAAACCACCAAGATTGCTGGGTAGCTAGAGGAAGATTAAATCCTATATTTTAGCAGCAGGTGTGCATCAATTGAATAGATAATGAATTTGCATCACAGATATTTATGATGGTATCGTTCAATATAAACACTATGCTTTGCAACAAATTTATTTTACTTTAGTCGACATTGTTTTACTGTTTTACTATTTACTTTTCTCCAAATTGCTTGTGAAATGTTTCTCTCTTTATGTTTAGGAATAAGACTTTTTAAAATTTATTACTGGTCATTTGTTTCTTGCACACAGGTTGGAAGGATTGTTTTTGATCCAAGGTTAGCCTGTGACATTGAAGAGATGTGTTACGTAGGTCTTTCAACGCAATCACTAAGTAAGTGTTAAACTTCAAATATTTGCTAATCGTGATTTTACCATCCTTGCTAATAATTAGATGATTATTGCAATTGTATGTTTCTTATAAAGCTGGAACAAGTTCTTTATGTGTGTTTGTGCACTGCAGTACTTTAATTTTCATTTGATCTTGAACCAAATTCTTGAACAAATAAATGTCTTCGCTAAGCAAAAAGTGAGTGAGGTACCAGTTGCAACAATCTAAACTTCATATCATAGAGTTTATGCTGGTAACTAGTTTCTGTAAAGCAAGATTTGTCTGTGCTTAGGAAATTTTTATGCTTACAGGCTTTATGAAATTGGGCCCATGTCAGTTAGCTAGATCAACAGAGGTATCATTCCGGAAATGTTTGGTGCCTTACTCATTTTTGGCTTCGCAAAACATTTTCCTAAGAAGTATTTTCTGCTTCTGTATAACAGCTATACGAAACTGGGCCCAGAGACCGTGCAGAAACATCAGTGTGTGATTGTTAGGGCGTGTAGGTTTGATTTGGAAGTGTTGGCCCATTCAGTGTTGCAAGCTACACGTTGCCGTGTGTTTTATGTTAAGATTCTAAATCCACACCCAATGATTTCCTTCCCCTTCTTCCCCTCTCCCTTCAGATGGTGAAGTGTGGCTGTCATCTTTAGCATTGCCAGACGAGACACAGGATGTTGATAGGCTGTTCTACAGCCATCTACACAACAGGTGGCTTGGTCTGGAGCAGATGGGAAAAACCATGTAAGTATTAGTAGGGTTTGAAACTTTTCATGGTGGGATAACGATCTAGTAAGGTTTGCGGTAATTAGGGAATAACAGTGTGAGGACCCAATCTTCACTGCATAGTAACAACAAGGTTGATGGCTGGTGCTGTTAACAGACCGAGCCAGAGGCAAGGTCCGTTGATAGCGCCAGCCACCAACCAAGGAAGACCGGGTCCTCGCACTGTTATTCCCATTAATAAAAACCTTTTTAACAAAATAAACCGTTAAAATTTTCCAATTTTTTTAACTTTTCTCGTGGCGATACTTCTTGACACGTTCAGGGGGCAATATTTTTAGTACTACAGCCTGTGCTGCACACTACATGTAAGCTAAATCGATCACAAGAACCATCTCAGTCCTCACAGGTACCCATGCACCCTGAAGAGAAGCAAATACATATTAAATTGACTTGCACAAGGACACAAGTAATTGTGGTAATTCACAGTATGAACATCTTTAGTGGTTATTCTACTTGGAAACACCAGAGGATGCTGTGTCTACAAACAGCAGCATGTCTATTTGGACATTTCTTTAAAGCTGTATTTCTCTTTGTTGTCCAGATTTAATACAACGCTGAAGATAAATAGCAACTTGGTGAAAGATATGGAGATACCAGTTACAGCGGTTTTAGAATGGCCAAGACTCATACGAAAGGACAAGATAGAGTTTCCCCTCACCTACATAGAAAATGCTAGTGTAAGTTTTCACTTGATTTTTCTGCATACCTTTAAATATTGAAACAACACATATTTTTAGGATTTTCTCTTGTCACTTTGAATAACTTAGAGGCTTTGGTTTTTAAAACTGTTTGACCGTTTTAATACTATATAAATGTAGATGTTCATTATTAAAAGTGACGTGAAATTTTCATTTGAAAAGGTGTTTGCATTTTGAGATATCGCCGAAAACCGGAGCAAATAATTCCTGCTACAAATACACAATTTGAGAAATATTAACAACAGTAACAACTCTCAAAGTCAAATATAACATAACCACATTACTTTGAAGTAAAATGCTTTATACTATCAAAAGTTGCTGTAGGCTTCTAACCAAATTTTTTTTTTATTGGCATTAATTTTAAGAGTTATTTCCTTCTCGTGACGTCACTTTCTTTCCTTAAGCTGTTTCTCATTGTCTACTTTGTAGTTGTTTAGATATTTCTTTCGTATTGTTGTGTAAAGGCACTGGGCAATATTGGTAATTACTGAAAATAATTGTTATCATTCAAACTTACTTGGTGAAGAGCGAAGGAGAGCTGTTGCCACGAGAAACAGCTTCCTCTGAAGTACAAATTTTTTGTGAAAGAGGTAAAGTCTCACTCAAATTTTAAAAGACTTCAGGCCTGAAGGTTTTTATTATGCATCTGACAGCACAAACATTTTTGTGAAACAAGGGTGTTTTTTCTTTCATTATTCTCTTGCAACTCTGATGACCAATTAAGTACAACTTTCGCAGGTTTGTTATTTTATGCATATGTTGGGATACACCAAGTGAAAATACTGGTCTTTGACAATATTGTCAAAGGTGTCAAGTGCCTTTAAATAATACTTGTTGTTAGCTTCCCCCTCCTTGTCTGCCCAGTCTCAGTGTCTGTCTAGTATTTTGTGCTTAGACATTGTGGGGTGATTTTTTAGGTACATGTAGGGGCTGTAACTTGTGGGGTGTTTTTACATTGTAAGGTGCACAGCTGGCACCCACATTGTTTTTAACAGGAAAGATTAAAGAAAAGGGATCATAGACAACACCCGGGGAAAACCTACCTACAATGTCGATGTAGTAAACATGTCTGTCTCTTTGGCTGTCTGCCTTGGCCTAGGGCATACTTCTACAAGTTTTGACAAACTTAATCAGCAGCCATACTCCTATTTCTTCTATACTGTTAACAGTGTCTTCATTTTGGTTATTTGACTATGTTTTTGATCTGTTAAATTGTTTCCTTTTCTATGAGTGTATGGAAATATATGTTTTTCTTGAATTGAATTTAATTTAATTGACCCCCCCATAACATGTATGTATAATATTGTTATATTATTATTAAATGTACAACTTCAAAATATAAAATGGCAAACTCTTTTTAAATAGTAATACTTATTTTTACAAATGTTTTACAATTGTATGTGTTAGTTTTTTATTTAGAAATATGACTGTTTATGCTTTTTGTTTTTGCGTTTTATCTATTTTTTTTCTTTTTTTTTAATTCAAGCAAATTTGTGAATGTTTTTGATTCCCCAGATATCTGAGGTGCAGATTCTAAACCCATCAGATACACTCATTATAGTTCAACTTCTGCCCATAGCACTATATCAGGAACCAACATCAGTACTAGATTTTTTGTCAGACAGGTAGGTTTGTGGTTTGTTTATTACATACATGTTTCCTGATTGACTGATGTCAGTTTGTCCTTGCTAGGCATTGAGCCTATGGGAGATAATCTTCCAAGGCCCATTGCTTTAGCCTTCTTGTCTGTTTGAAATCCTTAGTACTTATTTATTTTAACTCTTTAGATACCATAGCAGCTGAAACATGTACCCAAATGCCCATTGCAACTGCAAACAACTGCAAGATCTGACCTTTGTACTTCCATTCAAAGTCATAGTAAAGGTCATTACTGGAATTAACATTTTCCTAATGTTTCCCTTGTTAACAAAGGATCCGTGTTTCAAACACAAAAGACAAAGCTTCTGTTTCGTTTGTGTTTTTAGACACTTTATACAAGAAAAAATTGTGTCCAACACTGGACAATTTCAGCCATTTATTAGCTTATTGTGATGATTATACAGTAGTAAATAGTCACTAAAGGGTAATCAGGTGGCGGTGATCTCTAATTTTCTTTTCCCTTATTGAAAAAGTCTGAGGCATGCACTTGCCTGTCACGCTTTAATTCCGTTGTACCATTTCCAATTTAATTACTAAATTTGGATCCCACACCATTTGTATGACTCCATTTTTTGTGCAAAGTGATATTAGATATTCCTTTTTGTATATATTAATTGCTCTGGCTGCCACTGACTCTTTGCAATCCTTTTATACTACGACTCTTATTGTTAATTTTATTTGTGGTTAGGTTTGATCCTGAGTTGATAGAAACAGATGATCCTGGTGTTTTCTACTTGGCTAACAAAACAGACAAGGTACTGTAAGATTGTAATGCCAACACTTGAATCGGATGGGACAATGTTGATGCTACATACAGCCTGTTAAAATGTATTTGTTGTCATGTAACTCACACAAAGAACCTGGACATTTGATTGTTGGAACATGGGTCACATGTTATCCTCCACCATGGCATTTATTTATTGCTGCGATATTTCACTACCGTAACTGTTTTATATGGAAATGGATATAGGATGATTAAATAAATTCTCATGGTCAAACCTGCTCTTTTATCCAAAAAATGCAAGGTTGTGTTATGGTGGACAGCATGGAGCCATCCACATTATTCAGAAGGGTTCCAAAGTTTTCAGAGTGTGGGGTGGATGAGCTTGTGTTTAATTCGTGTTTATTGTGAAAAATTTCAACTTGTGATTATATTCTGTGACAATGTGCTATAAATGCATCTAATATTTATATATTATTTTGAACAATAGTTTTGATTGTTTCTTTCCTCATTCGGTTGATCATTTAGGATTCACCGGGAAAGTGCCTTAAAAATACTTCATGTGGTGCGATAGAAGAAACGTTTGGTGTGAAACCCAATAGGACAGCGCTGACTTTTGCTATCAAACCACGTCAGAATGTTACAGTGTCCATTGGCTTTAAACCCAGCGATGGCCGGGAGCGCATCTCATTAGTTCTCATCAGGTAAGTGTGGAAGGTGCTAGAAACATACATTGAGCCATCTTTACCCAGCAATAGTACTATAACAAAACTAACCAACAGCTGTATTTTTTATGCAAATAAGGATATTTTAAGTTGGACAGTGATAATGTATTTTTGTTTGACCAAAGTGTTCGTCAATCAGTTTTGTATTAATTTAATTAATTCAATTCAATTCAATTCAATTGTTTTATTGTCACACCAGTGAAATTTACTTAGGCTTGCAAGTAAAAAAATATTTAAAGATTACCCAAAAATACAGAAAACGATTAATCCACATAGGCATACAATAACGCACAAATAAACAGTATGCTCACATTATGCAGAGAGACAATTATTGTCTGATTCTATAAACTGACTAATAAAAAGTTAATGAAGCTTTCGTAGAATCACCAAGGCTGCTAGCAGGTTTATTGATAGAAGTGTTAAGGAAATAGATTGTGTTAATGATAAAGCAAACAAAGACATAATGTATTATCAATGATCAGTGTACAAGTGGTCTTGTTTCCTTACTCATGAGTGTGTTTGGTAATGGTTACTTCTTTTTGCAGGAATAACCTGACCATTCTGGATGCGTTTATGGTCAGAGGACAAGGGGCACGTGGGGAGCTGAGGTTTAACAGTAAGATCCCCAGCGCTAGCAGCAATCTACTCTTTGAGTTGAAACCTACGCATTTAGTAGACTGTGATAGTGAGTATTTTGTCAACCAATTTCGCTCATGCTGCAGTAAATCTAAAGCGCATGTCACATGGGGCAATTTACAGGCAACAAGTTCCAGGCATTCTCAAAGAAAGAAAAAAAAACACCTCCCTATTTTCTTGGGGATAGTGAGTTGCTGCAAGGTGAACATCTCTTAATCTGGCAAAGTGTTTGTTGTGCATGCAGTGCAGTTGGTTTCCTCCAAGTTACCTTTAAAAAATTCTCTGTGTGGCATGGCCTTTAGACCAGCAGAGGTCAATTTCACAAAGAGTTAAGATCAATCGTAGTTGCCTAGTTAAATGTGATGTCACAATACAAATCACTGTGGTAATACTGACAATTTGTTTTGCAATGAGTTATATTGCTTTGTGAAATCGGCCCAATTTCATAAAGCTGTTAAGCAGAATTATATTTTTGCTAAGCAAGAATTGAGTGGGGTACGGTACCAGGTGCAGCAATGTAAACTGTATAGTGTTTTGACTGGTAACCCATTTCTGCTAAAAGCATTATACTTGCTTTATGAAGTTGGGCAGTCAACAAGCCATATTTCATCTTATCATATGAACAGTCCTGATTCTTCCTTACAGACCTGAATTATTCCCATAGCTTGCTCATGCCATGTTATGTTCGGAAATCTTGTTAAATGTGATGCAGTTTGAAATGTTTTATGTTTTAGAATTTGTATTGTAATTCAGACTGGCGTGCAATAATCAGATTTTAAATTGTCAAAAAAATACAAATTATAATAATAAACTTTCCCTGTTTTTTTAAACAATTTTTTTTACATCAGATTAAATTGTTTTAATGGTTTTTTTTTTTCATCCAGGATCATCTCCAAAAGCCAGGGTTCCCCCAAACTTTACGGTGAAGCGATCCTTCACACTGAAAAACACAGGGCAGTTGCCTATTCACATTAAAACTTTTAAAATCAACGGGTATGACTGCGATGGCTACGGGTTCAGAGTGTTGCAATGTAGGCCCATGGAGCTGGAGCCAAATGAAACCAAGAGATTAGATATAGCGTGAGTATTTCAGAGTTTTGCTAACCTTTATACCTTCAAATTCAGTTTGTGGTTTCCTTTTTCTTTTTTTCTTTTTTGTAATGATGATATCAAAGACAGAAATGTCCAAAGGAAAGGTATATGTTTGGTAATCACACAAAATTATTGGTGTTGAAAACTTTTGGTTAGAAGCCTATAGCAGCACTTCCAAGTAATGTAGTTATGTAAAAAAGAGATCACTTTTTATCTTCAAAATTTTTAAATTGAGATAGTTACTTTCAGTAATGTTTCTCAGATCGTGTGTTCCTCTTAGGGATTATTTTTCCTTTGTAAACATATTGTCTGCAGATTTTGGGCAATATATAACCTTGAATGTCACAGACTTGGGGTTATTTTTAAAGGGCTCCCGCAACAGTACTGTTGGAATCGAGCAACTTTGACAACAGCTATGGTTATTGGCTGCAACAGTAGTGTTGTAGAACGGGACATTCCAACTATAGCCACTGCCAAAGCCGGCAATGTTGCCATTGTCTTGCCATTGATTTGGGTATAAAACAAAGATGGCAGATGATTAAAGTCTTTATACTCAATGACAGGTGTTAAATTGTTCTATCTCGCTTGTTTCTCAGGTTTACTCCGGACTTCACCATGTCTCGCATTACTCGTCAGTTGAAGGTGTTAACCTACAGCCAGGAGGAACTAGAGTACACTCTAATCGCTACTTTGCCTCTGCACATGTTATCCATCTGCTCCTCAGCATTGCCCCGCCCACAGTGGGAACACCTCCTCTATATCATCTCCGTCATCCTCATGGGGATTCTTTTCCTGGGGATCTTGACGGCGTCTTACCTAGAGGCACTACGGCTCACTGAACCCATGGCTGTTCGGGTCAGTGCTGAGGAGAACGGTGAGGTCAGCAAGCTGAAACGGTTTGATCTGAGAAACATTGCATCTGGTATTAAGATTGGAGGAGGTGGAGGCGGGGCAAGTGGGGGAGGAGGGGCAAAGACAGGGTAAGGTTTAGACTTCTTGTTTTCTAAAAGTTCCTTTTCCTTTTTTCTCTGTACTTTTTTAATTGTTTTCTCTTAAGGTAAGGGGAGTTGGGTATTTTTTATTCTATTTACTCATATGTCAGTTTCAGCCTCAAACAGCTACATGTTATACAAGTAAATTTTGAGTCAAACCATTAGTTTTCAATTTGATTTATAACAACTAACAATCTTTTCATCTTGGTTTTTGTGTTGGCAGTTCATCTGGCGGTGTACTTTCAAGTCTTGGTGAGAAGTTCTCCTTCCGGCAAAGACGCTCCTCCTCCCCATCATCAAACGCCAGCTCTGTTGCAAACAACACACGCCACTCTGAACCCAAAAGTCAGTCAGAAAGGCGACTGTCCCCTGACAAGGACCGCGTTAAAGTCAACAGTTGGGTCAACGGCAACGCATACAACTCCTCTAAACAAAGCAACAGTTTTAACACACCAAACAGCAGCACTACGCCATCACCGAGTGACGTTCCAAGCCGCAAGTCCAGCAAGTCGCGTCGCCGACCTGCGGAAGCAGATTGGAGTGACTACCCGAATAGTCGAGAGAACAATAACAGACACCCAGAGTACCATTCCTCAACCTTCGTGGAGGAACTCTCGTCGGCAACCGTCGAGGACCCTCATGGACACGAGCCAGAAAACTTAGACCTAGACACCAGCGTGCACAAATTAGCTAAAAATAGCAAGCGTAAATCAAAACCAACGACTAACAAAAGAGACGAGCAAGAGAAGAAGATGACAGGGAGCAAACGTAAAGAGGAGATGATGCGGGAAGGTGTCGATAGAGACGACTCTTCCTCCATCTCCACTGAGAGCTCCAACACGGAATCAGATCCATCTGACAAAAGTGGAAAACAGGTACGACTTTCTATTCATGAAATTGTACAGACAATACCAAATCAGTACAGTGATGAGAAAGTTCAAACTTTTATATGATTTTAGACTTGTTATGCCGCCTGGCAAAGAAAATCAGATGTTTTTTCCCTCATGCAATAAAGAAATCCTCTTTGATCTTTGTCTCTAGTTCTGATGACACTGTTAAAAAAAACTCAGTGAAAACTAAATCGTAGGGTTTCCAAAAGGTGGAAACACAATAATGTCAACATACCTAACATGTGGATCCTAGTTTCTAAACTTTTTTCCCAGCAATGACTTAAACCCCTAGAAGTATTATAAGATGAGGAAACTAGTAAAAAGGTTTGCATATATTTTGGATGAAGGTCATCTTCGGAACCATTGTTGACCCGAGATGATAAAGATGTATAAACGAGTAAAACAAAATACTCTTTCTTAATCATGGATTTTTCTCCATCTCTTAGCATTTCCACCAAGCTGATGGTGAGCCAGCCTGGGCTTCATCAAAACCGAAACACAAGACACACTCAGCGGGAGGTATGGGCTTAGACGACTTCAAGTTTGAAGATGTCAAGAGCCGTACCAAGCCACGCAAAAATACCAAAGATGACCCAGCATTCTATGGAGATGTCTGTAGGCCAAGGTAAGAAGAACCGCCTGGAATAATACAATTTAAAATGTGGACAAAAATTGAGGTGTGGCAAACTGCTTACCAACCGGAACATCCAAGAAGGAAATGACTAGTAACCTTTTGTCTCTGCCTTTCCATTGTACACACATATCTTCCTTTTTAGCCTGTCTCATTCACTTATTTATAATTTTGTCTCCGTCTTCCCACCTTTGATTTCGTGTTTTCTACCTCTTGTGGTTAAACCAGTCTCTTCCCTCTACCCACCCCCATGTCTCCTTCTTCATTGTCCACCCTTGTTTTTTCTTGGTGCTTCCTACCTCTCACTCTGTTGTCATTCTTTTCACTACACTGCTTCTGTTACACCAGTATACTTGTTTGTTGTTGTCTTGTTTTAGCCTTCAAGAAATACATTGCTGTTGTCAAAATGTCAGACCAATAGCTACTTTTTATAAATAAAAATGTATCAACTCTTTTAATGCATAACTATTGAAAAAAAGGTGTTTGCATTCTAGTGGTCACCAAGCACTGACAACCATCATGAATATTAACTTATTCCTTGACAATTGTGTGTTCAGATATAACCAACCTAAAACTTTGTCAAGTTAAAGAGCTCATATTTTCTTTGATTCCTTGGCCCACAGTACTTTGGAGTTGCCATATGTGCCCCACAGTGAAGCCGGGCGTCGTGTCAAGCAGAACTCAAAGGAACCGACCTCACCTCATTCAATCGCGGCTAAGGTCGCTGCTAAAGCAACCAAGAAGGCTCTCAAGACCGCCAAACTAGAACATGGTATGTCAAGCTAAAAAAGATGTATACAGTAAAACACACATTTCAAATGATCGTTTTTTGAGATATCACCGAAAATACTTAGCGAAAATGTCCACAAAAAATCAAAAATCCAAAATAGGAACACACAATCTGAGAAACGTTACTGACGGTAAAAACTGATATTTTTTACATTACCACATAAATTTGATATGAAATGTTTCTCAAAATGCTCTATATCGAAAGCTGCTGTAGGCTTCTAACCAACAATTTGTATTGCCATTAATATAAGAGTGATTATCAAACATACTTTAAACATTGTATATATCAACCTAAGCAAGGTCTGTATCATGCAGCTAGTGTCATCTTGTCTCACGCTATAATTTAAATTTTTATAAGAGCGTTTTGTCTTTTCTTCTATTTAGTTGTTACGAAACCTACTGATGGTGCAAGTGAGACTGCCAGCACCCCAAGCAGTGACGTCGACAAGGATTCTCCTCCTCCCCTGTGGGAGCAGGCCAAACCCATGCCCAGTAGCCAGGGACGTCAGCTCCCAGTACAGGCCAAACACCCAGACCAACCTTCAGGTAGCCGTAGAGGATCTAAGAGCTCCAGCAAGTCCAGTCAGTTCCCAGAGTCTGCTGCAGCTGGTGGTGCTGGCAGCAGGCCAAGCAGCTACAGCAAGGCTGTGGCCGGAGCAGCTAACAACAACAGCTTGGACGTTACTCCTCCACAGGAAGGAAAGAAGAAAGCCAAACTGGTCAAGACTAAGTCCATGCCGGAGAAGACGTCTGCTTTTACCGCTGTTGGTGATAGCACTGGTCATCCAGGTAATTAGATTTGATATCACAACATAATAGAAAGTCTTGTGTGATTTTTGTAGGGTTCACCAATGGCTTCTTGCATGCACTAGAATGTCTAGGAGGAGTTGGTTAATATTTCATGTATGCAACTTTACCTCACATCAGCAACTTTAATTTCCTTTTTTCCCTGATATTCTCATTTGTAGGGAGAAAAAAAACATACTGGACATACAAAACCATTGCGATTCTGTAATTTCCTCTTTCTAGTTGACGTTACAGTTGCATGCCTGATATTTACAGGGATAAGATGGTTCAGACTTTTATCTGAATTCAGACTTTTAAAGTCTGCCTGGTAATCAAGATGCTGTATTTTTCTCAAAATTAAATAAGTTATACTCTTCGATCTACTTTTCTGGCACTATGCATACTATTCCAAAAAGCTCATTTGAATCTTTTAACTCCAGGGGTGACCAAAAAGTGCAATTTCTATCATTTCAATGTACAGTAGCTCCTATGATCTGGATACCAGTTTCAGACATTTTTTCTCAGCAGTGACTCTCATCACTGAAATAAGTAATGTGGGTCATTTTAGAACTCATGGCAATCAAATGAGTTAGTCAATTAAAAGTTGAGCAGTTGACTCTCAATATTAACCTTTTTAAATTGGTTTGATTTTGGTTGATTTCATGCACGTGTTGACATATTACTGTTTTGCTTATGACAGGAACTATCGGCAGTAAGGGTATGTCCCAGAAGAGCAAGACTTGGCCTTGGCCAGGCCAGACCAACCAGCCAGAGACTCTGGACAGTACATCTGATACTAGCAGCACTACATCTACTGGACCTAGCAGGTATGTATGAAAGTTCAGTGTCGTGCATCCACAAGAATATATTGTGATGAAAGTTCAGTGTCGGGGGATCAAGAAGATTATATTGTGATGAAAGTTCAGTGTCGTGCATCCACAAGAATATATTGTGATGAAAGTTCAGTGTCGGGGGATCAAGAAGATTATATTGTGATGAAAGTTCAGTGTCGTGCATCCACAAGAATATATTGTGATGAAAGTTCAGTGTCGTGCATCCACAAGAATATATTGTGATGAAAGTTCAGTGTCGTGCATCCACAAGAATATATTGTGATGAAAGTTCAGTGTCGGGGATCAAGAAGATTATATTGTGATGAAAGTTCAGTGTCGTGCATCCACAAGAATATATTGTGATGAAAGTTCAGTGTCGTGCATCCACAAGAATATATTGTGATGAAAGTTCAGTGTCGGGGGATCAAGAAGATTATATTGGGATGAAAGTTCAGTGTCGTGCATCCACAAGATTGTGATGAAAGTTCAGTGTCGGGGGATCAAGAAGATTATATTGGGATGAAAGTTCAGTGTCGTGCATCCACAAGATTGTGATGAAAGTTCAGTGTCGTGCATCCACAAGAGTGATGAATGTTCAGTGTCGTGCGTGAATCGTGTACTACTAGGGACCAGGCTATTATTCATAAGGCTGTTGCCCTCCACAGAGCTGCCAACTTTCCCCGATTCTGCAACAAGTTCCCTGAAAATAAATCAATCTGTCCATGCCCTGATGAAAGTTTACAAATCTTTCTGATTATTGAAACTTTGTCTCTAATACATAAAAATTTAATTCTTAATATGTCCATGTTTGTTGTACAAAATCTAACTGATTGCAAGATGCAAATTTAGGCAGCTCTGCAGTCCCTGAGCAAAGCCAAGCACCCTGGAATCTATCATTCACTCTCCATCGCCCATTCCTTTTCTTTTAGTCCTGGTGTGTTTGTCCTGCCACAATCTCAACCCAAGATGAGGAAACCAATGTCAGCTGACGGCTTCAATGGAGGATCTTCTAAGTTTCCGTTTGCCAATCAAGGTAAGTCCCATTAAAACATTCATAAAAACATGGAACAGTTTATCCAGTTAGGGGAGTGACTAATCATGACCTGGCCTTATTGAGTCAAGAGAGGGCGCTACCAGATGATTATGTGGATTGTGCAAATTTAACAATCTAATTGAAAGGGATCATGTCTTTTAAGTTTTAATAATTCATTTATGGATTATTTTAGTCCCGTTTTTAGTTTATTTATATACAATAAAACTAGCATGTGAAAATCTCATTTCAAAAGGTGGTTACGTTTTTTGTTTAATATTGCAAAAATTTCAGAGCGGTTGTATCGTAGCGTCATACGTTATCGACCCTCATATGTTTTCGGTCCCCAACTATGATTCCCGTTTACCGCGAAATTGTGCAAGCTGCACCGGTGACAGAAGCTATGCAGTTTACTCACGGTCTGTATTTTCATCAGGCTAAATCATGCTGAGAATAAAGTTTCCTGTCGTTGGTTATGCTCAAACATTTATAAAATGATTGATTTTTGGTACTAATCACTAGTGCATTATTATGCCAACATTCAAATGAGTCAAAGAAACATCATCCAACCTCGAAAGTTCAAAACAAAATTACTATCTGCTAGATTGAGTTTCATTCTGCTTTAGTCACTAGATGGATCACGTGAGGTGGTTACTATTTGGGATTCTATGGTGTGCAAATGTGGGGAAAATATTAAAATATTTTAAGTGAAAATGACAACAATTTTTTTTTTGATTTACTGCATGCTGTAATAAATTCTGATAAGCGTAATAAATATTAAGTCTACATTAAAGAGAAAATATCATAGATTGGTTTCTTATCTCCTGAAACCAAACATTACTGGTCTGAAATAGGGGAAAACGGATTGTTATGAAGTGCGAGTGCATTAAGGGGTTGGGTGTTTTACTTTCATGCCTTATGCTATCTCTGGATTCTAATATAGTAGCCATAATGCCTTAGGACAAAAATGTAATTAAATTTGTTAAGTAGTAATTGAATAATTTTTTTGATTTATTTTGCACGCCATACTAGCTTCTGAATATTCAATAAAATACCAACCAATGAAAGGTACATATGACAATGCTCCAATGTCGTGCATGCATAAGCACTGTTAATGGCGGACTGCCTCTCGCAACGTAAAACCAAAACTTTACAAATTTCAACACACCATGAAGTGAAATGGTTATTGTTAAAAAATTGGATAGATGATTTGAATTGTTTTTTTGTTAGTTTTTGATTGTGAACCATTTTCCTGTTATCCTACTGAAAACACATGACACCAGGATATATGTTCATGCAGGAAGAATAAACAGAAACTGGAATACACAATCTGAGCAACATATCTGACAGAAACGTTTCTCAGATTCAAATTTTTGGGGTATAAAAACTGAAATAATTGTCCTTAACCACATTATTTCAACATTAAATGATTCTCAAAATGCTTTATACTAATTAAAGCTGCTGTTCTTTCTAACCAAGGACATTTTATTGCCATTATTTTGGCATCATTGTGCAATCTGTTGGCTCGTGACTCAAATGAAATGAAAAAGAAATTGAAGCATCTTTCCTAGGTATCTGTTGCGACTTGTCTTTAATGATTACTTCATATCTCTTGTATTTTAGGGAATACTTATCCTCCCAACATGTGGGAGAACACCAGGGAGCAACGTTATGACATACCACCTACTCCAATGACAGGATTTACCCCTAGGGAGGTGCAACCACCTAGGACCCAGCCGCTCAAAGGTATATATGCCTAAATACTCGTCCACTCCCATTCTTTGATCTCTTCTCCTTCTTACTTTCATCCCTTGCATCCCGAGGCCTCAAGCTATTTGTGTTCGTTTTTTATCTACCCAGTACTTCTCAAAATTTGTTCTGTGCTCTGTATGGATACTATTGGTAATTGTAAAAGACTAGTCTTCTCACTTATGTATAAAATAACAAACCTGTGAAAATTTGTGAGCTCAATCGGTCGTCGAAGTTGCGAGATATTAATGGAAGAAAAAACACCCTTGTCACACGAAGTTGTGTGCTTTCAGATGCTTGATTTCGAGACCTCAAATTCTAAATCTGAGGTCTCGAAATCAATCGGTCGTCGAAGTTGCGAGATATTAATGGAAGAAAAAACACCCTTGTCACACGAAGTTGTGTGCTTTCAGATGCTTGATTTCGAGACCTCAAAATTCTAAATCTGAGGTCTCGAAATCAAATTCGTGGAAAATTACTTCTTTCTCGAAAACTACGCTACTTCAGAGGGTGTCGTTTCTTACATTCTTACAATGTTTTATACGATCAACCTCTCCCCATTACTCGTTGCCAAGAAAGGTTTTATGCTAATTATTATTTTGAGTAATTACCAATAGTGTCCACTGCCTTTAATGATGGTGTTTCCATCAACAATGTGTACCTTTGATTGTGTAAATTGTTTTTATTTCACATTCTTAATGGTATCGTATTGGTTGATAATTCTTGCTTAGTACCAATTGCGTGTTTAACCTTTAACCGTTTGGTGCAAAGGTTAGTTTACAAAAAACAAAACAAAAACTTGTCGTGATTTTATTCTTCTTCTCTTTTTAACTGGTATGTAAGTGTTTATTTCTATTTAGTGTATACGCGGTTATACCAGCTACTCTTTTGTAGCTTCCTCACTCGTGTTATATAAACCAGAATGGTAATATTAATACTGTTATTAAATTTGGCTTTTAGTATAATTAGTATTTCAGTATGCATTTTAAATGTATCTTTTTGCTTGTTTGATTTTGCGCTCATCTCCAGTATCCACTTGGGTCGATGGAGTAGCAATAAGAGTTCATTTAGTCCTTGTTTGACGTCCAAGTAATTATTTTGTGTCTGAACTACCAGGTACGATTGGTGACTGGCATGGTCTAGGGGTTAGCATGCCTAGCAGTTCAACCAATAGTCTGTGGCAACCAGGACCTAGCTACACTGATGCTAGCTGGTCAACTGAGACTGGGTCTCCACGAGCACCCTCTCAAGCGGTAAGCAAGACCCCCCTCCCCTTCCTCCTCCCTTCGTTCCTTATAATCACTTAGGAATAAATTGTGGGAACTGAGAGAAAATATAGACCTTCTGCACATGATGTCATTTCAGTAGGGCGCCCTCACCTAGAGGTCAAACAAAGGTTGTTCATTAGCTGATCCTGTGCGTTGTGCGTACAAATTTGTGCAATTGGATTGTTTTGTCACTGTTTTACCTTTAAGATGGCGGCTGGATGACGTCAATGCATAAGGTCTATACAACTTATGACAGGACAAGCTCAATGTATCTCTAATATCTGCAGAAAGTTAGTTATTGGCTCATGGTAGTGATATGAAACTTTGCATTGGAGTTTTGTTGTGACATCATAGAAATTTCTGTTGGGGTTGGTTTTGCTTCTTAGCCAGTGTTTCATTCACTTCCACTTTTGGCAGATTCCTTTCATGCAATGTGCATTACCTTACATGCACCATGAATGAAAGCTGATAACTTTCTTAAATCTATAAAAAATATCTATTTAGAATTTAAATCAAAATCAGCCCTAAATCAGACCTGGCATCTAATTGTACAATATTTTGCGTAAGAACAGCAAAGAATTTTGAAGCAATTTATGAAAACTTAAGCTAGGCATTCTCAAGAGAACACTATTTGAAAGAAGATGCATATCTTTTGACATTTGTACATACAGACCAACTTCTATTCAGCAAGCAGCAATCCATGGAGCTTTGATGATGTGCCGACTACACCACCAAGCAACACCAGCTGGAACAGCAGCAGTGAGCTGTTTCCATCATCGATCTGGAGCAATCCAAGTAGCTCTAACAACAGCTCCCTGCTGGATGGAACACCCAACATAAGCACACAGGAGTCACAGGTAAGTCAATAGAGACTGCAAGTTTTGTGAGTATTCTAACTTCAACCAGGACCAACCTGGTTCTTTGATTACTTTAGTTTTTAGAAAGGCATAATTTAGGATGCTGTAAACCATTTATTTGTGCATTTTTTCTGTCTCATTTGGTGTGGGGTGGGAAGGGGGGTAGGCAAGGGTCTGAGTGTTTGAAACCTATGTTACTTAGAATAAATCTGGGGATTTTTTTTCACACAAAAAAGTTGACTGAAAATAGAACACTTGCAACTTAGCATTGGCTAGGCAGGGTTTGAAATAAAAAAAGGCATAATTTAGGATGCTGTAAACCATTAATTTGTGCATTTTTTCTGTCTCATTTGGTGTGGGGTGGGGGGGGGGCGTAGGCAAGGGTTCTGAGTGTTTGAAACCTATGTTACTTAGAATAAACCGGGTTTTATTTTTCACACAAAAAAGTTGACTGAAAATAGAACACTTGCAACTTAGCACTGGCTTGGCAGGGTTTGAAATAAGCGGTCGCCAAATGCGAGTGAAAATAGCAACGAGTGAGTCAAAAATCTTCCTTCACTTGTCTGCCAGGCACGTCCAATAATTGTTGCTTTTCACATAAATAAGGGTACCGTGGCAAAATCCCAAAGAAAGCTTTTACAGCTTTTAGAATAGTAACTGTGACAAGGCTGGATATTTGCTAGATGTTACTAATTTGTCCGCGAGCGCTATCGGAATTGCTATCGTTTATTTTGGAATACGGATACAATCATTAAAAACAAAATGCACTTAGCCACATGGTGCAGAGTGGCCCAGGTTGGACTCCTTTTTTGCATGCAA
Organism: Asterias rubens; assembly: GCF_902459465.1. NCBI lineage: Eukaryota > Metazoa > Echinodermata > Asteroidea > Forcipulatida > Asteriidae > Asterias > Asterias rubens. Next base: position 8,845,955 of record NC_047069.1, on the reverse strand, counting down.
CAGAAGCCATTTAACTTGTAAAGCTAGCGATCCCACCCAAGTAACTAATACAACCTTTTAAATGGGGAAACAAGGAGAGTTAAACATTTGTTGTTTTGATTGTCTGGCAGTATTCGCCGTTCAACAGCTTCCGAAGCCTGTGGAGCAATACTTTCTCGGGGCTCGGTAATGCTGGGTCGTCATGGAGTTCAGGTAACAATGATCCAAAACATTAGACTTCTGTTAGCCATCACCATAGAAAATGTACTATGTAAGAACTAGACTATTCAGGTTGTCACTGTCAACCAAACATAAGCTCAAGGGTAATGGTTTTTGAAAAAATATACCAACCAAATGGTTCCATCCAAAAGCCTTTTGTTGGGAATGTACTATTTACCAAACAATTTATGTAATCTTACCTTTTCTGAACAGGTAATTTTGCGGCATGAAATTGCGTTCCTTTCTTTGTTTTATTGTGTTCCTGTTATTGGCAGGTAGGGCTATGAACAGGAAAAGCAAATGTTTGTTGACAGGGAAAACAGAATGCCATAGCGTGATAAACAAGTGTAGGCAAACGTACACTGTAAATAAAGTTGTGAAAGTGTGTAAATTCTTGATGATAAATGTTTTATTTGTTTATTTTTATTTATTTCTGGTTTTTTTTGGGAGGGGGGGGGGGGCTGTTATAGAAAACATGATGTACAACCTTCTTAAGGTCATCCACAAGAAATACTACCATTTTCAAACAATGAGTTATTGGCTGTAAAATTGTACAATTTTGCTATTTCGGCATTTAAAACAAGTATCAAACAAATTCAATAGCATTGTCTTGGGATGGAAAAACACACACTGCCACATACACTTAAAAGTTCGCCATCATGTCAATCAAAAGTAACAGGAACCTGATTCCAGCTGAACTCCTTTGGGAACTATTTTTGATTGTTTTTTTAAAACAATTTTTAATACTTTTTTTTCTGGAAGACTTTCCACAATACCAACTTCACATAAATCTGTCAGATAATTTCTGAATAAAATAGTTATTTATTTTTTAAATATGATTTACCTTGTTGTATCAGTCCAGTTTGTTGACATAAACATCTGTGATTGGTTGAACCCAAAGGATTTGGTAGCATTGTTTTCAGCTGCCATCAAAGGTGGACTAGAAAGATATGAATTTGAAGTATCAAGCCGGGGTGTACATTTTTTCCTGTATTCATGAAACCAGATGATAGGATATTTTTTCCAAAGGGAGCGATAACCTACATACCAAAAAATACTATCCCTGTTCTGCATATTTTTTTTTTGGGGGGGGGGGGGAGGGAGGGGGTCGGGGGAGGATTTCTTTGCAATGTAACTTTCAAAACAATGTAGGTTATGTCAATCAAACCAATTGATTTGAGATGTCCAGCGAAAAAGAAAAAAAAGTTGTTTCACTCCATTCAAACACTTTTTTTCATTTTCAAAATTATGTTAACTTCATGTTAAACTTTGAGAAAATTTTCACTCACAGAGAGTAGGTCTTGAAGAAAATTGATATAATTATTTTATTCAAGAAGAGGTCTAGAAATTCAGCAACAAAGTTGATTATTGTACATGTGTATCAGCTTACTCAAAATATAGAATAGTTTTAATTTATATTGTCAAATAAGTTATATTTTTGTACCTTTTCTTACTTTTGATGAATATGAAAATTACATTTATAATGTTTTTGTGTGTTTAACCGATTTTGTTTGCAATAATTGCAGTGTTGTTACCTTAATTTTATTAGACTTACTATATTTATTTCTGATCTAACATACACACAAAATCTATTGTAATTGTTTCTGATAGTTAGCTGATACACAAACTAAACGTAACAACCTAGTTAGACATTAATCTCTCGTTATCTGTAAGTGCAAATTCTGTTAATTTCAGAACTTTTGAAATATAAGTTAGTTATTTGATAGTAATTTTAGGCTTAATTTAGACCAGTTGTTTTGTTTGGTACTGCAATGGCATAAGTAGTTCACAGTTTGTCACGCTATCGGCAACACTTCCTGTTTTTTTTTCAACCTGCACCTGAACCAGGAAAAAAACACTACCTGATCAACAAATCTCTAGATACCAATCAATAAAACGGTGTATGCTATCTGTTTTCCAGGGACACTAGACATAGATTGCATTAAGCTCTATTGTTTTTCTTGATAATGATTCAACAAAATTTCTGCAAGTTTGAAAGATTTGTTGAAGATTTTAATCTCTGAAAGAGGTATTTTAATATCAGTTTTTAAAATGTTAACAAATCAATTTCCATTGTACTTTTTCAACTTTTCCAAATCGGGGGTGGGGGGATTTAAAAAGACATACTGATTTTTATGAATGACAAACAATATTTAGCAATTAATTTCAGATTTGTTCAAATCAGTGTACCTATCTCCATGTTTTTAATGATTTGTTAGCCTTCGAGAAAGACTGCGAGGGTCGAAACATCAGTCCATTTACTATTTTTTTTGGCATTGAACATAGGTCATTTTGGTTGATAAGCAGTTTGCAACAGCTAATTCTATTTTGTTCTGATGTTTTTAATGATATAGATTTTTACAGAGGAATGCACCTTTTTTGTTGATTACTTTTTGATTATTGGTTGATTTTTTTGTTGATCAGATTTTTGTTGGTTGATGGGTTTTAGTGTATGTAGAGTCTAGGTGATGGCTTATAGAATGTGGTACTGTGAATCATATTCGTAGTAGTTTGTTTTCATTTAAGGATGGCTTGGGTAAAGTTTGGATTGGATCGAACAGAGCAAAGACCCCCAAACAATTTTTGAAGGATAAGTTTCATTCAAATAGTCGGAGGAAGTACAAAGAAAACAAAAACAGAAACTTGTTTAAATTGCGGAGACACAAAGAGAAAGTGAAACACAGGTAAGCTGATATTGTTTTGATTCTTTTTACTCAAGGATTGTGTACACAAAAGTATCATTTCTGAAACTATTTTGGGAGTTTTTTTAAGTCACTCCTACTAAATATACCAACACTCAATTTGCATTCATGCTACAAAAGTGTACTACTACTATTATGATTTACTGTATTAAATATGGAAATACAGTGTAGGTTTTAAGCCGATTGGCGATTAAAAGCAAATGATTGTCTGTTTCTGAGGGTTGCTGTTTTCATTTAAACAGGTCCTTGATTTTGTTTGTAGAGTTCAGTGGTATCACTGAAAGCTGTCAACAGGATATTTGTGGTGATTTGTGAGGATGAGGCTTTTATTGTTCAGAAACAACAGTCATTTGCCCTATCTAACGAGAGTAATAGTGTACCAAGAATGCCAAATCAAGAACAGGATTTTCAGAAAACCACTTCATCAAACAGGAATCTGATTAGATACCAGGAGATGAGTGTCCCTGGCGTGTTTGTACCAGGAAAAAACTGCAGGTGTGTGAAATGTATGAGGACGAAGAATATATCATTCGACCAAATTGCTCCACACCTCTAGTTATCTTATCTAAACACACTTCTTGGTTTGGCTTGGTGTAAACTTATTTTGACAAAACTACCGATTGTGACAGAGGCTGTGTCTGGCTATGGCTGGATGCTCATGCTCATGCATTAATGTTGCCATTGCAGCTGATGCCCTAGCCATGGACGCCATTCATGGACATAGCCCCCAAATTCCCAGATTCATAAGAAAGGAAGGGATCACGACTGTACTGTCTGCGGATCCCTTTGAGGATATGCTAGGCACAGACTGAATGTTGACTTTGTGTAATTTGAGACTAAGTCAACACCGTATGGAAATACAATCAACTTTCTCTGAAGGTTTCCAGTATCTAGGTACAGTATGTATACCATCAAATGACCTCTTTCTATTGATCCAGTTCACTTGCCATCATCTATCACAATAATCTTGGTTGCGCCATTTTTGGAGTCGGTGTCCCTGTGCATTGTAAAAACAAAGTGCACATTTTAGGCGACAGGGCTTTTACTAGTTACTATAACTTGTACGTGTAATTTGTAGGTGTAAACTTATTTTGACAAAACTACCGATTGTGACAGAGGCTGTGTCTGGCTATGGCTGGATGCTCATGCTCATGCATTAATGTTGCCATTGCAGCTGATGCCCTAGCCATGGACGCCATTCATGGACATAGCCCCCAAATTCCCTGATTCATAACAAAGGAAGGGATCACGACTGTACTGTCTGCGGATCCCTTTGAGGATATGCTAGGCACAGACTGAATGTTGACTTTGTGTAATTTGAGACTAAGTCAACACCGTATGGAAATACAATCAACTTTCTCTGAAGGTTTCCAGTATCTAGGTACAGTATGTATACCATCAAATGACCTCTTTCTATTGATCCAGTTCACTTGCCATCATCTATCACAATAATCTTGGTTGCGCCATTTTTGGAGTCGGTGTCCCTGTGCATTGTAAAAACAAAGTGCACATTTTAGGCGACAGGGCTTTTACTAGTTACTATAACTTGTACGTGTAATTTGACTCCCAAAATGGCGTACATGGCAGAGTAGCCATGGGTGATGTTGTGCAACAGGTCTATACCTTATATTGACTTCACTGATTTAAAAGCATGATCATGAATTCCATTCCAGTGTGATAAACCATTTCCAATTGTATCTGGTGACTTCACAGCCTTGTATGCATACTTCACATAACTGTGATTTAGTAACTCTACAAGGAGAACATCTACAAAAAAAGTATTTCTCACAAAGCAGTAGACTTGCTGTAGTTGTCGGATTGAGTATTGGTTCATTGATCTGCTTTTTAACAAGTGTATTTAAAAAATGCTGATAAAGTGTTTGAAGCATTATTTCTTGCCAACTTAGTTCTCGTATTACAACACATGGAAAAAGTGTCCTCTGTAAAGAGGCGTAACGGATTCTACTTACTGAAGCAGAAGAAACAGAGTGATGGAAAAAAGTGGTATTATATAATGCAGGGTGTTGGACCTGCTTTTGAAAAAATTACGCTTGCTGTTTTATTGATTTTTATTACAAACAAAAGTGTGTTTCACTTTTTAATAGAAAAAAAAGCTCTGGTGACTGGGAAGCATTCTGAGCTTGTTTAGAGCTAATTAGTAGCACGTATTGTTATGAAATGATCAAACTGCTGGAACTACTGGTTCTTTAGGAGGGGATGGAGATGTGAACCCCCCTGCTTTGAACAGGGCCCAATTTCATAGAGCTGCTTGATCAAATAAAATATTGCTTCACAATTTTCTGCTTAGCAGAAATTAGCAGGATACCAGTCACAAATTGTACATGGGTGACGGGTTAGTTTGGCTGATAACCATATCCTGGTAAGCATAATTTTGTTGTGCTTAGATACTTTGTTGTGTTTAAGCAGCTCTATGACATTGGGCTCAGAGTGTGAGGCATGCTTTGTATCTTGTGTTTAGGTTGCTTAATGAGGACCCTCTGGATGTCTGTTACTAATTGTTATTAAAACAGTCTAAACGGTTACTCTATCCGAGTTAATGTTTTGTGTTTCTGAAAAGAAGAGGCCATAAAAGGAATTGCTACAGCGCTGTTAAACATTTACACACCTACACACACACCAGTTTAGTTATGAAACATCTTTGATGTTATACCCCAATGGGGATGTGTTGCCAACTTGACTTTACAACAAGTTACATGGCAAATTTGATACAGACGGAAAACAATAAAGTTTTTGGAAAAGAAATAAAACTCCCCTGTGTGCAGCATGGTGAATATTTATTTATTATTTGAAGAATGGTACTTAATTTATTTGATTTAATCATGATTTTGAATTATGGTATTTATTGTATAACTGCACTTTATTTGTTTAGCTTCTTTTTAAGAAATATTTTATTTTTCCCTGAGATTTTCAATTGTTTGCCACAATTTAGGGAACTTTGGATGTCTTGATAACCTCTGTCTTGCTAACCTCTGTCTTGCTTTCCCATTGTGTTAATATGAATTGTTTTCCTTCTATTGTTCATGAAAACTTGTTTACAAAAAGAGTGACCTTGTTCATTCCCAGGCAATTCCTGGCAGGACTGCACTGGTCACAATCTGTAAACCTGTGACCTCACATATTTTCAAAGGGACACAAAGCCTGGACTTAAAGCATGCATAGTTTGTACATAGCCCAACGGAGAACACATACAATCGTGTATTTTATCTGAGTTTCGTGTACTTTTTATAAATGAAGAAAGGGACTGTTTTCAGCTGTTACTTTGATTGTTATTCAATCTCTATGGTTGAACAACTAAACTGTGATAGCGCCCTCTGTTTCAAGCACATGTAAAACTTGCACTACACAAATCTGCATTCCATGATCTAAGCATAGAGTAAGGACAGAGATCTAACTCTATTATATGATCTACGATTGTCTTTGTTGACAGTCAGAATGCATTCCAATAATTCAGAATAGATTCATGGGCCATTTAAAATGATTTTGTGTGTGTGTGTGCGGGCATGTCTACGCATTCAAACCGAGGACTTGGAGAAGGTTATAACAAAAGGGATCCGGGAAAAAGTCACACCGAGGACGTCCTCAATTTGATTTCGTGTTCAAAACCAATAGGGACGTTAAACACAGCGTATTGTGTGTGTGTATGTGTATTTCCGTGGTCAACCACGAACTATCTTTCTTTCCTCTACCCTTGGTCGAGTCTATACCTCGGTAAAAAAAAGTTGTGAAGTTTTGCTGGTCGAGATACCTGAGTTTTGTTTTGTACACCGGTCCTACCGTTCCTACCGTCGGTCAATTTCCGCGGTGCTTAGTACGAAATAGCAGCGGGTTCGAGGGAACAGTGAAGAATTATTACTCTTCGTAAACAATGAAGTTGACAACAGAACTTTTAGAAATAATCATGTTACCATGGTATTACAAAACAATTGTTGCATGCGTTTTGTACATTCTCGGGGAAAATGGCACCTTCGACTTCGTCTTTGGTGTCATTTTCCCCCTCGGGTGTACAAAACGCCATAGACCCTTTCACAGCGTACACAAATGAGATAACTTTATACCACAGTGTCATGCATTCGGGAATGTTTTTGTTTTTTCATTATAGAAAACTGGAAGCAACACTAATTTATTTATCAGTGAATTTTAGGCATTGATCCTGTGCTACTACGGTGCACGGTGTTACCATAAACTGTGGGAGTGAGGGGCGGTGCTTTGTTACTTCCGTAACCAGAGATCCTAAAATAGCCTTGAAAAGTTTGCCTCCCTCGATACCGATTGTTCATTTTACTACCCTCGAGGGTCTTGCGCGCAGCGTCTTGAAGGGCGACCTATCGCCTTATCTCTTCGTACACATGGTCACGAGGTAAGGCAACGAGGGTAATTTACATAACACATGGTGGTAGCTGCCTACATCCGAATTCATGCATACCACCCCCTTGATTTGTATTGGTTTAGAACCAGGAAGTACTCTCTCGAGTTTGTTCCATTTTAGATAAGCAAATGAGATATACAAGCTGGACTTTCCCTAACTGCACATTCTTTCGTGGACTGCCACCAAGCATCAACCATAGAGCAGCAAGGCATCAACAATGCCTGGTGGAATTATGTGAGAGACTTCGGCAGTTTTTTCATCTACGGACGGACGTATCGGACGTATCTCAAACAAATTCACAATGATTCCATTCGTGATGATGATGGTTATTGGGTCAGCTCATCTTCTTCAAACAGGTAGGCATACGTCTCCCTCTAGCTCACATTTTAAGTCAAAAACGATAGGGGAGTTGTCTTGTGACATTTGCGAAACTTCTTTGAGCTGGAGTGCCAACATCACAAAGATGTTTAATACAAAGGAAGATAATTGTTTTGATCATCTTTCTCTGTTTTGATGAGCCGTGGTATAGGGTTACTTTGATTTGTTAAACAATTGTTGCTTTATTGTTAGTTTAGTTAAGACGTTATCTTTGATAAACATGGTTTGGTTTTTTCCTCTGTGTGTTCGTTATATTTATTTACCATTCCTCTTTGTGTTGATGTGGCTATCATTATTTCGTTAAAGAGAAACGCTCTTGACAAAATGCGCCGAACTGAATACTACTGATGAACCCCAAGCAACGTTTGATGTTATGTGATAACACTTCGATACATTTCTTGATGTTTCAGTTGTTCTTTTGCCTATAATCAAACCGTTAAAAAGTTTTCACCCAAGTTACTTTACAATATTTAGGCCTACTTATTTTTGTGAAAGGGTTGGGCATATTAGGGCATTCTCTCTCCACAGTTTTCTTTACAATGTGGATGGTACGATATTGTGAATGTGACCAAACATAGCAGCCGAAATGTTTACAAGTTCTGCGAAAATAATGTGCAAATGGTTTGTCGAGTGGACCGTACTCACTCAAGTATAGGCTCTTCTTCCCCAATACCATAGGGCAAGGAACAGTCCTTGATGCTCTATGCCTCAAATTTAATAAAAGGAAGCACGTAAATTGTAATATAAAAAGGTGACTGACAGGGAAATGCCACCCCTGTACTGCAGGAAACGTTGGTGTGAACTGACGCAGAGAGTCCTGATTTACTACAGGATATGTCACACGAGTTTGTTTAATTTCACTATTTGCACAATGTCCTGAATGTGTCATCTCTGATACGTTCTTCATCTAATCGATTGTCAAAAACAACCGTTACTTTCAATCTAAAAACGTGGATTATAAAGTTGTTCACTAATCTACCAGAGAAACATCTACTTGCCAGTCAAGCTGGAGACATAGTCAAAAGTCACCGTTGCTTATTTCAATTATTTATTGCAATTGAAATAAGCAAAATCCCTGAAAAAAAGAAGTTACCGTCGCACAGTGGGCCAGGCCGAAACCAAAGTGCGCCAAAAAGGGTGAAACGTGACCCTGCTAGTTTTAATTTTTTCAACACTTTTGAGGTTGCTTATACCCCATGGGACAATTTTATGAGGAAATTAAGCAAAATATATATATATTGACTTGTCATGACCTCTTAAAGGTATGCAAATCCACAGAAATTAACCATAAAATGAAAATAGTTGCAGACATCTTCATAAAGCAAAATTAGACACCTTGTATTGAGTTACGGAGCTAAACTTTCACTTGGCTCTAGTTTAGGGTTCATATTTGAAGGAAATTAAATCAGTTTTTATTTTTGTTGAAGTTTTCTATGAATAAATACTGACAATTGTGTCAACATTGACATGAAATTTACGTTTTCTGTGTTCAGCAATACGGAAACTAAAGATTGCCGTCGATTGCTGCCTAAAGTCTACTCATTTCTAATAGAGCAACTTGTTTGCATCATTTTGGTACCAAATGTAGCTGCGACAACCTGCGATACACGATTTTAGAGCAGTTTTTCTGAAGCGATCACTGTACGTTTTCGCCCTTTTCTGATTATTACATATGGCGCGCTCCATTGAGAAACACGACACCCGAGCAAGGCTGCGCTCGCCGATAGGTGCAATATGATACCCCTATTTATGTCTGATTGCGCAGTTGAAATTTCAATGTACTTGGTGTCTTATATGTTGTGATGAGGGATACTGCCGCTAGTTGTCTTTAAATGTATCTGTCAGCTGTACCACAGTGCACAATGGCGTCTTTACCAAGCAAGCGATTATTTGAAGTTGTTAGTTCTGTTGATGATGCATCAAACATTGAAAACTCTTGTCGTGGTTGCTTAGAATTATTCACAGATGCAAGCAATTAGTCACAATTTAACCGCGATAAACAGTCCATTACATCAGGACCAATCAAAAATCGGTATTTTGCTGACGTCATACTCCGATCTAATTATCACCATTGGATTCTACGGGTCGGAAAAAGCTAAGTAGTTGAACCTTCCTGCACAAAACTTAATGATTTATATGTTTGGCGCGCTTTCATCCCATTCTGGCCCACTGTGCGTCGGTGCTTTTCACTCAAACTACCACAAGGAATTTCTTTCGCATCTTGTATGGTTTTCAATAAACCTCGTGAAGGAAAATAATTCACTGAAGTCCACGAAAGGGCACTTTTCCTTTATGGGAGAGGCGAGGCAGTACTTTTCTTTGTGTCTCACAGCCAGGTTCCAGTCATTTTATATGCACTACCGAGGACACAACACAAAAGGAAACTCATTCTAGGGGGAAAACGGGGAATTTTGTGTACAAATTAAAGTCTATGGAAGGTTCTAAACTATAGGGACAAAGGAAAGAGAAAAAAACACAGGGATGCAGTTACATAACAGGGATGCAAACACATAGTTATTTTCAGTGTGGTTTTCGTAGCTGATAAAAATAACGGATTTGAAATCTTCAAGATACGTGTTAGCCCGAAAATGGTCAAGGAATATATGCGCTTTACGCCAGCTATGTGATGGTAACATCCTTTGGCGAGTCCTCTTGTCCCAATATTTGATATACACACAAAATAGCTAAGCACTTCAAAAGTATAAGACCATAAAGGTTACTACAAAACCGTCTACAATGCAAATGGCATGTGATCTGTGACTGGTATGACACCCTGCAGAAGAATACAATGATCTTCACAATGACTCGAAATTGTACAGTTGTCCTTATACGCCGTTAACTAACACGGCACGCCATTTTGTGGAGTCAAAATGTTTGACTCCCAAAGGGCCGACCGTGTCAGTTCGCAAAGTAAAAGGAAAACCGTGCAGTTTTGAGGCATATGTGTGTGGATCATTGTATTTTGAAACATCTTTCTATTATAACCGTATGCATTTCAAAACAAACGGTTACAAACATTCTATTTGTAGACCAACTCGCCATATCCAGATCCAAGTACAGGTATATTTTATAACCCTTTCTTTTGACTCCGATGATGTCTTTTTTTTGCATTTGTAGTACGTGGTCAACCACAGTACTGCCTAAACAACGGCCATCTCTTCCGTGATGAATGCTTCTGGATTCCAGACGATGTAGCACGCTGGGTCGATGCTGAACAGAAGTGCACTAAATACAAAGGCGCTAGGCTGGTCGCCATCACTGACCAAGAAATTAATGTAAATACCCAGTTTCGTTTATTTGGGTGTTCAATAGTTTTATTTTAATATTGGGGGGGGGGGGTTGAAATTTGATTTCTTAAGTGGTGTTTGCTGTTTGTTTGTTCGTTTGTTTTGTTCAATTAAATGCAATTCAATAATTTATTTGTCCATCATTAAAAAGATAAAAAAGAAAATTTACATGTAAAAAAAATTGATAAAAAGGTCCAAGACGTAGAACAAAAAAAAACATGATTATTAATAAAAGTCTGATTTCAATATACACTGATGAAAGATAAGTAAAACCTTTATTTGGGTGTTTTGTTTGTTTGTTTGTGTTTATAATGTTTTGTGTGTGTTGGGGTGCTTGCTTGCTTGTTTGTTTGTTTGTTTGTTTGTTTGTTTGTTTGTTTGTTTGTTTGTTTGTTTGTTTGTTTGTTTGTTTGTTTGTTTGTTTGTTTGTTTGTTTGTTTGTTTGTTTGTTTGTTTGTTTGTTTGTTTGTTTGTTTGTTTGTTTGTTTGTTTGTTTGTTTGTTTGTTTGTTTGTTTGTTTGTTTGTTTGTTTGTTTGTTTGTTTGTTGTTTGTTTGTTTGTTGTTTGTTTGTTTGTTTGTTTGTTTGTTTGTTTGTTTGTTTGTTTGTTTGTTTGTTTGTTTGTTTGTTTGTTTGTTTGTTTGTTTGTTTGTTTGTTTGTTTGTTTGTTTGTTTGTTTGTTTGTTTGTTTGTTTGTTTGTTTGTTTGTTTGTTTGTTTGTTGTTTGTTTGTTTGTTTGTTTGTTTGTTTGTTTGTTTGTTGTTTGTTTGTTTGTTTGTTTGTTTGTTTGTTTGTTTGTTTGTTTGTTTGTTTGTTTGTTTGTTTGTTTGTTTGTTTGTTTGTTTGTTTGTTTGTTTGTTTGTTTGTTTGTTTGTTTGTTTGTTTGTTTGTTTGTTTGTTTGTTTGTTTGTTTGTTTGTTTGTTTGTTTGTTTGTTTGTTTGTTGTTTGTTTGTTTGTTTGTTTGTTTGTTTGTTTGTTTGTTTGTTTGTTTGTTTGTTTGTTTGTTTGTTTGTTTGTTTGTTTGTTTGTTTGTTTGTTTGTTTGTTTGTTTGTTTGTTTGTTTGTTTGTTTGTTTGTTTGTTTGTTTGTTTGTTTGTTTGTTTGTTTGTTTGTTTGTTTGTTTGTTTGTTTGTTTGTTTGTTTGTTTGTTTGTTTGTTTGTTTGTTTGTTTGTTTGTTTGTTTGTTTGTTTGTTTGTTTGTTTGTTTGTTTGTTTGTTTGTTTGTTTGTTTGTTTGTTTGTTTGTTTGTTTGTTTGTTTGTTTGTTTGTTTGTTTGTTTGTTTGTTTGTTTGTTTGTTTGTTTGTTTGTTTGTTTGTTTGTTTGTTTGTTTGTTTGTTTGTTTGTTTGTTTGTTTGTTTGTTTGTTTGTTTGTTGTGTTTTGTGTGGTGTTATCCTTTCGCAGATTACCCCGATTTTTTTGATTTGTTTATTTCCCCCCCCCCCCCCCCCCCCGATGTTTAGGATTTTCTTACCGACCTAATTGACAGGGACGTGTGGATCGGGCTCCATGATACACACAACGAAAGCGATTGGAAATGGTCAAACGATTCCCCCGTCAACTACACGTTAGTATATCACTAATCTTTTGTGACATTATACAATATTACGTAATATTGCCAATTACCGAACATGTAGAACAAAGAGCTACTCCAGTTACTTTTTCCCTTGTACTGCATCTCTTTGGAACTCCTTGCCTGGTGCATGTTTCCCTTCATCCTATGATCTTCCATCTTTTAAGATGAATGTCAATTCCTACCTTCAGCTCCACTGAGTTTCTGCACTTCTATGTTTTCTTTCTTGTAGCCCTTAACCTAGAGTTGCTTTTAGCCTTGTTTTGGGCGACTTTATAAAAATAAAAAACCTAGTTTGAGGCCTACATTCTTTGTGGATTTCGAAAGCGATCCAATTATGATAATGAATCTCAGGACATTAAAATTAACTTCTGTAATGCTGAAACTATGTCTAATGGTCCGATTGTGTTTGCAGGAACTTCATCGAAGAAGAGCAAACTGAGCTGTCTGGAGTCGAATCATTGGAGAATAACTGTGTGGCATTACAGATTAGCAACGGCAAGTGGAAAGACTCGAGGTGTCGTGATAGAAAAGGGATGATCTGTGCCAAGCCGCGTGAGTCACTTTTTTGTCCATTTTTTTTGCTTGGTTGTTTCATAGTTTCATAGTCATACTAATTTGGGTTTACCCTTACAGTCACGGATGTGTGTTAGCACTGTATATTCGGTAATTTCCCGAGCTCTGTGAACAAAATCACAGGCATGTTACTCGGGAGGGACTCGAACCCAGGACCTTTGAAATTCTAGAGCAGTGTCTTACCAACTAGACTACCGAGGTTGCCCGGTATAGCTAGAGGTAGTTCGAATCCTATTTTTAGCAGCGGGTCACCTGATTTTCCGTCCAAGTTTCACTACCGGTATTTAGCCTACATGGAAGAATGTTGTGATATGTTATTTGTGGAATGGGCTGCCGGGAAATCTAATCTACTGTTTAAAACCTTTTTAAAAATCCACCTATTTTAGAAATCACCCTTCAATCACTTAATTTCTTATTTGTTTTGACTCCTTTGTCTCTATATTTCTTTGTAACTGCGCTTTGTACTGATTATATTATGTCAAGCGCTTTTTATGGAGTGTTTTTGTTTACATAATATTATTTTTTTAATGATGACATTTGCAGGCAGTCCCACTCATTGCCCTAATGGAGGGACACTATTTCGGGATCAATGTTACTGGTATGGTGGAGTCAATGCTTGGTCTGTGGCAAACGAGGATTGTGCAACAAGATTCGGAGATGGAGTCAAAATTGCAGTTGTTCAAGACCCTGAACTCAATGTAAGGACTTGGTCCCCAAAAGTTGCTCAGACAAAAAGTATTGCTTTAACGAATCTCTTCTTTTCAAACATTAGCAGGATATCGACCACAGATTCCGAATTGCATAAAGCTGTTATATGCAGAAAATACTGCATATAGAAAAAAATGAGTGGGCCACCAGTTGCAACAATGTAACCGTAGGGAACTTTAGCTGGTAACCAGTTTCTGTTAAAAGCAAGATTTTTCTGTGCTTACCAAGTTGTGTATGCTTATGATGCATTAGTTTGCTTAGTAGTGTTTTTTCTGCTAAGCAGCTTTATGAAATTGGGCCCAGATCATAATTATACTTTGTGTTCTTGTTCTGCAGGCATTTCTAGGTAGATTGATATACCCTGGTATATGGATAGGCCTGCATGATCGTGGAATAGAAGGCAAATGGGAATGGGTGAACGGAAGTCCGCTTCAAGAAACCAGGTATAGTTTGAATGTCCTCCGCTGGTATCTAAATGGAAAAAAATGTGAAGTGCAGTGAAAATATAGGTTATTATATAGCGCTTTGTCACATACCTTGGGGTGCATCAAGTATTTTGTCCTGCAAGGTATGTGGAGCTACATTTTGAAGTATGAGACATAGTCCTTTAAAGCACAATTTATGGTTTATAAGGTGATGTGGCACAATTTTCTCCCTAAATCCAAGGACAGGGACAAGTTGTACTGTCTGTCGTAACCACCCATAGTTCATATCTTAGCATTTAAGAGGGAAATAAACAGCCTTTCTTTTATTTTTGAAGTTACCAAAACTGGATGGCAGGCAAACCTCAAAATGTGACCCAGTCTGATGACTGTGCTGTGCTCGTCACCCGTAGTTCATCCGGACTGTGGAAAGATCAGTCGTGCGACCGGTGGACTCGCTATGTGTGTGCCCTGCAACGTAAGATAACGTTTGTCTTAATATCAGTATACAATGCCAAAAGGCATTATAAGCTTATACCGCATGATTCCTCAAACATGACCACGTCTTGAATGAAAGTAAGTGCCATTAACGAAGATACGGCTCTGCAAACACACACGCTGGTTACAGGTTTAAAGGTACAAACTGTGACCATGCAACACTTCCCCCTTAAAAGTTTGTTGTATCCCCAACAAATTGAATATTAGAAGTTTGTAGCCGCGGTAACCTTTCTCAGATTGTGTATTCATATTTATTCTTCCCGCGTGGACATAATTATTCGCTCCGGAGTTTCGGCTTTATCTCAAAAACGCGACAACCTTTTAGAATGAAATTGTTACATGCTAATTTTATTGTACACAACTACATGGATTAAAACAAGCTGACAATTCCAAAAAACAAACTGACTGACCCACTGCGAGTTTTTGTTTTGTATCTAACAATATGTCCAGTTTTATGTTCATCTTGCTTACTATTACTCTTTTCCCCACAGCGTGTTATGAAGGAGGTAACATTGGATCTGGGGATGGTGGTGACGGGGCATCAGTCGGCAAAGATGAAAGTGATAACTGTTGGGAGTTTGAGTCTGATAGGAGATGCACAAGTTGTGTAACCGGTAGTCAGTGCAGTACGGAGGATGGCACGTGTCTTTGTGAGAGTCAGTTTGCTGATATGGCTTGTCATAAAGGTAACCTATATTTCACTTTATATCTTTTTAATAAATACAATTATTGCGAATGTTATCTGGTCAGCTCAGCGTCGATGCTTTTAGTTCAGAGTGTGTTTATACCATGTTCAGTATACAGAGCAGTTGTTTGGAAAAGTATATTGCAGCGTTCCAGGGGGCGCAATTGTGTGTGTTGATGTATTTGGAGGGACACGTGGGCTTGGAGGCGAGTAGTCTATGAAAAGCGTTTGAAACCGTTTGTGGTTGAAACGATCAACACTTTTCACATGCCTCACATCTGCGTGGTTCTACTGTGACATGGTGAACCACCAATGTAACTAACAATATTATATATTAAGAACTAATGTAGTGATGACCCAGAGTAAAATTAATTAAAAGACGACTGAAGAAATGACAATGCATGATGAGACCATGTTGAATTTAGATAATATATTGGAATGATTATAACTTTAAACCCACAATCAATTATTAAACTTATTCAGTTAGCTAAAGCAGTGATACTCCAAGTTACGGTGTGGCGGTTTCAACTTTCCGTCGTGTTCAGTTTTCCGAACGACCAAATACGGTAACATTGCGTCATGCGACGCCTGCGCACAGCAAGCGAATGAAGTCAACTGTTATATGCTTTACTGAGTCCCGGAAAACTGAACACGGCGGAAGACTGTATAAACGGCATTGCTCGTCTCTATCTATAGTCTCTCCCTGTACGCTCACACGTACAATGAATGGCACGCAGTGTTATAATGACGTCACGAAGGAGACGTTAGGTACACGTTTAGTTTCCACTTAAAGACACTGGACACTATTGGTAATTGTCAAAGACATGTCTTCACAGTTGGTGTACCTCAAATTTTGCATAAAATAACAAACTTGTGAAAATTTGAGCTCAATCGATCGTCGAAGTTGCGAGATAATAATGAAAGAAAAAACACAAAGTTGTGTGCTTTCAGATGCTTGATTTCGATACCTCAACTTCTAAATCTGAGGTCTCGAAATCAAATTCGTGGAAAATTACTTCTTTCTCGAAAACTACATTACTTCAGAGGGGCCGTTTCTCACAGTGTATTATACTGTCAACAGCTCCCCATTACTCGTTACCAAGTAAGGTTTTATGCTAATAATTATTTTGAGTAATTACCAATAGTGTCCACTGCCTTTAATTCAGAAGTTCAGCGGACCTCTGCTTTCAGCTCATCATCAAAATAGTATAGGGAGTCACATGACGGGAGAGCGAAACAGTAAAATAATAACCGAAACAGTGCAAGCTTTTTGGACATATCTCAACATAAAGAATACAGTGAATGAATGCCATTGAATGAATTCACAAAACAGTAACCACAAATATTTACAAATAATCTCCGTAAGATAATCTCAGTAAATTGAAGAACTTCTGAATTTCCTTTTGCCAACAACAAACTTGTTCCAGTTCACAACAAACCTGTTCCAGTTCACTCGGCTTCGCCTCGTGAAATGGAACAGTCCAAATTTTACCTTGCGATAATATTCCTCCCACTCCACTCTGAGCCACTCAATATTTGTATACTATATTGACAATATAGTAAAGATCAACGGTAAGACTAAACCGATGTGTTTTAGGGTTGGCCAAAGAACTGGACAATAAATAAACGTGGCGCGATTCTGACAGAAGGGTCGCATTTTTGCTCTTAATATTGGCGGAAAGTAAAAGGAAAACGGTTTCAAACTTGTTCATGGACCCATTTGCCCGATGTAAGGCAACGTGTCCCTTTACCATGACCGATAATGCCAAGTTTGATTTTGTTTTTGTTATGCCGTTCATTTGCAGATGACATGACGGTGACAATTTATGGGCCTGATCAATACAATGTGGGGTCAAGTGTCACCTTGCGTTGTCACGTGAACATACCCTCCACTGACGTCACAGTCGTGTGGCAAAAGGACATCGACACTAAGATTACTTTAAATCATGAAAAGACCGATATTAAAGTATTTTCTGAAAAGGGGGACTACGAACTGACGATTAAAAACCTGCAGATCGAGGACGCCGGATCGTATGTTTGTGTTGCATCCACGCTTTTGGGCGAAGTCAGCGTTCTTAAAATGGACACATTCCTTCTGGATGTAGGTAAGAAACCAATGATACACAACAATGGATAATGTTGCAATTAGTGCATATTTTCAGCTATGTGATAATCTTCAAGTCCGGTTAGAAAAATAATAATCTTCAAAAGGAATATTACAGAATTGGTTGTTGCTAACAAAACAGTTGCTGGCAGTGTATCCACTTTATGTAATCCACCATATAAATAAACTGACAAACCTGTACAAGTTTGAGATCGATCGGCCATCTGGGTCACGAAAGAATAGTGAAACACCGGTTATAAATTTTGCATTGCATCGATGCCAAAATAAAAATGAATAAAACGCTCACGAGCGATAATCTCCAAACGCGAAATTAGATTATTTACTCCTCATCAAATATAAAAATTCAGACAGAAATGTTTCAAGGGATGTTTTCTATACTATCGTCATCATTAGACCATGTAAGTTTTATGTAAATCTGTGATCTTCACGATATCTGTTTCTTACCAATTCTGTAACGTTCCTTTAAAGATTATGATTTTTCTAAATAATTTTTCTAAATAAAAATAACTAACTATTTTTGTCATATTCATTCTCGCAGTTCTGACAATAAGTAACTTATTTCCTCACACAAACGGAACTACGATTTGTTAAATACAGTTTTCAAACATTCAGAGAGTATTTGCCAATAATTTGTGGGTTTGTTTTCCTTTCTTTTCAGTTGCTACTTCCGTCCCGATTTTGGCTGAAAGCGCAGGTAAAATCAAACATGAGTTAGGCTACAAATTATAATGTTAATTGAACAACATCTTAAAGGCAGTGGACACTATTGGTAATTACTCAAAATAATTATCAGCATAAAACCTCACTTGGTACGAGTAATGGGGAGAAGTTGATCGTATAAAACATTGTGAGAAACGGCTCCCTCTGAACTGACCTATAGTTTTCGAGAAAGAAGTAGTTTTCGACGAATTTGATTTCGAGACCTCAAGTTTAGAATTTGAGGTCTCAAAATCAAGCATCTGAAAGCACACAACTTCGTGTGACAAGAGTGTTATTTTCTTTCATAGTTATCTCGCAACTCCGACGACCAATAAAGCTAAATTTTTCACAGGTTTGTTATTTTATGCATATGTTGAGATACACCAAGTGATGAGACTGGTCTTTGACAATTACCAATGGTGTCCAATGTCTTTAAGCGTCTTCTACGTTTACAACAATATAAGTTTAGATCTGCAAGTACAACACTACTGATAACATATCAATTACTTATGTGTTTATTTGGCAGATGATGAAGGGAACAAGGATGCGGTGAATCAAGGTAAAATATTATTTCTGATGCGTTACAAGCCTATATGAGTAACGGGAACTGTGTACACACTATATACAAAAAATACTAATGTCTGACTCAATTTTTAAGAATAGGCCTGTTGCTGTAGCAGTGTATGACATTCCAAGGCGTGTATTCCAGTTGTTGTTTTTTTTTGCAAGTTTTTTTTTCCAAAGTTTAACTGTGGGTTCCGGCTAAGGACTCTTATGTTTGAAACACCGTGGAAAGTGCACACTGTTAATTGACGGAGCCCAGTCGGGCCAAGACTAAGCCGGAGCCGGTGTGGCGGTTTCAGTCTTCCGCCGTGTTCAGTTTTCCGGGTGACGTAGCCGAACATTTCAGCACGTTGTTCGAACGGTTTTAGCTTTCCGGCGTGTTCAGTTTTCCGGGTGACGTAGTCTGACAAAAATACCGCCGCGAGTACCCTGGCGAGTACTGTAGTTCTCTCAGTGACCCCAAATTGTTTCTATTACGATTCTTTTCTGTTTAGTCACATATTCTCTTGCCCCATCTTTACACGTATTCATGCGTACAACTTTAAGCAGGTCACACTCTGATTGTATAAAAAACAAACCCCATTTTCCCATAAGATCCACGCGTTTGCCGCTCCTTGTAATCGACTCGTGGACGCCGCCATGACAGCTACCGGAGGGTAGTATAACGGATGACTCAATACGGCACTAAAAATTGACTACTCTCGCTTGCTGTGCGCAGGCATCGCATGACGTAATGTTACCGTATTTGGTCATTCAGAAAACTGAACACGACGGAAAGTTGAAACCGCCACACCGGTGTGGTGTCCCCCGGAAAATCTGACCCCAATGCAGTGAACTGTGTACAAAACCACAAACATAAAGAACAACTACTTTTTTCTAACCAAATGAGGTCATATAAAATAGTATGCAGAAACTCTTTCAGAAGAAGGTTTTGTTTGGCTACGAATTGTATATCTTTCTTGTACTTTTATTTTTTACAGGTGTTGTTGTTGGGACTCTAATTGGAATTGGTGCGTTTTGCATTGGCTGTGTACTTGCAGTTATCGTCATCAAGGCTAAAGTGAATAGAGTACGTATATTGAGCGTTTAGACCGCCTACCTCATCCCACATGTGTGAATGTGAAAATTAACAGGCATCACTGTGGTTAATTAACTCCAAGTACAAAGCATACAGTGCTTAAACTTGACTATTTTCTGTTACTAGTGTAAGCTTAGACTTTGTTGTGCCCCCATGCACAAGGCCATCTCAATAAATCTATGCCCCACCCAGACACCAGTAGACTGGTTGTCTGGACCATGTCTGGACATAACAATTTATGTGTTTTCCTTAGGACCTCCCAACATACTCATCCTCAATCATCCCCATCCTTAAACAATATATAGAAGCCTTATTTTCTTTTGCCTGGTCACTCTTGTCTTACACACTCATCGTGACACTTCTCTGGATCACATTGTATCGCTTCAGAAATATACAGTTATAAATAAAACATTACTGTATTTAGCAATTAGAGAACAGTGTCTTGGAGTTTCATTTGTATGCTTACTATCCTGCTATTATATTACTAAGTGACACCCACAGTTAACGTGTTACACTAGTTATGCGACATTATATCTTTGTACAATCTTTATGATTTTAAATGAATTCTTACAAAAACACACCAAACAAACCCCCGCAAAGATTCATTTTTTTTCGGCTCGATATTTGTTACGTTGGTTAATTGATACTTTAAAATTTGTGACAACATTTTTCTTTCTTTAATTCACAGATACACCTCCCTCTGGACAGTGAGTATGAATGCAATAACTGCGTTGCGAAGAGTGTCATTTGAACCTATTAATGTACAGTTACCTCGTGCTTTCAACACATGATTTGAGTTTTGCCTAATATAAAGATGCATCTCTGTTGGGGAAAGGGGTGTGCTGTAAACTCTAGTTCAGTACACAAACGAGGAACCCAAAGTGTGATTTCGAACTTATTGAGTGAAGAAATAAGAGCAGTTTTGACACCTTATGGCTGATCACGGTCTTGTCGTCCTTATCTTTCTCAGGAAAACACCATTTCAACATGGCCATTGGAATTTACGATTCAAAGGAAGACATCTAGTGAAAACTAGTTTTGATCCACTAATTACTTTAAATAGCTTGTTATCGTTTAAACACAGTAACTATAGGGTATAATATGCCATCGGCTTTTCATCAATGGATCAGACTGAAATGAGACATGAAGTGTTAACATTGAGACATGAAGTGTTAACATCCCCATGAAGTCTATCAGTCAACCAGCAATATCTCAGTTCAATTAATTCATTAATTCATTCATTCATTTATATAAAATTAGGAACAACTGATTTATGTGCATTATTCAAGACAAGAAAACAATATAATTATAGCAACACCGATGTACATAGAAACGGGGTAGATAGATGCAATAACAAGAGTAAAAACATTAGTGAACATTTTCTTTGCTCTCTTGCTAAAGGGTATTAACTTTAAAATAGTAGATATAAACAGACACTCAAACTGTTGTCATAATACTTCTTGCTCCAGCTGGTCTTAGGTTTACGATGTGACATAATTACAAGGGAACACTGTGCCCAAATTAATTGAATGACCGTGCTATTTTCTTTCTGCCGGTTTCAAACACAAAACATGACATTAACCATTGGAGATAAACGCTGTATATTATTATACATAATATGGTCCAGTAACCCATCCTTTTATACTAAACATCCTTTGTCCTCGCCCCTTTACTCCTATTGGTTCATAGCCACCAATTGTCTCTGGAAATAGAAACTTTGATTGGTTGTTATTTTCCCGCTTCTTTCTGAATCCTTCTCTTAATCCCTTTCCCCTCTCTTTTCCTATAAATGGATATGTATTTGTTTGTATGCCTCTGAAGAAGGTCCGGTTTGGATCAAAAGCTAAGGCCATCTACCCTATTCATTATTATACATAATATTCGTATAGCTTTTGCCTCATTGGTGTAAATATGGTGAGTAAAATAAGACATAGTATGTAAATCGCCAGCAGCAGCACATTTTTCAAAGCCTTTTTGGTCAATTATTATGTTTAGGAACAAATAAACATTATTTTTGTAAAGAATGATTCACGTTTCCATTTGCACGTCTCTATGTTAGGACTACCAACAAACTACATCTCAATATTTAACAGCTATTACCACAAACATGAACGAATATTTGAGTCGAGGTAGACCCAGCTGTTACCAGTAGCGAACTCATATTTGGGGCCACTATAACAAATGATTTTATTAACTTCGTGCTATGTTTGTTTTTCCTCAAGGATTTTTTTCCTCAAGAATAAAAGACTTCAGCTGAAGCCTTTTATTATGCATCTGAAAGCACAAAAAGTAACTTATGCAACAAGGGTGTTTTTTCTTTCATTATTCTCTTGCAACTTGGACAACAAATTGAGTTCAGACTTTCACAGGTTTGTTATTTTATGCATATGGCGAGATACACACAGTGAGACATTTACCAAACGTGTTCAGTACATTTAATGTGAAGATTTGATTTGTGATAAATAGTCTCAATTCGTTCAGTTGAATGCTCGGATTGAAGCAGGCGAAACTTGCACAGCCGGGAGCGAGCCATTAGCGAGCGACAAATTGGAGTATCAATTTATCACGAAGACCGACGTATATGTAGGCCCCATAATGGACTGGAGGAATAGGATGATAGAGAACGATGAGAGAGGACATGACCGACCCAACAAATGTCAACGAAACAATTCACATTACCTTGTGATCCTGTCCTTCACGGGGAGTCAAATGCAGATCACGTATGAACCATAAGTGAGCAACACCTTGATGGGAAAATGATGATTATGATGATGATTCACAGCATTTTTAAGGCGCCATCTATTTCAAAAACAGAAATGGGATGACATGGAGGGGTGGGGTTGGGAGGACAGGACAAGTGTCAACATGACTTTGCTCCCCCACCCACCACCCCGTAGTGTAAACACACTTTGTCTTAGTGTTACAACCAACACACCGGTCGAAATAAATTATGCCTACACTGCCCATTTAAATCTGTCCCCTGAGATTCCGACCCCATTTGAAATTAACATGGGGTGCGTTTTGGCAGTCCTAACCAATAACAGTTTTAGTTGAACTTGCCTTGGTTAATCAATGGCCACTGACCGAAACAGTTATTGGTTACGACCGCCAAAACGCACCTCAGGGCTAGGAGGTTGATTCAAGAGAGGATGCTATCAGAACCTTTTGGGTTGGGGGGGGGGGCAGCATCTAGTCCGGCCATGAATTAGTTTATTTGATTGTGAGAGATGTCATACATAATGACGGGGTGAATAAGATTTTCATTGGAAGCATCAATCGTATATTGACACGTTAATTGAAATTTACTCCGGGGTTCATTAAGCCTCAGGACGGTTGAAAATGTGGTCGTCGGAATTAGTGCACCGTATGCCACCGAGGACAGCGAGATTTATGAGCTGTAAAGCAACTTAAGTGCACTTAAAACATGCGAATGCGAAGCAAGTTTCGTTGGGCAAGAATTGATAGAGGACCAACAATCGCTGTTTTTATATATTTTTTGGGCAAGAAAATTCTCATTTGTAAAGACTCGTGGAAGGGAACGTATGAACAAGTATTAGAATAGATGAGACAAGAATGCAAGAGTGTGTGTTTTGATTAGCTAGTCAGTGCACAATTTCATGGCTTTGCATACCGTAAGCAAAGAATTCAGCCATGAAATTGGGCCCAGTTACACGCGTGCCACTTCCCATTCATCTTTGCGATCAAAGTCGTCCGCAGCACACGTTGATGCCGGACGGTTTCTTGTGTTCCCAAAAACTTTAATCTTTAAGTTGAGCAAATAGCTGAAAATAAGTTTAAGCAAGCCCAATATTTGAAGGAATTTTGTGTCGCCTTTTCAAATATAAGTTCATGCAATTCAATGCAAACATCTGTACTGAGCTCGAAAGGCAATGTTGGTTTAGATGTTAACGATGTGACATTGTTTACTCTGGTATGTGTACGCAAAACTGTCTTATGTTGAGGCCTCAAGAGCATTCGTTAGACGGCTTTGTTCAGCACACGCGTATTGCATAACGCAATTGTGTATAGGAACGCTTGCACTTTGAGTGACCTCAACGTTTGGCACAATGCATGTCGGCCAATGTTTCGCTGTGACAAAACCGTCAGCATTTTCCTTGGAATACTAGATGTCTTCTGCAGTTACAAGTCAAAAACTAGTTGTAACAATTTAACTGGGCCGTTTGGCTAGTATAAACATGGAGGTAGAAATAGTAAAGACCTTTCGAACAAGTGCGCATTGTTTAAAAAATGACGTTCAGTAGCTGGGTTTCCTGAGTGCAGTGGAAGCGTGACACACTTAGCAGTACCACCTATTAAACAACATGGAGGTAGAAATCAGCAAGGTTCTTGTGGCGGCCTGGGCAGGAAAGGATTAACCGGCCATTGACACTTCTACAACTATTGGTATTATCATCTGCAGTGGCACCCAAAGGAAATTTATGTGAAGGAGACTGTGTCACCAGCCAAACAAGCATCACCCAAAATAAGGTAAACTTACGCTAATTATAAATGGCAAATTATTTATAAATTGTTCATTTAATCCTGTTCTATCGAAGCTGGAATGAACAGTTACTGACATGACTGAGTTAGCCTTCCTTGAATCGGGGTAGATATTGTTGACAATTTCATAAAAACATACATTTTCTTTGCTTCCCTTATGAAAATTTCTGGTTTACCTCGCAGCGCCATGTCGAGGGTAACATTTTATTGGAGGGCATGGTGGTGTACCATTTTTTTTCTAGGGATGGGGGACACTAACTTCTGGCCAAGTTTCCGTTTGAGTTATTGTTGTTGATGTATTATTTTTGAAAAGTTTCCGTATGGCGCCACCACTTTTTCATTTTACATCAATGAGATATCCCTTTTTTTTTTAATTGGTACAGTGGTGGCGCCATACGGAAACGCCCCCCCCCCCATCCATCCCCCACATCCCCCACCCCACCCCATTTACGTCACTGCTCTTGCTACACCCACTGCCGTCGGTGGACTTTCCAGTCAAATAATTAATAAATCGATTAGTAATAACGACAAAAACGGATAAATTAGACTTATAATTTATTACAATTATAGTATGGGTACTTTTTCAAAACACAACACACAATATCCATCGATTTACATTACACTACACGTCTGAAGATAATGATGGTGGAAAGCTTCCCGTAAAATATTACTTGCTGAGGTGCTGTAGTTTTTGAGGAATGAGTAAACCAATGTCACGAAAATAACTTTCACGGTCTTTGTTTTAGAATGACACGTATTTTGGTAAATACGTTTTACATTGTTGAAATTATAGTTTCTGACTTGTTTTTACTAGTTTCTTGAAAACCACAGCACCTCAGCAAGTAATACGTGAGATTATCTTTACATTTAAAAAATTTTTAACAATGAGTTTTGGGCCATTGAAAACCATCCGACCATATTGTGTCATCGTTTGCACAGAATCCCCAGTTTAGTTTCCACATTAACCCGGTTACAAATGAAAATAGAGTTATGGCAGTTTACAAGACACGGCCAGTAAATAAGCCTTTCCCCAAAAATACCTGGAAATAGAATTTTTATTTTTTTCAAACATAAGAGTATATGTTTAGTAACAATAAAACAATTTGTTTAGTAATTGTTTGTAACGATTTATATGTTTAAAAACTAGATAATGTTGTTTGGGGGTTGACTCCGCCTACCCCTTTTGTGACGTCAATCGAGGCAGACTGCCTTTATGCGTATGGTAAACACACGTGCAAAGTACATGGAAATCCAAGTCGTGAGTTTGTACGTTTCGAAAAAAAAAAAAAAAATCCTGCACTTCTCTGGCAAAGCCGACCAAGTGTATTGCTGCCGGATGCAGCAAAATAACTAAAGATGGGGTTAGTCTGCATAGCTGGTCAGACTCGCAAAAACAATAGTACTGGTGGTCCGGTCCGACGTCTTTTTCAACACTGTAACAGCATTTTTCTCTTCCAGTATCGCGCCTCATTGATCTCTACTATATTGAGATCAATGTCGCGCCACGATTGACGTCACGAACAGCTCCCTCTCGGGTCGGGGCTTTTTCTTAAAGTTGTAAATAAGATAAGAACTAATTTTTTAGAACCTTAGCTAACTGTTTATTCACATTCCACTCATCAAAACACATATATTAGTGACAAAGGCTTTATTTTGACAAAATACCACTTCCATTTAATATTGTGTATACAGTTTATTTCTTTACACAGTATCTCATGCATAGCTATTGTTTTCTCGATAAGGACTCAGTTAAAACCATTGATCTCTGACAGTGTAATGGAGATCAATGGTTAAAACGAACACATAGATTTTTGTTTTTAGTTGTTCATAACGTAAATTTTTTAATGGTTTAAAGACAATGGACACTATTGGTAATTGTCAAAGACATTTTTCTCACTTGGTGTATCCCAACATATGCATAAAATAACAAACCTGTGGAAATTTGGGCTCAATTGGTCATCGAAGTTGCGAGATAATAATGAGAGGAAAAAACACCCTGGTTACACGAAGTTGTGTGCTTTCGAAGCTTGATTTCGAGACCTGAAAATTCGTGGAAAATTACTTCTTTCTCGAAAACTACTTTACTTCCGAGGGAGCCGTTTCTCACAATGTTTTAATTAACCTTTCCCTAATACTCGTTACCTAGTAAGGTTTACGCTAATAATTAACAACAGTGTCCACTGCCTTTAACACGACCCCCATACAGTTTATTTAATCCGTTTAAAAATTAAGTATTGTTCATTTTATAATCCGTTTAAAAATTAAGTATCGTTCATTTTATAATGAATGAATTATAATCCATTAATTACACAACGCACCATGCCCTTGAAGGACTTGTGTAGAAATTCGCTTCCGCTGCATGCAATTTAGCATGCTATTAAAAGAAACCTTCAGATGTGGTAAACAAAATCCCGGTATACACGCAGTCAAATAAAATGCAAGAAAATATAATATAATGACCAAAGTTCTGCAGGGAAAAAACGGTCACTTGTGAAGGACTTGTGTAGAAATTCGCTTCCGCTGCATGCAATTTAGCATGCTATTAAAAGAAACCTTCAGATGTGGTAAACAAAATCCCGTAGTGTATACACGAGGTCAAATAAAATGCAAGAAAATATAATATAATGACCAAAGGTCTGCAGGGAAAAAACGGTCACAACCATTAAAAAAAAATACTGGTGAAAAAATAACACTGTCCACAATTAAAGAATGCAATTGTAAGAAGGAAGCTTGCAGATACAGTTTAGAATTGACAAGAGACAACATCTTTATCGAAATAACTATTCCTTTTATATAATTTAACAAGACATGTGCTCTTATTAATAATCATGTTGGAAGAAAATCACTTTCCTAGATTCACCTTTTATGGCTTTTGTAAAGATCTGAATAAAACTTCACTTCTTCCTGCAAAATAAAGAGATGTATCGCAAAAAGTGTTCCCATTTTCCATAACAAGTTGTGATTTTTATTTTTTTTACATTAAAGGCACTATGGACACTATTAGTAATTACTCAAATAGTTTTTAGCATAAAAACTTACTTTGAAACGAGCAATGGAGAACTGTTGACTAAACAGTGTGATAAAAGGCTCCCTCTGAGGTAACGTTGTTCACAGAAAGATGTAATTTCTCACTCAAATAATGAAATACTTCGCGAAGCCTTTGATTATCATGCATCTAAAAGCACACAAAGTAATGTAACAAGGGTATTTTTCTTTCGTTGTTCTCTTGAAAATTCCATGATCAATTGAGCCCAAATTGTCACAGGTTTGTTATTTTATGCCTATGTTGGGATACACCAAGTGAGAATTTTGGTCTTTGACAAAAAAAACCCAAAGTGCCCAGTGCCTTTAAGAAAACATTTTGACATGGTTCTCATTAAAGACAGAAGACACTATTGGTAATTGTCAAAGACTAGTCTTCACAGTTGGTGTATCTCAACATATGCATAAAATAACAAACCTGTGAAAATTTGAGCTCAATCGGTCGTCGAAGTTGCGAGATAATAATGAAAGATAAAAAACACCCTTGTCATACGAAGTTGTTTGCTTTCTGATGCTTGATTTCGAGACCTCAAATTCTAAACTTGAGGTCTCGAAATCAAATTCGTGGAAAATTACTCCTTTCTCGAAAACTACGCCACTTCAGAGGGAGCTGTTTTTCACAATGTTTTATACTATCAACCTCTCCTCATTACTCGTTATCAAGAAAGGTTTTATGAGGATAATTATTTTGAGTAATTACCAATAGTGTCCACTGCCTTTAAATTCTTAAAAAAAAAAAAGTTTTTCTATGAGCATTTCCTTCTTTTCTTCATTATATCAAGAGTGAGATCATAAAATGATCAGATTTAAAACCTGGCAAGATTTTAGAGACTGCTCTAAGAATGACCTGTGAGGAAAGTAGTCTAACCTATAGAATATATTTTCTCTACAGATTACTTCCTTGTGCCTTGAGAATGTGAGATGCCTGCTAATGTGCTATCTTTCTTTTCCAATTTTACATAAATGGTCAGTACATGTAAATTGGTTTATTTATTGTCTTAGAGTTAGGTTCCTAAGACAACTAAAATCACAATATCAAATTACATTCAAAGCCTGAAGAGCGAGGCAAGGTATCATCGAAATCGGCCAAAAAATACATCGGCCAAGAGTCAAATAGTTTTCAATAATACACAATATTAAATTGCCCTCCATATTTATCCCGTTTTTGTCCCGTTTTTGTGTGTGTGAATATTTTGACAATTACTTATTGATACATCAACATCAAAATAAAGAAGAACACAAATTCTTGGTGGTGGGGGGGGGGGGCACATCCATGAAGCCTATTTATTTTGTACAATAAACGTTTAGTTCTATAGGCCAACGTGTTAATAATGTGTGTCAGTGATTTATACCATTAAGAAGACATAGAATTTGATTAAACGTTTTAATAGATAAAATAATTATCACAATGCCCCTTTGCTGTCGTATCAGGACGCGTTAACTTAATCGTGTAAACGAAATATCAAAGTGCTTACAGGGATGGATATCTACATAAATTTTGCACCTCGAGTGAAAGGACAACAATTTGCTTATATGACTGCAAATGAGATTTTACTGGGGACCTTATAGACAGTCAACAAATTATTGTCTTTTTACACAAAGTGCAAGCTTTAAAATCTCACAACCATGCTCAAGTTGCTGTCGTTTGAAAAGGGCTTTACAGTGCACATTTCTATTTAGCTAAAAGTAGTTTAACAAGAAGAGAACAAGAAAAAAACAACGGTTCCAGTACTTGGAAGCTTTGAATTGTGGTTACCTACGGGACGTGCAATCATTGCATGTCCCGTTTTCCTAGAATAGCTTTCTGACTATCGGTCGCCCTGCGAAGTATTTGGATCATCCAGTCTTTCGTGAATCTTGCACCGCAGAATCAGCCATACGGCCTGCCGAAGTCTTCTGTCGAACAAACCATACATAACGGGATTCATTCCAGAGTTTGCCATGGCAAGCCACGTTGTTGTGGTGAAAAATGTGTCTGAGAAAATGCACTCATTGTTAGTGAAAACGAGGCAAAGGATGCCAACAAAATGAGGCAGCCAGCAGAACAAGAAGTTGGCGATGAGGATAAGGAGCAGAAAGGCCGCCCTCGCGTCTCGCTTGAATTGGCGGGCTCGTCTTGCAGCCAAAGTTGCCTCAACGCCGGACACAATGGTTTCTGTCGCACAGATCTTCCTCGACTGCTGCCTCGCAACTTTTAAAATCTTGTAGTAGCAAAAACACATCACCGCTAGGGGTACAAAGAAACCCAATGCGAACACAGTGCAAGAGAAACTGGCACTGTAACCCCAGTCAGTCGTACAGATATACTCGTTTGAGAAATATTTGTATCGAGACCAAGGGGTTGCAATTGGCAGGATGGCCAAAGTTATTGGTTCTAGCCAAATCCATAGAAGAACCATAGAAATTCGTTGCATGGACATAAGTTCCAGATAGCGGAATGGGTGCACGATTGCAAAGTAACGATCGAGAGCTATACCAGCTAAGGTCAGCATACTTGCCACACAGAAGATAACATTTGAAGCGCCGTTAATGCTACAGAAAACATCACCGGCAATCCATCTCCCACTAATTGAAGAGCCGAGTATGAACGGCATGCCCGTCAAACCAACAGCAAAATCTGCCAATGCCAAATTAGCGATGAAAACTGTAGTTTTGCTCCTTATCACACGGAAGTTTGCTAGTGCGAGTAGTACTAATGCATTACCGACAGTAGCAAATGTCAAAATGAGAGCCATGATTGTGGACCGGATAATAACGCCACCTGATGAAGGGTCGGTTTCGTTAGAAAATGACCCATCCATGCTGGAGCTGAATGAAGAAATGTTTTCGTTTTCTCTGGTCAGTGCGTGTGAGTTTAGCTCCACATCGAAGATCCTTTACCATCTGCTGAACGTCTAAAGAGCAACCGCAATTTGTACGTGTGTGTTTCCAAAGTTACAAAAACGTATTGGTGGATGCCTGCGCAACAACGCCAATACCTTGCCTGCCAGTGACCGTTTACCAACGCCCCCGTCGCCAATTTATGCATAATGTAACTTCTCTAACTGTAATGAGCAAAGTGCCCAAACGTTTAAATAACCAATTGTTACAGTCGGCCGATTGATTACTGCTGAGTTTAACAATGCATGAATAATTGAATAAATAGATAGTACTAATGGAGCAGTAAATGTTTTTTTTTTAACACCCATACTTATTATTACTGTGTCTTGGACGTCTATATACAAAGTAAATGCTGTTGATTTATGGATGCCCTTCCTTTTTAGGGTTGGATATTGATACCACATCTGACTATAGTTATCAGTTGAAATTAGCTTCTTTCAATTTTTCCACCAGTTGTAACCTAATGATAGGGATACTATTATATACATACAAAAGCAAAGTCTCTGTTAAAGGCAGTGGACACCATTGGTAATTACTCAAAATAATTATTACCATGAAATCTTTCTTGATTACGAGTAATGGGTACAGTATATAAAACATTGTGAGAAACAGTTCCCTCTGAAGTTGCGTAGTTTTCGAGAAGGAAGTAATTTTCCACGAATTTGATTTCGAGCACAAAACTTCGTGTGACCATGGTGCGACAAGGGTGTTTTTTCTTTCATTAATATCTCGCAACTTCGACAGCCGATTGTGCTCAAATTTTCACAGGTTTTTTATTTTATGCGTATGTTGAGATATTTATACACCTACTGTGAAGACTAGTCTTGGACAATTACCAATAGTGTCCAGTGTCTTTAATGGGATTTTTAAATTGTATATTTGGACGCCGTGTTAAATTACTTTGAAATCAGCCTTTTTTGTAGCATGTAATGCCAGTCTTGCTTGAGTTGGGTAAATATCGGGCCTATCAGACAACTAAACAATCATTTTACAAAACAAAATGCTGGTGACTTGATTTGTATACATTAGGCTCAGAAGGCTCAGCTGGAACTAAAAGTTCTCAAGGTTTTGTTCGTCTGATGAGGATATTTCGCGAAAAGGTTCAGTTGAATGCGATGATTGGTATTAATAAAACCGATTCTTAACTTTGTAGGACAGCACCAGACCTGGGCCCAATTTCATAGAGCTGCTAAGCAAAAAACATTTGCTCAGCACGACATTTTTTGCCTTGAAAAAAAAACAGGATTACCAACCAAATTTCCACGTGATTTTCACGATAAGCAAACAACAGCTGAATACCTTTAACAAGCAATATGCAACAAATGAAAATTTGGTAGGTAATCCTGTTTTTACCGCTGGAAGAAATTTCATGCTAAGCAATTTTTTGTGCTAAGCAGCTCTATGAAATTGGGACCAGGAATAACACGGAGGCCACGGAGGCCATGGTCCTTTGTGTTGCTCCTAGTTTATTTTAACCGGAGCACCCCGTCCCGTGAGACAACTTGACCAATAGAAAATATAAAGTCTAATCGTCTTTGTCACAGTTATAAGTGTAAATTGATTGAAATTTGTGTCTTCGTTGTCCTGTAAACTGAAGGGCCAAATAAATTAGCTAAGTAATTTAGTTACTACCGCGTAATTGCTATATACAAAGTGTAGGCGCTATTTGCAGAAGCAGCTTAATTGTAAAGTAAAATAGTACACGGATGTTATGTAACGTCTTAATAACTTATTGTACTGGCACCGTTATGTTTTGTTCTGCGTTTATCTTCGTTGCAAAGGACACAAAAACAATGAATATAGTTTATATGAAACCTTTCCTTTGCATCTATTGCGTTGGAGCAACAGCCTAATTTATTCAATCATCGTAATTTTCCCTTTCTGTTATAAAGCATCTCAATACCCAGAACAAAAACCTTTGAAATTATATAAAAATAAGAACTAATTAAAAAATGATTAAATGCGACTAACCGTCTGAATTTTGAAATTCATTTGTGCCATGTTTCAGGGCTTTGTTTTCTTTTTCTGCATGTTTTTATTTATTGATTGCATCTCTGCGAAACGGAAGCGCAGAAAAAGGATTGTTGCGAAAACACACAATTTTATTCAATTAGGCCTACACATGAAACTGATTTATAAAGTAGGCTAGCATGCTCAAATATTAAACTCATAGATATTTGACTTGTCAATTAAAGGAACACGTTGCCTTGGATAGGTCGAGTTGGTCGTTGGAAAGCGTTTGTAACAGGTGGTTATAAAATGCATATGGTCAGTAAGATGATCTAAATGTAGAATACATTGATCCACACAAATTTGCCTCGGAATTGCGTGGTTTTCTATTCACTTTGCGAACTTACACGGTCGGCCATTTATGGGAGTCAAATGGCCGACTGTGTTAGTCGACGAGGTAAAAGGAAAATCATGCACGGAGTGATACTGATTCTACTTTTAAAATATCTTTCTAATCATCTGCATTTTGCTAAAAACTGTTAAAAATGCTTTTCAAAGACCAACTCGACCGATCCAAGTCAATGTGTCCCTTTAATTTGTAAGAAAAATATCCGCAAATGCTTGCTGCTGTTATAATTATCAGTTAATTGTATTCTCACACACATGAATCCATTTGGTGTTTGTTTGTGACATTCCTCATTGTAAAAATTGTCTTCCCAATCACAGGAAGCCAATCACAAGGACATTGAAAAGCTGATATAACAGTTGGGAGACCACCAAACGCAGGCATCACCGACAATAGTATTTGGTGAGTTGTTTGTGACATTTCTCCTTTTAAAACTATTGACAAAACACGGGTAAAAATCGTAGGTTGGAGAGATATTTCCCCCTCGTGGACCACACGGGAGATTCAAGCCTCCCGCATAATTTCTCATGGTAATATAGGTTTTCTCGGTCAAATTCGGCAAATAAGCAGCCAATTTCATTTCCATGCGTTCGAATTAAAGCTGTTTTGCCTGTCCAGTTGTTACTGCGTTTCAAATTCAGAAATCGGCCATTCAATTTCGTTTTGAGTCGAGTCAAATTCCTTTAGCAGTAAGATAAATTTAGCGTATCGTCATTCTTTTTCGTGACACACACGCCTCAAGAAGCGTCTGCGAATTTGAATGCTGCTTTGATGAATTGTTAAATTGAAAGATTATTTTGTTAAATCGAATGACGCAACATTAAATTTGACTAATCACAAAACGAAATCGAATGACCCTTTTCAGTAGCATTCGATTTCGCGCGAAAAACTAATAGCTTCGGTGGTTAAATTGGCTGCTCCTTTACCGAAATTGACCGAGAAAACCTATAATAACGAAACAAATTAATTGACTTGTCTCGAATATTATATGGTTAAAAAATGTTGCTGCAATTTCTTTTTGACTTGTGTAATCAGACGGGATGAAGTAGGCTAATAGGTGGAAAATCTTTAGTTTAGTTTAGTTAGGGTAAAATGGTAATGTTACTTTGCCTCCACTTGGTTTATGTTGCTTTAGAATCAATGTTTAATGTTTGAAAATCTGCCCATGGCGCTTCGAAGCATTAGGCTTGGTTGGAAATTGTATTTATTTTATACGAGTAAAAATCGTTTGGTGACCGCGGGCTAAGCGCGGAATGAGACTGAGACGGAAATATCGTTCATGCCATTTTAGCCCATTTAAAGCCGTTATACACTTTCGGTAAGCAGTATTGTCCAAGTCCCACACTTCGTGTATCACAACTAATATATAAAATAACAAACCTGTGAAAATTTAGGTTCAATCGGTCATCGGAATCGGGAGAAAATAACGGGAAAACCCATTCTTGTTTCCGCGCGTTTCGCCGTGTCATGACATGTGTTTAAAATAAATCCGTAATTCTCGCTAACGAGAATTTATATTGTTTTAATGTTTTCTCAAAAAGTAAAGCATTTCATGGAACAATATTTCAAGAGAAGTCTGTTACCATTACCTTCTGTAAACCCTGTAAATTATTTGTAAATCTGTGAACTTTTTTTTTTCTGTACCGAAATGGCTTTAATGGATAATGGAACCCCATTTTTGTTTAAAGGCATGATATCATTTGGTCTTTGGAAAAGAACCTTTGTTACCAATACTTAAACTGTCAAAGAACACATCAACCAACCAAGTTGTATCCAAATCATTGTCTATAAATATGTTGATATGTTGGTGTGGATTTCCGTACACTCACAGTTTGTTGTGCCGTAAAATTGTTTTGAATTGTGTAAAACCGAAGTAAATAATTAGAAGATCTTTAGATTTTAGCTCAGTAGTTTTAGGGACGGTACTTTACTTATGTAACGTTGCAACCATTTATATGTCGCTTTACAATTCATGTGTATCTGTGTCAAAATCTGCCACGAGCGCTTCGAAGCATATTTGAGTGCATGAAAAGTGTTTTTACGAATACAAATCGTTTGCTAACCGCGGGCTGACCGGAAGTTTTTGAGACGAAAACATCGTTCATCGGACATTAATGGATAATGGCAACCAACCCGCTATTGTTTAAAGGTATGAAAAACCCTCTTTCCCAATCCATAAATTGTCAACGAATCATTGAGGTTTTTAGGTTACTGTTTTGATGGGGATTTCTGTACACTCCTCGTATATAGAATGGACCCTTCCGATGAAATGCTAATTACATTCATGCATGCGTGCGTACAGACCCTGTTGGTTGGCAAACGCCATAGAGTTGTGCACTAAGCAGGCGCGCTATCGCGTCTGCGTCACGCACCCATTACCAGTGTGCAAAACATTTTGCAGTTCCCTCATTTTGCCAACCAAAACGTTAGTGCGCACGCGCTAGGTGCAATTTACATATTTCATGGGAAGGGTCTATTGAAAATCAAGTACAGCCTTGAACTCCTCAAGCGGATTTAGACAGCTATGTCAATTATACAAGGACACCGTCACCACCACACAAAATTAAAACAAACCCAAAACACCTTAGGCCCAGATCGAAAACAAAGGAACTGGACGCATACGTTCGCGAAAAGTGTTATTAAAACAACAAATATGAAAAGTGTAGGCTTTCAAATTAACATGTTAAATACTACGGGTTATTTTAAAACTGGGGACTGAAATCACACCAATTATACAAAACATACCTTCAAGGGAAGGTATCCGTTTGGTAACCACTCTTAAAGTACATGTAGTTGATGGCAATAACAACACTTTTGTTTATGATGATAAAGCCTACAACAGCAGCTTTATATATATAGTACAACATCATCGAGACACAATTCACTTCAAAGTAATATGGTAAAATAGTAAGTTTTATCCCCAAAGTATGAATCTGTTAATGCAGTAACGTATATCAGATTGTTTTGTTTCTTATAGTGATTATTCTTCCTGCGTTCTTCAGACAAGCGTGCACATCATAAATTAAACTTGCACGTTTTTTTCTGTACACTAATGTGTACATTGTAAGATCGCTACAGTCGAACAGTTCCAAAGACCAAAGGTACTTTTCCTTTAAATCGATCTGCTGCTATCAGCCAAATTGAAATCGTTATTACCTTCTATAATAATTGACCGTCTACTTGACTTCATTTCAGCATTGGCTAACAATTTAATTGTCTTCGAAAGAGACTCTCCTTTAATTGATCTGCAAATGTAAGTGTTTCTCTAAAACAAAAAAAGTGTCACCCATTCGCGGTAACAGCCATTCAAGGACGGCAGTCAAGTTTACCTCGTTGGAAATGTGAAATGTCATTGGTTAGTGTCAGAATAACGTCTATTCCATTTGGCATGTCAACTACCAATTCAATTTCTCTTCCTTGATCACATTTTGACTCACGAGGTCATGTTTCTCAGTAGCAAGTTCTGCAAAAATGGTTATTAATTTTCTAACTGCGCTGTTTTCTGAGAAGGATAGGCACTGCATTGTGTTCGTATACATTCCCTTATTGAACGGGGACCCTTTTCTGAATGGAATTTGCCATAACTATACAAAAACAATTCTGTCTGAAAAGAAAACATTTTCTCGTTCCTAGTTTCAACCTCGATCAGAAATCAAGAGCAGAGAACAACAGTCCTCCAAGATCTAGTTTCACCAAGGTTGTTTTTTCCCCCATGTCGCATCCATGCTTTTAAGAAAACAACCATGTACCTGTATGTATATTTGCCGTGTTGCAATGCGTCTGCACACCGTCCTGAGATAAATAACGTCTACTTCATTAATTGAGAAAGAAAGGTAATCCAGACACAAGCATAAGAAAAACAGGTTTCCGGTGTGAGGCACTTAAACAATAAATCCCCTCACGATGAAGTCTTAATGTAGTTTGGTTCCCACTTTAACCAATCGGCCTCCGGCGCCTCATGTCGCTTCATTATCCTTCCATCTCAGTGTTGCGCCAGGTTTTGGCAAAGTCACATTTCAGTGTATTTGTTTATATTCCCGTTCCGTTATAAACAAAGACCTTACTTGACATTTAAACGTCATGGCAGTTTTGTTCAAATTGTTCTTGAACATGTTAAACGTATTTTGACTGATGAACACTTCTGTTCTTGTAAAAACGGTTAAGAGGTAAATGTTACAATTTTAACCTGAACAGCCTGCAGGTGTTTTTTCTATTCAAAGTAAGTCTTGAACCCCCAAAATTAAAAGTCTTGGATACTTGTAATGTTGTGGTGTATGCTGCAGTATTTCTGATACAAGCAATTAATACATGCAGCCTAATCGTAACGGGGATTTAAACAGCCAATAAAGGATGATCTCAAATATATAGATATTACAGTTTTCTAACAGCTGCAGTCCATCCAGGAAACATAAAAAATATAACGACTCTCTTACCTCACGTTAAAACATGGTAAAAATGGGTTTTCTCCAGAACGCTCCAAGCCAAATTTCTTAAAAACGTGGGGTCAAACAAACCCGCGTGACAAAGGAATCGTGACGTCAGGGCGGCTATTTGGTGTGGAAATGCCAAAGCTGGGGAACTGTGTTCAAAACCAATAGGGGAAAATCGTCACTGGCGTCCAGGGTCATTATAATAGATAATCCGTTTTTGACTCTCGGCTGAAAAAGCCGCGTGGCCGGGTGCACTTTTGACTCGAGTTATTTTTTACTAAAAGCAAATTTTGAGTAAAATGGTTATTAACCGGTATCTGCGATGTCCATTTGGCCATAAAAAGGTAATAGTTGACTATTGAGATCATCCTTTATTGGCTCTTTAAGAACCCTTGTCACCCCCAACTCAAAAACTGAAATTAACAAGAACAAAACCCAACACAAACAATCGAGTGAGTCTTGAAAAATACACATCATGTGTATTGCTCCCACATATAATCTGAACTTTAATTAACGTGCATGTCTTGATTGAAATACTCTATCCCTAGCAGTGACGCCTATATAAGCCGTGGTTCATTCTTTTTTGTCTTGATCTATCCCCGTCCCCCCAGGGGACGCAGATATATCACGGTAGCACAAAAATATCCCTTGATGGAAATAAAACTAATTGAAGACTAATGCTGTAGAAGATGAGCTATATTGAATTTGTCATCCAAGCGTTCATTAAATCGTATTATAATAATTTTATGTGCATCATTCTGGTCCTTGCTGTATGATGTAATGCAAGCCTGAACGCAAGTAAACTGTACACGTAAAAAGTATTATTTATCAATCTAACACTTTATTTTATTCGAGTTAAAGGGAGAGAAATCCTTTGGTTTTCAGAACAGTTCGATTGTTTCAGTCCAAATTAATATAAAATGTGAACATTTATTTCAAAAGATGATTGCGTCACATAGGGTGCGTTCGTTTAGCTTCCCTGGGTCAACCCGGGTCCTGCCCCGGTACGTTCGAATAGCTTTTACGGGGCTCACCCGGGTTCAGTGCCCTGATTGTGGAGTGGGTCACTTGGGGTGACCTGAGGTGCATGCCATCACCACGAGAGGGCGTGTGTGATCGTTCGATTAGCTCTTGTGGCACCCGAGTGAGCACTGCGGGGTCGACCCAGGGAAGGTTATCGAACCCACCCATTGATACCGCCGAATATTCCGCCATGCACGAAGAATGGTCCATTAATGGAATCAATCTGAGAAAGGTTACTGTCAGTAACGCTTCTTATGTTTAAATTTTGGGGGATAAGTCATGATCTTTTTTCCATAACCACATTACTTTTAAGTGAAGTGATTCTCAACATGCTTTATAATATCGAAAGCTGCTGTAATTCTAGACCAAGTAATGTTGCATTGCCTGCTGTAAGAGTGGTCACCTTGCCTTTAAAACAGAAACATCAACGTTGTGTAGACATTCTGATGTGAATAGCTGTAACGTGTCACAATGTTAAATTGATAACATAATTATAAGAAGAACAGGTATATAAAAACACTTTTAACAAATTCCCCTTTATTTGGTTAATGTTGACTTGACGTTATTGAAGTGAACTTTTCATGTTAAGTAAACTCAAGTGTGCAATAAATTTCACATAAAAACAATAAAACTGCAGACATTATAATTCATAGAAAACAATTTAATGCACATACCTCTCCACCAACAAAGCGATCATATAAAACCCACGAAAGCAGTTATCCAGAACCGCTTACAAGTAATATTCATATATTATGAACATTATTACCATGGAACCTTTATATATTTAATTTGTGTTACTGAATGTTGCTTACATTAAACTTAAAGTAAATTTTTTAGTTAAAATGTTAATTAAATATAACCGTAAATGTGTGTTAATGTCAATTTTTTTTATATTGATAAATAACAGTTGATTTAAATTTCTAAATATTTTTGTTTCACACTGTAAGAAAATACGGGAACATAAAAATATTACATGTCTATTCAAGATAAATTCTTCCTTTGAAACACATTTTTCATGTAACAAAATTCAAATTATTCAGCTTTATTCCATTTGTATTTACACAAGCTGCTACTACATTTGCTTTACTTGTAATGGAAATATTACAAGTTAAATATTACTTTCAATAACCGAGTATCAAGGGCTGAATAAATTGTGTTGTTACAAACCAAATATTCAAAAACAAAAATACAATCAGGTGTTAAATCACAAAACCCAAAAAGCAAATTTTTGAAGGCATTATTCGGTCGTGTGTGTCTCTTGTTTTTTCTTCTTTCTTAATTTTCTTTACGATTCCCAAAATTATTGAAAAGCAAAAATACAAATTTCTAAGGCATGTTATGTTTTTGTTGAAACCATGGCACGATTAAAGTAATAGTCCAAACTCTATCCTGTTTTTAACAATAAAGCATCTAGTTTGAATAGAAGCTAAATGAGAAGTCCAGGATAATTCAGTTTTTTTTTTTCAATGAGGACCAGTTGGCCTACATGCTGTATTTAATTTAGTGTAAATTAGTCCCATTCATTCATTCCAATTGAAGGTTTATCTTTACAAAAACTACTCGATTGCATGCTTTGCTTAGGTCAAGTGGTGCCCCTACCTAAACCACCAATCCCAGTAATGAGTTTGTGCCCCTCTCTGTAAACAGGAGTACTAATGGGTATGTGAGATGGCTTTTGTGATTAAATTAGCTCCAAGGGAGCCGAGATGGAATGAAATAAATTAACCAGTGGCCAGGGGTAACATTGGAGGGCGTTGGTATCGATGGGTGATGGATTTGAGTGCCAAATAAGAAGCCAATATCATTAAATACAAATATCAGTACAACTAGACCACATTTTAAGATTTTTTTGGGTGATCCTGCATTGGCTCAATGTGAGACACTCACACTTGGTTCTCACTCTATTACTGCAAAGTAACTCATACCAAACCCAAAACCAATTAGATTTAACCTTGTTGTACCTGCATAAATTGCAGGTTCAACAAGGTTAAATCTAACTAATTTTGCCCTACACAAAGACAAAATGACTAGAGCGATATTAGAACCTGCAAACTCGGAATTAACGTGCTGGTGCACCATCAGCATTTACAGGTTGTATTCTGACTGGCACCCCCAGACAAAGATATATTGAAACAAAAATAAACGGGGCCAATCTTACGACTGAATGGCTCAGTTGGTAGAGCACTAGCACATTAATCTGGAGGATGCAAGTTCAAATCCTGAATTTCGTCAGTTTCGGTTTATTCAACCCTAAGTTCATTTAAAAACATAAGATTTGAGTACACACGTCATTATGTATTTTTCAAAATTATTTATATTGAAGTATCAGACAAGAAACCATTCATCCACATCATTAACATCCTCATACTCATCGTCAAAATCCCTATTTGCATTAGGCACTGTTCCAGTAAAGAGCTGGTTAAAGCACTTGCTCTTTGGGTCATTGAAGTGTTTATATGGGATAGCGTGGGACAAAATCTTCAGACAAATCCAACAGAAGAATGAGCGACATTGAGAACAAGCCATCTTATTGCAGCCATCAATCTTCTGTAAAAAGAGAAAAAAAAACCAAAAAAACTTTACTTTGTTAAAATAAACACCTGTTGCCAAAATGTATTTAATAGATTTTGCATCGGGATAAAAAATATAAATTGTGTTTATGTATTTGTTTGTACTCGTTTATGCCTCAAAAGAAGTTTTGGTTTTGGATCGAAAGCTAAAGCCATCTACCCTACTTATTATACACATTACGGTCAAAACAAATCATAAAATGTA
Source organism: Asterias rubens (assembly GCF_902459465.1). Classification (NCBI taxonomy): domain Eukaryota; kingdom Metazoa; phylum Echinodermata; class Asteroidea; order Forcipulatida; family Asteriidae; genus Asterias; species Asterias rubens. The sequence continues at coordinate 8,805,070 of NC_047069.1, read as the reverse complement.
TTTAGTAAGTGGAATTGGTTTGAACATTTGTTCAAAGTGAAGGTGGTGGGTAGATCAGTTTGGTTTTCATCTTTAGCGCAAGTATAATGTTTTGTTCTCACCCAGGGGAACAAATGGGTACCTGCGAGGGTAGAAGTTTATATTGAGTTTGAAAAGTCACTAGAGAGCCTCACAGCAGCCCATGGCTGTATACTCCCCAAAGAGCCGAGAAAGATTAAACAAATGTTATAAAAAGGGCAATGATAGGTTACTGTAAAATGCACTATAAGAACTACTTATTCCTGATTACTTATAAACATGTCTGCCATTTCACAATTGTAAAACCAATGGAAGTGATAAGAATCATTTATTTCAATATACACAATGGGAGACTTTCTGGGACGATAGAGGGCAGCAGACTTACCGGGTAAATCCATTGTTCTCAGAACTATGCGCATGTTCAGAACTACGTAAACAATGGAAATTTACCCGGTATGTCTGCTGCCGCCTAGCGTTGGAAAGTCTCCTATTGTTTGCTCTTCATTTTCAGAACATCAAGTCCAAACTGATCACCACAAAAACTTGTATTGTAGTTAATATTGGCCTGTGTTGAAAATGCGTTGTCTAAGACTGCCTCTGGCTATTGGGCAAGATTTTAAATTTCAAATCACCGGTCTCCCTTTGAGTTAAAAATTTACAGCCATGTCAGTTGAGACAAAATCCTAGTTGTGAGTAAAGGATTCTGTATTATTCCAGGAATAAGCTAAGTAATCAGTTATTGAGTGTAGAAACAATACCTCAATGTTTGTGTGGCACTTTGGACACTCTTTACTGTTTTTGTCCATCCATCGTTGACTTTCAAATTCCTCAAGAACATCTCGGAAAACACGTCTTCCAAAACGCTGTTCAAGTCTGGCCCTCGTCTCTTCATCACCTTCCTCAAACTCCTTACGAAGCTTCAAAATCTCATCTGTAACAAAGTTTTAGACAAAACCTCAGGGATCAATTGAAGATAACAATAATATAAATGATTACTTGTTGGAAAAAATCAAGTATGTATTGTGTTGACCTGCCATAACGCAACAAAAACAAAAAGGCTGCCTGAAACCATGGAGGAATTCCTCCATGCTGAAACTAAGATTGTGGTAAAATGTTAGGGGGCACGAGGGGAGCACCAATGTCTCTCTAGGGGGCATGTCTGGCCAATTAACACCATAGTTCTGTCTGAATTGTTCATGAACAAACCCCTTTTCAGCAATCTGGTTATGCCATTTACTAGTCTGTTTCAGATAATCTGACAAGGCTGGTAGCTCAAAGTATTTACTGGAATCAGAAAGAGAAAAGAAGAAGAAAAACTCTTTGAAATTGTTTCAAAATTTGGATATTTTGTGTATGTTTTGTGATATGCCTGAAATTTATAACATGCATATAAAACTGTTTTAATGTGAACAAACACTAAGAATTGTGAGATAAGATTGATTTCATCTGTCTTTATGGGTACTTTTTGATTCTCAACATTAACAAAATATAAAGATAATTATAAAACTTAAATCAAAATTAAGTCAACATAAATTCTTCCCCAAGCTACAGTTGAAAAACCACAGAACACCGCACTTGTTTATCATGGACTGACACTAAAATCACTAAACTTGGGCCAGCTTGCTGTTCAGTGTAACATTTGATCTAGGGGGGGGGGGGGGGTGTATGTGCATTGTTCGAACTTAAACTAAAAACTAAAATTACCTTTTTTTAATCTGCATGGTGATATCCCATGGTACGCCATCCTACACTTAACACAGAATGGAAAGGCACAAGCAGTGCATACACAAATGGTTGAGTCTTTTTCTTTCATTACTGGACATTGACATGACACACGAGGGCAGTAGACGATATCATCCATGCATTCCAAAGTTCTCTGAAGCAACAGACGGTCATAAGTTGCAAAGAGTTCCTTGCCAACAAGTTCTCGCACCTAATGAAAGGAATAGCACATAATATTAACAACTATAATCCTGTTCAAATTTATTTTAAGGGGCATCACTCAATAATAATTATTATACCTCCATTGAAAGAATGCAGCAAATGTCTGCAACAGAAAGGTACCCAAAAGAAAAGATTATGTAGAGCAAGCTTTTGAGTAATTTTTTTTAACAGGAGTGTAAGATATTTTTGTTCAGGCTTATGCCAGAAAAACTACCATTTAGATATAAAATTGACTCTCATTTTTTTGTCGTACAACTTATCAGCATGGGCTCTTGAAGTTCATTCTGCAAAAACAAAAAATAGTTTTGCCACTACACATAACTGACTTTAAAAAAACACAAACAATGTTTGTTAAACATTCAATATGTTTGTCTTTGTTAATATTAATACATGTTAAATTTGGAAGAATTTTGCATTGGGGATAAAGAATATAACTTGGTTTTTACCCTTACACCGATGTTTATAAATGCAGTCCCCCAGTACTTTACCTCGAGTTCTGTGAACAAAATCAACAGGCAAAACACTTGGGTTGGATTCCAATCCACGACCTTTGCATTGCTATAATGAGCAGATGTCTTATCAACAGACCATTGCACCGAGATAGCTCGGTGGCTAGAGGCAGTTCGAACTCTTAGCAGCTGGTACTGCAAACAATTCAATGGATGTTAATTTTTGCATCAGGGATAAAGAATTTAATTTTGTTTTTGTTGATTGTGTTTACCTGTGATGGCAATGCAGGAGAGTTACACTTTGTTTCTGGACAGTTCAAACCCTTCACATTACCCTCTCCGATTTGCACTTGAAAATATTCTCTCATACACTCCTTGCAGTAAACATGGCTGCATCCTTGAAAATCCATGCAGTCCGAGCCAGTTTTATCGCTGAAGCAAACCTGGCAATTGTAGAAAGATGTATTGAATACTCTCTGCCGCTCAGCCCTGTCGTGCTCAATCAATGTCCTGAGGAGTAGGTTTGCACAGCCAATATCTTGAATGGCACGTGTATCTAAGATGCTAACATCTGTCTCATTTTCAGCGAGGACAGCTCTCTTGACTGGTTCATGAAAAGCATTGGCTGCATGCTGCACTGTGCTGTTATCAATGGAACCCTCCTCTGCAACTTCCAATGAGTTTGATCGCAACACCTTGTGAAAGTCTAGGGAAAGCGGGGATTGTACATTCAGCAGCTGAAGACTTTCGTCTACGAGAAACTGTACCCATTGAAAGATGATAACCTCCCCAGCCTCACTGTGGTTTTCCTCCCAGAGTTGATCCAGATGAGAACAAAGCTGAGATAGCTGTGAAATTGGGCAAACAAATGAAGGAGAAAAAAAAACGCATATTGGATTGATGAACATCTCGTACATAATGAACATCTCGTAAATAATAATATATAATAATCAATGTTTTTCCTTCAGCACAGTTGTTTTGGGGATGTTGATGGCTGAATCGCAGAAGTGATTTATCAAGCTTTTAATGTAATTGTGACACAAGAAACTGTTTTCAAATATATTTTCTGATTTCCCACCACAAGCTCATTTCCTTACAAATTTGTCACAGATGTCGGATAAAGACTGAAGAAAGACTTTCAAAAACTGAATAATACTGTACTAGATTCTTATGTGTAGTATTCTATCACATCTCTAGGGGTGTATCAAAGCACTCAGTATTTTGTCCTGCAAGGTATGTGGAGCTACGACTTTGAAGTAGGAGACCTACATGTAGTCCTTTATAACACCATGTATGTATTTTGCTCTACATGATGCTGTGGTGCAATCTGCTGCCGGTCAGACCAGGAACACCGGGGCGAACCCCTTCTCTTTACAATAAGTGCACTGTGCACTTTTATGTGCATTACACAACACACAGGACCGTTGGCTTTACGTCCCATCCGAAGGACGCAGTAATAATGGTTAAGGAAACAAGTCTCGGGATCGAGACTCGAACCAACACTCTGCTGATCACAAACAACAGAGCTTGAGTCCAGCGTTCTTATTCGCTTCGCCACAGCACACCATGCTAACCTTAGCAACACTGAGCCACTTGCATGAGATAGTGAAAGCTGGAGCAGAGTGTGAGGGGTAGTCAGATAGATACTGAAAGTTGAGCACTATAGGCGGCAGGTAGCTTATTCTCAAAAGGGTAGCATGCCCGTCGGAATCTTCCAACAACTTGATTCCTAATAAAACAGATAAATGGAATGTTGTTATGAAGATTATACAAGTAGGATTTTGAAACTTTGCATGGAAATATGATATTAAGGTCTGCGGTAACAACATATAAAATTGTTGTTAATCTATTATTTATATTGCGTATACATTGTAATAGCCTACTTTACCATAAACATGTTATTGTGTAACTGAATGTAATGTTAATCTATGTACTGTAAGATGAATGGGCAACGATGAAATAAATGTTAATTAATTAATTAATTAATTAATTAATATATAATCTCTAAATGAGTGTGGGGTGGTTCTGAAAAGATCCGCTGGTTTCAAATCTGTTAAAAATATGAAACCAACAGTTCATTTTATCATAACATGGTGTTACCGCAAACCTTAAGATTATATGAGGTGACGGTCAGTCCAATTCAAACAAAACAAAACATCCAGAAATTGAGGTGTCAAATAACACATAATGTTTCCGCTCCACAAACAACATTTGACAACAAACTACCAATACATTGGTTTAGTCCCTGGGTTGCATTTTGCTGTAAATTACAGAGTATTGCACCAACAAATCATCATGAAATAGTTATTCTGTAGAGTAGAGAGTGATTACAATGTTCATGTAAGCAGACTCATTAGGAGATATAATATTGATTTATTATAATAGAGTGTTTTTCCTATAGTGGATAGGAATGATATTTTGAGAATGAAAATAAAACACTAGGTTTAATTTTGAAACTCTTATTGCAAGAGTGCAAGCCCGGGATTAACCCAGTCTTTGTTTTTTGAGTAATATTCGGACATTGCATCTTCAAAATGTACCATATTTATTGGCTTGTTGTATGTGAGGTCCCTCTAGTTTGATGAAAAACTCCTTGGGCAACTCCAAGTATGCCGAGAATTGTCCGCCATTGTTATCATCAGCAACGAATATCCTCTCCTCAAAGATGCTGGCCAGTGCCGTTATCTCGTCAGCTTGGGCCTCCCCATCAGCATTACTCATCTTTAGACTGACTGAACACTTCTTAGTTCTGAAATGATTTGTTTTATCAAGTGGAAAAGTTTATTTCATACAGTACAGTATATGATTGGATTTAAGCAAAGTTCATACTTCCTTTTTGTGCCATTCATAAGGTCATTAACGTTGACCTCCGGATGAGATATGATAACAAATTTAGTTGAACTACACAGCGCACCAACCAGCTGTGTATGGATAGATACACTCAAGTTTGTGAAACATGTACCTCGGTAACAAATTGTCGAGAACCAATAACGTGATGTGATACAAAAATGCATATCCCCTGGTGGCTAGGTGTAGCGCGCATCCTTAGCCATGGTACATGCCTTTTTGTTTACCCGTGTATGTTGTACAATACCTGGATCGTTCTCACCGTTAGCTATGCATTCTTCGTCTTAACAATATTTGAAGTTGACACTCGACAATAACAGAACTTTGAGAAGAGAAATAATACTGTTGATTGTTACAAAGGTATAACAAAACAATGGTTGCATAATGTGACCATGTGACGAGGGTCCATGGGTTTTGTTCCGGTGTACGAATTGCTGTATGTGGACCTTGTCACAGCGTGCAACATTTGTATAATCACTGATCACTTACCTTATTACGATAATATTTAGTTCTTGACTTGATGGAACAGCTCCTATCAATATCATTATCACTTAATTTTGACTTTTCAGTCACACGTTCACAATCACAGGAATGATCAACATTTCTACCTCCATGTAATGGATCAACACAGTTTACACGTACGGGATCGTTTACACCATTTTACACCGTGACCATGGATGGAAGGATGCACGGATTACACAACGAAATGCAATCAACGTTTTATAACTTATAAGATCCTTTTCGAAACTACGGCTTATATTATAGGCTGCTGAATCAGTCGCCAAATCATGGAGGTAGAAATAGGGTACGGTCAAATTAAGAACGAACGCTTTTCGTACTCACCAACATGTTGACGTAGCCAAAGCTGGAGTTCTAGTTTCGTCGCAGTTCCGAATAAAAAACTAGAAATCGTTAGATCGCCATTCCAGCTGATGAAAAGGTCACTGTACGATAATTATTTACTCTGAACGTCTAGAGAGGGCGGTATTTATTTATTTTTTGCGGAAGTTTTGATTGACACACAAGCACTGTTGTTGCTGCATATAGAAAAATTTAGTGCAGCATGCAGTAATGTGTCAACCACCTCAAAATGGCTTATGGTCGGTCTGGTGTGTGTCGAAAGAGTCAGAAAGCTTTGTGTTGCCCATGGTATTGCCCGGTAAGATTATTAAACCCAAGACCAAAGTGTGGTCTTATCTTTTATTTACTTCAGTTATATCTTTGGTATTTTTTTCCAATTTATTTTGGCCATTTTGGTCCTTGTACGTCGGATGATTTTGACTATGGATGGTGGTGGGTGGTCCATGGATGATATCCTGGTGTCATGTGTTTTCAGTAGAATAACAGGAAAACTGTTCACAATCAAAAACTAATTTTTTTTCTTTCAAATCATCTATCCAATTTTTTAACAATAACACTTACACTTCATGGTGTGTTGAAATTTTTAAAGTTTTGGTTTTACGTTGCGAGAGACAGTCCGCCATTAACAGTGCTTATGCATGCACGACATTGGAGCAACGTCATATGTTTTCACACCTTTCATTGATTGGTATTTTATTGAATATTCAGAAGCTAGTATGGCGTGCAAAATAAATCAAAAATATTATTCAATTACTACTTAACAAATTTAATTACTTTTTTGTCCCAAGGCATTATATATGGCTACTATATATTAGAATCCAGAGATACATGTACCATAAGGCATGAAAGTAAATCACCCCACCCCCCTTGAAGCACACACACTTCATAACAGTCCGTTTTCCCCCATTTCAGACCAGTAATGTTTGATTTCAGGAGATAAGAAACCAATCTATGATATTTTCTCTTTAATGTAGACTTAATATTTATTACGCTTATCATAATTTATCACAGTATGCAGTAAATAAAAATAATTTTTTTTTTTTCATTTTCACTTAAAATATTTTAATATTTTCCCCACATTTGCACACCATAGAATCCCAAATAGTAACCACCTCACGTGATCCATCTACTGACTAAACCAGAATGAAACTCAATCTAGCAGATAGTAATTTTGTTTTGAACTTTCGAGGTTGGATGATGTTTCTTTGACTCAATTGAATGTTGGCATAACAATGCACTAGTGATTGTTACCACAAATCAATCATTTTATAAATGTTTGAGCATAACCAACAACAGGAAACTTTATTCTCAGCATGATTAAGCCTGATGAAAATACAGACCGTGAGTAAACTGCATAGCTTCTGTCACCGGTGCAGCTTGCACAATCTCGCGGTAAATGTGAATCAAAGTTGGGGACCGAAAACATATGAGGGTCGATAACGTATGACGCTACGATATGATTATGACCTCTCTGTCTTTACTCTATGCTATATATCTGTTGGATATCCACCAAATGGAGTTTTCACAGTAGCATACAGACACAGACCATTTTGCTTTTAACCAGTGCATTTCTTGGTCAACATGGTCATGACGCTACGATACAGTACTCTCACAGTAGAGCATGTCTGCATGAGTTCGTGTGCTGGTGCATGTAAGCATGGAGGAATAAATTATTCCTAATTTATTCCTCCATGATGTAAGCATGGAGCTATAGTTAAAGGGAATCAATATGTGGTGAAGAGGTTTTCAACTAGTGGTTTAAGCCCAACGAGTCCTGGTTCTTGATAATTTTACTGAGACGAAGTCGAGGTAAGTTATCAAGAACCAGGCCTCGGCGGGTTTAAACCACTAGTTGAAAACCGATTCAACACACTTTGATTCCCATTCATCCATAAATACCTTTTCGGTCAAAAAACATCAACGCTTTTTGACAAAAGTAAAATAAATGCAAAAGTTATAATTGTTCAATGATTACTTTCAATACAACACCCCTCCAGCTATGAAATGTAAGGCCCTCCGGTGAACAACTCCTTATAAGGGAATGCTGTTTGCGTCGCGCGTATTGCGTGATGTGGCACAACTGTCCCGGCCGTTGCTCTCGACCAATAGGAATGAAGAAACTGTGTTATTTATAAGCACAGGTGCAAGCCCGCGTGTCACGCCCATGTTTCAACACTTTTTACTGGTCATTAACAAAGGTTTATACACGCCCACGTGAGGCGCTCTCCACAAATAGGAATAGCAAAACTGTCTGAGGTATTTATAAATGGGCAATGATTGTCAAAAACCTAGTATCCAAAATTGTAGGGATTGTTGTTTTTTAGCAACAATTCCAACAATTTAATTGTTTTATGATCAACATCAAGATCTCACATTTGAACATTGGTCAAAAAGTAAACCTTTAGAAGCCACATTGACATTCGATTTTACAACAACTTATATCTAAATTTAAACCCCATCTTTTTAATCACAGAAGTGCTTAAAAACAATATTTTGTAATGTGTTCTATATAAGAACTGCTTATTCCTGTTATTATTCAGCGTTGTGGCAAATTTGTCTATATCATCGAACTCGGGTTGGAAATGGGGGTTGAAGTTATTATTGTTGTTTTTATGATTACTTTTTTGTTTTATTTTAAACAGATTTGCCAGAAACCATTATTTTTTAACTGTAGTCATTGTATTGTTAGTACCGGTGGAATTTCCCCGAACTATTTGTTTCTTCTTTTGCCACCATCCAGAAGTACATTGATCACATGTTTGAGTCCATCCTCAACGCAGACCAAGCTCCTCGTGCTGTCAAGTATCTGTTCGACTTCTTTGATAGTCAGTCAGAAATGATATTGCAGACTCTGGGGCATGCATCAATGTCTGAAAAAGAAACAGGTGATGTTTATTCACTCTCACTGACAATGTCAAAAATAGGGACAGTCACTAATTCTGAAAATTAAGTAATATTAAAAATTTGATGTGAATTTGCTAACGAAACTGACCATATAACTTAGTGCCATGATCTTAATTTTCTGGATGTTACAAATGCCTGAATACATTAAAATATTTTGTTACGAGAAGCAGTGCCCATTTCACACAAATGATTTGTGTTGTACATGTACATACTCACAGGCTGTGGGTGTGGGTGCCTATAGACACAGATCAAGCTAATGTCCCTATTTCTGACTTTGCTACTTGACAGGTATGTGACTCATCACGATGACTTGAATTCACTGAAAGACACTCTCTGGACCAACTCATTGACTCGCTGACTCTTACATGTTGACTCACAGACGATGACTCACACTTGCTGACAGACACTCCCTGACCCATTCATGGTTGCTGACTCAAACTCATTAACGGATGCTCACTGAATCTACCACTGACAGAGTCTGACAGAGTAGCTGGTCGTTTACTGGAGCTGTTTCATGTTGGTATAATGCCAATAAATTAATAGAACTTACCCTTTGATTTTTAGGGTAACAAACTTCCTTTTACAATAATTTATTTTTCAGTTAGCTGCTGCGTTCTGGTCCGCTGCCATCTGTCGTCCGGATTTCATTTTTGATATTAGACCTTCTTGCCCTGTGGAGGCCAGTATTGAAGTCACTGCTCAGGCTTTCTATGATGCTCACGAAGCTAGCGATCAGAAACTCGGCAAGGTAAGGATTGTGTGTAGTCTGGGAAGGGGTAGGGGGAGTTTAGTATTAGTTAGTCGTTGTTAAAGGCAATCTATGTTCATTGTATGACCCATGTGGGTTTGGGTAAGGGGAGTTTAATATGGGAGTCACTGCTCAGCAATTTGTGCTGTTAGTTTCAGTCCCTCATGAAGAATATCGACGGTAAAGATTCTGTTTGTACGAACAATCTGGGTTGGGATGGGGGTGTTTGGTTGGTATGGAGTTAATCCTATGACTTTTTGTTATGTTTATGTCAGGCATTCTGTGAAACTCATGAAGTCAGCATTTTGACGAGTAACGAAGGGCCGGCTTAGGGAGACTCCAGTAAGATGGTTCTTTAAGCCCTTTTGAAGTTGGCAGTCCTTTGTGCATTACATTCTATGACACTTAGTTTAGGGAGTTAAATGGTGAGTTTCAGAAGATGTGGTTGTTTGATTTTCTTTCTTTTAGGACTCTGACTTGAAGAAGCTATTGTTTAAGAAATACCTTGAAAACCAGAGCTACGCAGAAGGTATCTATAACATGCCTTGAGTGTCCTTAAAAGGACTTGACAAGGAACTGTTTGCGACTCTCCAGGTAAGAAACAATTTTTTTGTTACCGTATATTAATTTTAGTGTCACATTGAAGTGGATCAGATTTTTACTATTTTGGGGATGAATATTTTGATTCTTCATTTAAATCTTTTATGGGATTTGAGGCAATGCAAGGCGAGGTATCAATGTATATTCGGCTTGTGGTAACACCATGTATATTATGTCAACTTTGCTGGTCAGATTGATTGAGAACTTGTTCTGCTAATTTTACTGCCGCAGAGTAGGCTTCAGAATTGACTAGTGTTTACTTGTTCTGATAATCTTAATTGGTCCAACATTTGGACTAGAGTGCTCAAGCCATTGTCAGGAGACTGAAGAGTACGTGTGAGACATGCTGGCCTTTTTTAGTTGAACACTAAATCCTGGCATACATACACATTAGGTTGCTACGACATGGCCCAATGGTACCCGGGTTTGCCCATCTGGAGGTCGCTATTCAAACGCTTGCCCCGAACCATTTGACATAGCAAATGTGTCTTTAGTCGAAGGAAATCAAATGTAAGCAGTACATTGTGACTAAGCAAGTCATTACACCAGACATTATTCAAATCTAACTCGCAAATGGCTTATTAATTAAGAAAGTAAAATTTGGGTGGGGGGGGTTTGTGAGGTTGTAGGGGGTATGTAGATTCACAAAACATGACAACACTGTCTGTACTATTTTGTGAGTTCTAGCAAACCTGTGTACATGTAATGCCTTATCAAACACGATGGATATCTTTTATTTTTATCACCCTTTCTCATGCCAGAGATGAAGACCATGTCAAAATTACTGACAAGAAAACCCCTTTGGTGCACTTGACGACCCATGCCCTAAAAGAAGAATAGCGTTAATTTGGGAAAAATAAATTCACTGAAAGACACTCTCTGACCAACTCATTGACTCACACTTGCTGACTTTTACATGTTGACTCACAGACACTGACTCACACTTGCTGACCCATTCACAGAGTAGCCGATCGTTTACTGGTGTATTGCCAATAAATTAATATAACTTACTCTTTGATTTTTTGGGTAACAAACTTCCCGTTACATTAATTCATTTTTTCAGTTAGCTGCTGCAGTCTGGTCCGATGCCATCCGTCATCCGTTCTGGTCCAATGCCATCCGTCGTCCGGATTTCATTTTTGATATTATAACTTCTCGCCCTGTGGAGGCCAGTAAGGAAGTCATTGCTCAGGCGGTCTATGATGCTCATGAAGCCAGCGATCAAAAACTCGGCAAGGTAAGGATTGTTGTGTGTAGTCTGAGAAGGGGTAGGGGGAGTTAAGTATTAATTAGTCGTTGTTATTGGCAATCTATGTCGTTCATGGTATTACCTGTTTGGGTAAGGGGAGTTTAATATGGGAGTCACTGCTCAGCATTTTGTGCTGTCAGTTTCAGTCCCTCATGAAGAATGTCAACAGTAAAGATTGTATGAACAATCTGGGTTGGGATGGGGGTGTTTGGTTGATATGGAGTTATTCCTATGACTTTTTGTTATTTTTATGTAAGGCATTCTGTGAAACTCAGCAGTCTACTTCACTCTACTTACCGGTAGAGCCGAATTACTAATTTGCATATTCCCTATGCCGCGAGGCAAAAATGCTAAGACTTTCACACACAATAGCGCCCTCCACCGTCCTACCCATAACGCCCCGCGACATGCCTGTCACGGAGTCGTCCTCTTTTCTCTTAGCCGCGAATGGGTGAGGTTGTGTATAAATCTGTTCCACAGTTCACCGTTGTCTATGTTAAAATAGAGACGCCTTATCCTCGCTAAGAGTGCTTATAAAAAGACTAAAAAAGATTGTAGAGTTATAGTTGTTGTTGTTGTAGTGAGTTGTGAAATAAACTATAGTTTGATTTCGTTGATAAATAATGAGTAGCGTAAAGAAACTGGGGAGGGCTTCGGCTGTCAGTACTGGGGTTACGTCCATTAGCCCAGGACAGTCTGAGCTCTCGGGGGGCTGCGCCGGCAACACTCTGTCGCCCGGCTTGCAGTCCTCCAGCCGGCCTACGCAGCCTCTGTCGGCTGCGTCGGCCGGAGTACCCACCGATCAAAGAGGGGTTGCTTCCCGCTCCCCCTCCTCGGTCAGTGTGCGTTGGTCGACCCAGTCGAAGGTCAAATGCCCGGGAAGGCCAAGAAAACCGGTGCCGGGGCAGCGACCAAGAGGAAGAGGGCGAAAGGTGGCTCCGTTCCGGAGCACACCGCCCACTCTTCCAGCACCGCCTCGGGGTCTCTGAAGCCGGAGGGCATCCCCCTCCGCACGGCTCAGAATACCCGGCACGCACCGACACGGTGGATTTCCCCACGACGATTGGTGACGGCCTTTTGCGAGGTTTTCCAACCCACTAGGCACCCATCCACGCAATAGATGGAGGAAGTAGTCAGGAAGATGGACTCAGCGTCGCGCTTTGGCATGCGCACATCGTCCTTTTTACTTCTCTTGTCCGAGTACCTCACGCTTGCCGGCGATGAGGACTCGGCGATCCCAGCGGACATGATGGTGGCGGCCCTCCATTGCCTAAATAATCGCCTGCGCACTGTCCTAGATCAATTTACGAGAGTATCCACCCTAGCGACATCTGCCCGTAGGGCAAAGGTCCTAGATGCTCTGTTCCTCCCGTCCGTCGGGGCTCGCAATCGACTTGATGCGCTCCCCCTAACGGGACGAGACCTGTTTGCAGGGAAATTCCAGGAGTCTATGGAGGCCACAGATAAAATCAACTTAAAGAAGCCACAGACCTCTGTACCGGCGGCAAGCCTCCTTTGTGAACCAAGGTCCATCAAACGCACGCACGCCGTCCCAAGGCCAACAGCGGGCCCAGTCGGGCCGTGGTTTTCGTGCGTCCGCCCCCCGGTATCCCGGGGCGTGGCGGAAGTGACTTCCCTGTCTCAAGGCGACCTCCTGCTGACGGACCCGTGGGAGGCCGCCTTCAGGAATTTTTGGGGTCCTGGGCTCAGATCGCGTCCGACAGGTGGGTCCTCGAAACGATCTAGTGCGGCTACGCACTCGAGTTCACGAGGATCCCCCCTGTCGGACATGCTGGTGCGGCCAACGCCCACCCCGTCCGACCCTCTCAAGCGCCGTGCCCTCGAAGGGGAGATCAGTTCCCTTCTCCTCAAACGGGCAATATGCGTTGTCCCCGACCAGGGGACATGGACGGGGTTCATGTCCACTTTCTTCTTAGTTCCCAAGAAGGAGGCGGACACTTGGTGGCCAATCCTGAAATTTAAGCCCAAAGCGCTTCCGTATGGAAACGCTGCGGACAATCCCTGAATCAATCGATACACCTGCGTGGGGGGCGAGCTTGGACCATTGGGACGCTTACCTCAACGTCCCCATCAGGGCCGAACACTGCAAATTTCTGCGCTTCCTCTACATCGGAACGCTATACGAATTTGAGGTGCTCCCCTTTGGACTGTCAACCTCCCCTCGGGTTTTCACCCACGTGGTACGGGCGATCAGGGCAGCACTTCGGAGGCGAGGACTGCTGATTTTCCAATACCTCGACGATTGGCTAATTGTTGGCCGATCACGGGAGGCAACGGACGCGGCGCTGACACTTACTTGGCGCCTCACGTCCAGCCTGGGGTTCCTCGTAAACACCGAGAAATCGCACCTGATCCCCTCTCAGGGCCCACCTTTCTCGGTGCGGCTATCGACCTTCAGAGGGGGCTAGCCCGCCCTTCGGCAGAACGGGTACAGAACCTTCGTCGGTGCGTAGCCCTTTTCCTTGGGGCTACGGTGGCGCTGGCGGTAGCCTGGCTCAAATACTAGGTCTCATGGCCAGCATGGTAGACCTAGTAGATTTCTGCAGGCTGAGGATGAGGCCTATCCAGCTCCATCTCCTCTCCTACTTCCGGCCCAGCCGTCATTCGGTCAAACTCCCGGTGCCTACCACGCCTTGGCTGACCCCCCACCTTCAATGGTGGGTGGAGGACGCTAACCTCACACGTGGTCGAGTGTTCCGCCCGCCCTGACTGTCAGCGACCGTCGTCACCGACGCGTCTCTGTACGGTTGGGGGGCGACCCTCGACCCCCGTCAGATAGCGGGGGTGTGGGGCCCGGAACACCACTCGACCCACATCAACGTCCTGAAAATGCTAGCGGTCCGAAATGCCCTCCAGCACTTCCGGGCACAGTTTTTAGTGGGGCAGGCCGTCCTGGTGCGCTCCGACAGCGCTACAGTGGTAGCGTATATCAATCACCAGGGGGGGCACCCGGTCAGCCCGGCTGTGTGCACTAGCCTGGGACCTAATCCACTGGTGCATACAGCAGGGGATCGCCCTGTCGGCGGTGTAACTCCCGGGGAAGGAGAATGTCACGGCCGACGCTCTTTCCCGGGGCTGGATCGTCCCGACATAGTGGTTCCTCCGCCCCTGTGTGGCCCAGTCGCTCTTCCTGCTAATCGACCGACCTCATGTGGATCTGTTCGCCTCTCGGACGAACAATCAACTGCCGATCTACTGCGCCAGGGGTCCCGACCCCGGGGCATGGCGGATCGACGCTCTGACTATGCGATGGGAGGGGCTGTTGGCATACGCCTACCCGCCCATCTCCCTCATTCCACGGGTGCTGACAAAGATCGAGCAGGATCATTGCAAAGTCCTCATATACCAGCCCGGGTCTGGAGTGGTTCATCCGTACTCCGGGGGACCTGCACCTGACGTGCTGGGTGCTGTCACGAGATCCCTCAGAGCAGCGGGCCTTTCGAGACGGGCTGCGGAAGTTGCCGCCCAGTCCCGGAGGGCCTCAACCCGAAGAGTTTATGACTGCCGACTACGCCATTTCTTTAAACTGTGTAGGTGGCGAGCTATTCATCTCGCCGATACTTCTGTAGAGAAAGTCGGGGATTTCCTCCTATATCTTTTTGATAGCAGACTGGCGACGGCCACGGTAAAAAATTACCGATCTGCCATTGCAGCGGTCCATGGGGGATTTGCCGACGGTTCAACGGTTTCGGATAACTGGGCGATCGGGCAGCTGACTAAGGGGATGTTTGTCACCCGTCCCCCTGTGCGCAAACTGGTCCCATCCTGGGACCTCTTTAGCGTACTGTCAGCACTAACCAAACCCCCTTTCGAACCACTGAGTGGAGCTACATTGCTACACCTAGCGGTCAAAGTGGCCTTTTTGGTGGCTAAGAGAAAAGAGGACGACTCCGTGGCAGGCATGTCGCGGGGCGTTATGGGTAGGACGGTGGAGGGCGCTATTGTGTGTGAAAGTTTTAGCATTTTTGCCTCGCGGCATAGGGAAAATGCAAATTAGTAATTCGACTCTACCGGTAAGTATTCGTTCGTAGACCCCATCCACACTACTGTGGGGGGGGGGGGGGATTTTGGCGTAGGCTTTGGGGAGACTCCAGTAGATGCTTCTTTAGCCCTTCTGAAGTTGGTAGTCCTTTGTGCACTACATTCTATGGAACTTTAGTTTAGGGAGGTAAATTGGTGAGTCTCAGAAGACGTTGGTGTTTGATTTTTTCTTTGGCTGTTTTTTTTTCCCTTCAGAACTCTGACTTGAACAAGCTCTTGTTAAAGAAAGACCTTGAAGACATTGACCAGTCCTACTTCGACAATATCTACGACATGCCCAGAGTGTCCTTCGTAGAACCCGACAAGGAAAGTGAGTTTGCGACTTGCCAGGTAAGAAACCATTTTTGTAATCTTACGTGGATCAGATTTTTTACTTTTGTGGAGGTGAAGATTTTGATCTGTTAATTCAACCTCTTCATGGGATTTGAAGCAATGTATGGTATCAATGTATATTCGGCTCGTTGTAACACCTTGTCTATTATGTCTACTTTGCTGGTCAGATTGATTAAGAACTTGTCCTGCTAATTTTACTGCTGCGGAGTAGTTTTCAGAATTTGGAAGACTACTATAAGAATGAATTGGCCCAACATTTCGACTAGACTGCTCCAGCCATTGTCTTGAGACTGAAGATTGTGAGACATGCTGGCCTGTCTATGTAGAGCACTCAATCTTAGTAAACACAATATGTAGCTACTGTATGGCCAGGGTTTGCCCATCTGGAGGTTGCTTTACAAAAGCTTGCCACGAACCATTTGACGTTGCAACTGTGTCTATAGTCTAAGGAATTCAATATGTAAGCGGTACATTCGGACTTTAAAGCAAGTAATTGTTCCCATGTTGTACCAGACATTATTCAAATCATTGTGTTCAAATCGAACTCGCAAATGGCTTATGAACTTAGAATGTAAAATTTCAGGCCGGTGTGGGTCTGTAGGGGGTATACATGTAGATTCACTAATCTCATGTGACTGTTAATCACACATAACATGAACACTGTTTGTTACTATTTTGTGAGCTCTAGCAATCCTGTAAAATGCCTTTAACAAACATAATGGATGTCTTGTAATTTATCACCAACATTTCTCATGCCAGAGATGAAGACAATGTCAAAATTACTGACAAGAAAACCCCTTTGGTGCACTTGACGACCCATGCCCTAAAAGAAAAATAGCGTTAATTTTGGAAAATGACTGTTAACTGTTGCTAAAGAAATCTAGAATTTCTTAAAGACACCGGACACCTTCCCTAATTGTCATAGACCAGTCTTCTCACTTGGTGTATCTCAACATGTGCACAAAACAACATACCTGTCAAAATTTGAACTCAATTGGTCGTTGTTGAAGAAAAATACATGCCCTAAAAGAAGAATAGCGTTAATTTTGGAAAATGACTGTTAACTGGGCTATAGAAATCTAGAATTTAGTACCTTGCTTAAAGACACGGAACACCTTCCCTAATTGTCATAGACCAGTCTTCTCACTTGGTGTATCTCAACATGTGCACAAAATAACATACCTGTCAAAATTTGAACTCAATTGGTCGTTGTTGAAGAAAAAACACCCTTGTCACACGAAGATGTCTGAGGTCACGAAATCAAATTCAAATTTGTTATAAAAAAACAACATTTTCTTCTCGGAAATAGCGTACTTCAGAAGGAGTCGTTTCTCTTCTCACAATGTTTTAGAATATCAACATCTCTCCATTGATGGCTAACGAGTAAGTTTTTATTCTAACAATTATTTTCAGCAATTACCAATAGTATCCAGTGCCTTTAAGACTACTGTCTTAAAGGCACTGGATACTATTGGTAATTGCTGAAAATAATTGTTAGAATAAACAAGGAAGACCTAATAATCAGACAATCAAAACAATCATCAAATTGGCAGCAGTGTCGGGGAATCATGCTTTGTTTTTATAATTTGGGATTTAGCAATAACTAATTTTGCAGTGCTTTTAAACAGGGTAATGAAAACAGGGATAACAGGACAAGTTAAGGAGGCGTATTAATTTATTAAACGTATTGTAACAATCAGTACTACAGAAATCAGTCTAGCATGATGTTGTATACATTTTTTCTTTTTCCAAAAGTATTGTGAAGTGAAGTAACTTAATTTGTGGATTTGAACTGTGACATACAGATGATAGGCCAGTGCTTTCCTAACTGAGCCATCCAGCCCTAATGTTGGCAGTCTCATTTTTTCCCCAATATCTTTGTTTAAATTCATATACTGCAAGGGAAACTGACTGGGTAAAATTTGTTATCTTCCGACTGGCACCCTTGAATAGATATTGGAAAAAAAGGGAGACTGGCATGATTACAGTCAGACAGCCCAGTTGTCTTGTCTTGTCTTTACTGCACACACCACCGCCACTGGGCTATAAACATGCAGACCCTCATGCATGCATGCTCCCTACTCAAATTTTATGTTTTCAAGGAGGGACTTAAATTTGTAGGTGTCAGGGGCTGAATTAACTTGTGGGGGGAGTGAGTTCCAGATAGATATAGTTTGGTAAATTCTAGCTGTGGTGAGGTGTCTTTGAAGTTTAACCCATTTGAGGTCCTGTAGCATTTCCGTTACACTACTGGTCTTGCGTTATTTCCTTTAAACAAATCTGGCTGCTCTTCGTTACACTTTTTTGAGGTTGTTGATGTGTACTTGTTGATGAGGATCCCGCATAGCACTAGCTTTGGCCGAACAAGAGTTTTAGAAACTATTGCTTTAGTGGCTTTGGTACAATTCCAGAACTTTCCCTTGAGCAGTCCAAGGACTTTGTTGGAACTTGAGATTGTTTGGTTGATGTGTTTAGTCCAGGTGAGATTATAAGACAATCCAAGTCCAGGTGAGATTATAAGATAAAGAATAATAATGTTGGTTTTTACCCATACACCATTGTGTGTTAGCACTGTATACTCAGTACAATTAATATACTTTATCCTGATGCAAATTTAACATCTGTTGTATCGTTGGGGTAACCGCTGCCAATACATAGGACTCGAACTGCCTCTAGCTACCGGGCAATCTCGGTAGTCTAGTTGGTAAGACACTGCTCTAGAATTGCGAGGGTCGTGGGTTCGAATCCCACCGAGTAATATGCCTGTGATATTTTTTCCACTGGCCTCGGGACTTTAACTTAGTGCAAGTGTTGGTTTCTGTTCGAAATCTATGCCTTGATTTTTCCGTTCTGCGATTGGTATCCGGGCCACTCATGCTGGCCTGACATTACCGAATTCAACACAATAGAACAACTTTTTCTGTACCCCTACTTTCATGTGGTGACACAAACCCAAATCTTGGCCCCGGCTCAACCCAAAATTGTACTTTGAAATACATATTATGTCTGTTATATTTGTTTAATGGGTTCAAGAAATCAAAATATAAACGGAACAGACTTACCATTATGATGAACTCATAGCAGGTCGGCATGATTGCACATGTCTTTTAAAGTTTTATTATCATCAGGTGCCAACTACACATTCACATAATGATATGCAATGTATAAGACGACGTGTACTTAATGATTAAGCCTAAAGTGTGGGCCTTTGGACAATATTGTATTTACAACATCTCCCCTTTTTCTACAATGGGATCAAAATGGTCGTACAATATATTATGGAGTACAGTGTTCAGTGTAACTATTGAGTTTGTTGAAATAATCAATGATGTAATACAGTTCTGTGTTGGAACGATGTTCAGTTTCTACCTCCATTGTTCAATGTTCCATGTTCAGTGTTCAATCTGGAACTGCAGTTGGCTGCAACAAACAAAAATCACTCTGAATGTAAAGTTAAGTTCAATCAATTTGGAAAATCACGCAGGTCAAAAAGGTGATTAATAAAAACTTAGATCTGATTTAATGGTGCTCATTTGTATTGATTCAGTTTCATTGAATACTACTTTGGTGATCCACTATTAGAAAGTGCAAGAACACTAGAGTCTAGTTCTAAGAAATGATGTAGTCTTGGTGCCATACAGGTGCCTTGGATACTCGAGTTGGTCTGGTCTCTGTTGGATTGAGATCCTTGGGTTCATCCGATGAAGTCTGGACTTCAACGACTGGATCAGATTTGCATGTAGGAAGGAGAACAATGTGTCGTCTGTTCCTGCGATATTCTGTTCCATTGACGTTGACAATTTTATTTAAAGCCATTGGACACTTTCTGAACAGAATAAAAATTAAAAGTTCACGTATTTACAAATGACTTACAGGGTTTACAGAAGGTAATGGTGAAAGACTTCCCTTAAAATATAATTCCATGAAATGCTTTACTTTTTGAAAAAACATTAAAACAGTTGTCAATTCTCGGTAATAAGAATAACAGATTTATTTTAAACACATGCCATGACACTGCGAAACATGCGGAAACAAGGGTTGGCTTTCCCGTTATTTTCTCCCCACTCCGATGACTGATTAAGCCTAAATTTTCACAGGTTTGTTATTTTATATATAAGTTGTGATACACAAAGTGTGGGCCTTTGGACAATACTGTTTACCGATGTTGTGCGATTGCTTCAAGAACGTGGAGTATTAGTTTTGCGGACAACAGTGCCTACT